>NC_090449.1:745407222-745714900 GCF_031143425.1 Pleurodeles waltl | reverse complement strand
ATTGCTATTGGAACTGCGTTCTGTTGCACTAAGGGCGTCATCACGTGGTGGCGGTCAGGACCACCACTGCTGTGGTGGTTCAACCGCCACATTAAGACCCTGGTGGTTAGATTGCCAGGGTTCCCGCCATCACTGCCACAATCCATTATCCCAACGGCCTGGTGGTGGTCATGCACCGCCGCCCTGCTGATTACGACCTCATACACCGCCAGCCTTTTCATAGCAGTTTTACCACCATGAAAAGGCTGGCGGAAAACAGGTGCAGGGCATCACAGGGGGGTCTTGAACTGCCCCTTGCACTTGGCTTGGGCAGTGCAGGGGTCCCCCCTGCCCAGCACCATCGCAATGTTCACTGTCTGCTGTGCAGACAATGAACACTGTGAAGGTGCTGGTGCACCCTGCGGCAGCAGCATTGCCGTTGGCTCGATTACGAGCCGGAGACAATGCTGCCTACTGTTTCCCACTAGGCTGATGGGCGGAAACCTCAAAATACCTAATAGGTCAGACGGAGTGGTCCCCACTACAGCAGCAGCCACCCTGTCAGGAGTTTGGCGGACGGTCTATCACATCCGCCAAACTCTTATTTAGCCTCTAGATTTCCAATGAAATGTTAAAATATTTCCTGTGAAGAAGCAGGCAAAAAGAGACAAACGTCTCTTCATTTCAAAGTTTGTGTTTTGACTGCTTTCTACCACTTGGAATAGTCTCATCAATCAGGATGGTTGCCAGACTGTTTCATTGATAAAGGAGTGGTCCCCAAATCCTGCAGCCTCTATCAAAAAGCTTGTCACACATTATTATCAGAATTCTTCAGTTGAAGGCGAAAGGATAAAACAGAGCATTAAGACATGGTGGGGGCACTGGCAGCACCTTACCCAAAGTTTCGGCCAAGACTAGTGAGGTCCGAAATACAACCTTGTTGTATTTGCCAACCTTACTTCTCCCTCAGTTAAAATGAAAGTGAATCATGAGGTTTTAGCTCAATACCCCTATTTCGATGGAAAAGGAAGGAATGCCTTTGCGATGGAGCCAATAAATATGCTGCACTTAGGACACTGAAGGCATGGACATGGATCATAAGACCTATAGGACTGTCTTATTTGCAGATGGCATAATTTACTTCTTGACAGAACCTGAAAAATCCATATTGGCACCAACAAAACTGTCTAGGTTCACTGCAGTCTCTGGTTTCAAAATAAAATAATAAAAATAAAAAAGGATGGAAATGTCTGATCCCTTACATACTAATGAAGCTCACCCATGAAACGATGGATTGACTTTGACCCAAGGGCCAATTAACTATTTAGGAATTAACCTTTCCAACTCGATTAGAAACCTTTATGCATGCAATGTCTTCTCTTTGTTGGATAAATTATACAAGAACTTGTTAAGGTGGGGGAAGACTGAAATTTCATAGCTCGGGTGAATAGTAGTGTAAAAATGAATTTCTTCCACAGATGCTTTGTATGGTGCCTACCCCGGCTTTATTGTTCTCTACAGGGTTGCTAGTACAAACACACAAATATGAGTGCCTTTTATCTGGAACGGTAGAACTCAAAGTGTCAGAAAGACACAGTACAGAAGACTAGCAGAGATTGGGCTAGGATTTCCCAACATAACATATTCTATATTTGCTGGCATAATACTCCCAACACTGGATTAGCATCGTCTCCCATACACCAAGCCCTGTGTGGATTTGCAACAAGGTTGTTTGCAAGTTCCTATATTGCGTATATCATGGCTAGCACCCAAATATAGGTTCTGGATTCATAAACCTTGGTCCGCTATGGTCTTCCTCCAAGATTCCTGAAATCAGATAACCAGAAAACAATGGATAACCAAGTTCCCTTTACCTATGATACGAATTGCATACAATCCTAGTTTTATCCTCGGAATCCAAGAAACAGACCTTGGTGAACGAGGATCAAGAGATACATCCCTACTGCGAAAACTGTACTTAGATAGGTGGGTTTGTAGGACAGGGCAACATCCTTGCATTTTTCACAGACAGTTTGCTTTTGACGTTGTCAGCTACAGCACTAGGTGAACTCACTAAAGGTAAAGGAGAGCCATGGTAAAACTCCACTCAAGCAGATCATTTCACAAAGGTACTTGAAGAAGGCAAGTTTAATGTTACATACAGTCTTTAGCATCTGTCATCAAACACTATGCACAGTTACACATGATGGTGGGAGGAAGTCTTGCACACAGAACTGAGAGGAATCATGGACACCTATCTAGACAAGGGTGGCTAAGTCATCTATTTGCTCTCAGTACAAAGCTAATAGCCTATAAAGTGATTACTAGATAGTACTGGCACCTGTCAGTTGAAGGCAATGTTTAGTAGTGCAAGTCTTTACTGGAAGGCCTGCAGTATGCAGGGCTCTTATTCTCATTTATGGTGGTTCTCTACACGCATAGGTCTTTCTGGACAGAACTCCTTACACATATGAGAGCTATTTCAAACACAGATTTGTCACTTAAGCCAGCGGTCTTGCTTTGGGGGAACCCTGGGATAGTGGTGATTATGCATACAGCACTGATTAGCTAACTGACACCTCTCCTCATAGCATCTAAAACTTCAATTGCACATGTATGCAAGGGTCCTGTCAACCTGCCAATATTTTTGCCGTGGCATCACACACTATCAACAACAATAATATTGAATACAGAAATATTGCCAAAAAAGTATCTATCACAAAAAATATCATCATCCTATACTTAAATGTTAACACAAAAATCGTTTACAAAACTATTGCTATTAAAATATTTAAAATACCCAAGTATGGAAAACAAAAAATAAACATACAATATAGTTACTTTATTCACTATTATTACTTCATTCAATATATAGAACACTACCCAAACAACAAACAAAATATATGTTAGACCTGGCATCCTTGGGGTGGTCTCCCCTGTCTTTTGGCCCTTGCTTCCCATGTTTTGACTGTGTGCTGGACTCTGTTTTTGCTACTCGGGGCACTTTACCACTGCTGACCAGTGCTAAAGTGCAAGTGCTACTGTGTAAAACATATGTGTAATTGGCTTTTCCATGATTGGCACATTTGATTTACTAGTACGTCCCTACTAAAGTGCACTAGAAATGCCCAGGGCCTGTAAATCAAATGTTACTAGTGGGCCTGCAGCACTGGTTGTGCCACCCACATTAGTAGCCCTGTAAACATGGTTCAGACCTGCCACTGCAGTTTTAAACTGCCAATTCGTCTTGGCAAGTGTACCCACTTGCCAGTCCTACACCATCCCTTTTTATACATGTAAGGCATGCCAAAGGTAGGCCCTAGGTAGCCGCATAGGCCGGGTGCAGTGTATGTTAAAGGTGGGACATGTACTGAAGTGTTTTACATGTCTTAAAAGTGAAATACTGCCAAATTCAGTTTTCACTGTTGCAAGGCCTCTCTCTCTCATAGGTTAACATGGGGGCTGCCTTTGAATATCCTTAAAGTGTAGTTTCCCTTTGGGAGCAGATAGAAATGTGGAGTTTGGGGGTCTCTGAACTCACAATTTAAAAACACATCTGTTATTAAAGTTGATTTTTAAATTGTTAGTTTGAAAATGCAATTTTTAGAAAGTAGGCATTTTCTTGCTTAAACCATTCTGTGACTGCCTGTTTGTGGATTCCCTTTCAGGGTCAGAATGACAGTTGGGCTGTTTGTGAATCTCCTCTAGACAGTGACGCAAAGGGAACTGGGGTATAGCCTGCATATCCTGATGAGCCATCTGAGGCGGAGTGGAGGGAGGAGTGGTCACTTATACCTGAATGGGCTGTGCCTGCCCTCTCATAATGCAGTCTTCAACCCCCTGGAATGTGTCTGGGGCCTGGCCTGGGCAAGGCAGGATCCTGTGAACAACAGAGACTTTTCTTTGAAGTTTGCCTACTTCAAAGGCAGAAAGGAGTATAAGTAGTGGACCTAAAACCCCAGACTTTAGATCACTTCTCGAACCAAGAGGAACATCTGCCAAGGAGAAGAGCTGCGAAGAAGTGCTGCCCCTGCCTGTGACTGTGCTTTGTAGGGCTATCCTGCAGTTGCTGCTTCTGGCTGTGAAAGGGGACAAAGAGTGGACTTTGTTGTGCATTCCTGCTTGAGAATAATCTCCAAGGGCTTGAACTGAGCTTGCCTCCTGTTTCGAAGTCTCAGGGCCATCAAAGACTTCCTCTGCCAGCACCTGGACTCTCTGCTGAGACTCCTGCCCTCCCAAGTGGGGCCCTATCCATTCCCTGAGCCCTTGAAAGGTGAAGTTGACAGAATAAGAGCTGAAGTCCAAGCACAGAACGCAGTGCGGGGACATTTTCAACGCAACATCTGCAACGCGGCTGATAAACGACACGCCACTTGCTTCGTGGCTAGAATCAACGCTCCACTTGCATCGCGGCTGGGAGATCAACACATCGCAGCTGGAGAAACTATGCAACAACCGCTTGCGGCTGCTGATAATGACGCAAACCCCGCGCAGCACGGTTTTCTAACCCTGTGCGACCAGATTTCTGATGCATTGTCCCTGGGTGTCAAAGTCATTGTGAACCGGTGCAGATCAGAGGTGCCCCGTCTGGAAGTTGACGGAGCGCTCTCTTGGGAGGTAGAAAAACGGCGCATCGCCTACCCGACCAGAAAAAAAACTACACACTGCCTCACTTGCGAGTAAGAAATCAACACATCGCTGACTTTTCCGATGCATGCTCGGGCAGTGAAATGCGCGACGGATGCTACTGCACCCACTGCTCATCAGCATTGCCGCCGGCTATTACGAGCCGGCAGCAATGTTGATGTGACTTTTCCGCTGGGCCAGCGGACGGTAACACTGTTACCGTCTGCTGGCCCAGCGGAAAAGTCGAAATAGGGAGCCAGAAATACCGCCAGCGCTGGCGGTATTCTGGCGCCCGCTGAGGTTCTAATGAGGGCCTTATTCTTTTAAAAATTCATATATTGACTTGTGTATGTTGGATTTTTGTTTTGTTTTTGTTTGATTTAGATAAATATTTCCTTTTTTCTTAACTGGTGTGTTGTTCATTTTGTAGTGTTTTCACCCTATTACTGTGTGTTGGTACAGATACTTTACACATTGTTTCTAAGATAAGCCTGACTGCTTGTGCCAAGCTACCAAGGGGGTGCGCAGGGGTTATCTTGAGTGTGTAACTTCATTGCCCTGACTAGAGTGAGTGTCCTGGCTTGGACAGAGTGCAAACTGACTGCCAACCAGAGACTCCATTTCTAACGATATAGTAAATAATACATAAAAAAATTAGAATAATTAAAATCCACTAAACTACAATTTTAAGACACCATAACCTATTAAATACATATTAAAATATTCAATAAAAACAAACCCAAAATAAAATATTTCTAAATGTTCACTGAAATATATCATAGTAACATTAAATGAAATAAAATAACATTAAACTAACCTTAAATAGAATTGTAAAATTAAACAAAGTAATACAACACCTATTAAAAATATTTATATATTGAAATACATTTTTACATGAATTTTAGTAAACCTAGCTTCAAATATATATAAATATATATATATATATTCACTTTAAAAAACAAAGGTTACAGGGATGTTATAGTTAGGTTCTGAATGAACTCTTACAAAACCAGAGAAATTCAGCCCTTATAGTTACTTCAACTAACTATAACTTGTGCCCCCGCAAGTAAGTGCTACCTTGTTGGGTGAATGGCCAGTGTAGGGGAGGTGGGCCCTTGCGGTCCCCCTTCCCTGGTCGATGGGGCCGGCCCCAGAGAGTGCATCCCCCAAGGACTACTACAATTCAATGAGGGGGGGAGTGTGCCTCCCCTCCCCGGGCCGATCTCTGTCCCGGGGACCCCATTCCCCAAGGCCCGGCCTTAACATTTTATTTTTTGGAGAGGGGGGGACCACGCCCCCCCCCCCCCCTTTACCGGGTCAATCTCAACCCCAGGGACCCCATCCCTGGGGCCCGCCTTAAAAACATTTTGTGGCAACCTCCACTAGATAATGCTCATCTGAGTTGGAGGATTGGGGGGAAAATGGGGAGAAAACTTACCTGTTTTTCCAAAATCTAATTCCATTTTCCAATGGACATGACTGGACAACACCCTCCATTGGTGCTGCCTCTCGACCATGGAGAAACACGACCTCTCCCATCACCGGACATGAAGTTAGGGAACCCCATTGCCTGTGTACGTTGTGTGGGCACCACATATGAGCTCGGGATCATTGCAGTCATATACATCCCACAGTCACTTTTTAAAATCACTGTGACATGCATATGTCGGGTACGTGATAGGATCAAACATGGATGGGATCACACTGGTAGATCACACATATCGCACACATACACAACTGTCATTTTGCTGTCAGTATTCATTGCCAAACGAATACTGGCCTCACAGTGATGGTACAATCACACTTGTCACCTATGTGCTTGTGTGCATATTACAAGGGGATCTGTACCTGTCATGTTGTGCTTGTAGTTGTGTGTGTGTGTGTTACGATTAAGTGGTTGAGATGGAGGGTGCTGAAGTGGGTGATGTGGTTGTGTTAGTATGTGTGACACTTGCATATGGGCTTGATGATGTTGTGTGTTATGATGCTGCGTGCAACATTCATCCAAGTGCTGTGTGGAGGTCATTGTCATGATGTGCGTAGTTGTGCCTTTATGTAAGTGTGTTTGTGTAGATGAGTGTATAGTTCGGTTAGTTGCTGTAGTTGTGTCGTGTGTGGGTGCAATGTCAATAGTATGTGTATGTTGTGCCATGGATGTGCGCCAATGTGTGTTTGCGCCATATGCATGTTGTGTTGTAATTTAATGGCAATGGATACGAGTGTGCATATAGGGTGTTGTGTCATGTGTGATGCAGGTGCAAACATATTAGCAAGGTATAGTGTGTGTGTATGTGTGTGTGTGTGAGACTTACCTGAATTCCCTAGCCACTGACATTGTCCCATGTCCATTGGGTTCAGCGATGCTCTTCCTCCATCAGCAATCCACCAACAGTACACCGCCTGTAGGACTGTAACATTTAAATATGGTCGGCGGGAACCCACATGCACGATGGCTAGGAAAAGCACTCCGCAGTGGTGGTCTGCGGCTCTGTCACAGTACATCTAAATACAGCGGGTGGAACACCATCGACTTGGCAGTGTTATTGGGGCCGCCACCGCCGCTGCAGCGGTTCAGTGGTAACTCCGCCAAGATCTAAATCAGACCCTTGGGGCCAGATGTAGCAAAGGGTTTGCACCTCGCAAACGGCGAAAAACGCCGTTTGCGAGGCGCAAAAGCCTCTCTGCTATGCAGAAATGCATTTTGCGAGTCGGATCCGACTCGCAAAATGCATTTCCGACTCGCAAATAGGAAGGGGTGTTCCCTTCCTATTTGCGACTCGCAATGCTATGCAATTTCATTTGCGCCCGCGAAAGCGGTCGCAAATGAAATCGCTGTTACCATCCACTTGAAGTGGATGGTAACCCATTCGCAAACGGGAAGGGGTCCCCATGGGACCCCTTCCCCTTTGTGAATGATCACAAAAACAATTTTTCAGAGCAGGTAGTGGTCCTATGGACCACTGCCTGCTCTGAAAAATACCGAAACAAAAGGTTTCGTTTTTTTTTCTAAGTGCAGCTCGTTTTCCTTTAAGGAAAACGGGCTGCAGATAGAAAAAAAAAAACTGCTTTATTAAAAAGCAGTCACGGACATGGTGGTCTGCTGTCTCCAGCAGGCCACCATCCCCGTGAGTGCCCATACTCGCAATGGGGTCGCAAACTGCGACCCACCTCATAAATATTTATGAGGTGGGTCTTTGCGACCCCATTGCGAGTTGCAGAAGGTGTCTGAGACACCTTTCTGCATAGCAAATTGCGACTTGCAATTTGCGAGTCGCACGGACTCGCAAATTGCAAGTCGCAATTTGCTTTTTTCCTACATCTGGCCCTAAGTGTGGTCTAAAACTATATTTTACACTTTCAATATTGGAGAGCAAAATATTGTTTAGTCCAGTTAGTCTATTTTTTGGGTTTTAAAGGGAAATATGGTGTAGTATTGTGTACTTAAAAAAAAAAAAAAAGTGATATGTAAAAATAAAAGACAGAAATCGACTGCTCTCTATTTACCATTAAAACCCAGAACGCATGTTAAGTGTGACCTAAACAATATAATACTACTGCAGTACTCTGCAAACTTAAAAAAATATATATATAAAGTAATAAAACTACTTTTACTTCCCTATACAGACTTATATAAACTGACACATCCCTTCTTCCACACTTATGAAACAGTAGGACACCTCATTTACACTTAAAAGCCAGAACACAGCCAAAGTGTGGTGTAAACAATATGGCCAAGTTTTACTGTTGTAAGGGCAGTGATTAGCAAATCATTTACTGTTTTGTCAACAGCATGTACCACAGTATAGTGCAAAATTACCATGCTATTCTGCGGCACAATATATCACTAAGATTTTGTGCTAAATATACCAGATTCACAAATTGTAAACCTACACTGTTGTATAGGTTTACTATTGTTTGCTATTTACAAAGGCATTTTCCTATTCCTATAAATATGATTATGGAGTCCCCGCACATAAAAAGATAGTACTTTTTATCTTTTTATGTGCAAAGAATCCACATTCATAAAGATACTACTCATAAAACACTTTTTTGAACAACAAACAATTGTAAACTTACACGAAAAGTTTACATTTGTGGATCAGGCCCTACAACTTTATTGAAACTATTTAAATCTACAATGAAAAGGACCCTTTACACCCTAATATGTATTTCACGGACACATGTCATCTAAAGCCATTCACCCATTTTTACCCCACTCTACTCCTAAGTACGACATGCCACTATACTCTGACACATCACTCCACTCTACCACACCAATGCTCTACGCCACCCCACTCTGAGATTCCAGTTCACTCTGTCACTCCATTCTATGCTATTTGGCTCTACACTACTCCACTCTACACTACTTCACTCTACACTATTCAACTCTACGCCACTCCACTCTAGTCACCCCTATGCTATTTCACCCTGTGCCACTCAACTCTACGCCACCCTACATCCAGTCTACAATCTTCCACTCTACGCCACTCCACTATAGGCAACTGCATTATATGCCACACCACTCAACCTTATTACACTCTATGCTATTACACGCTAAGTCACAAGAATATACAACACCCTATGGCACTCCATTCCATGTCATTAAACTCTACGCCACTCCACTCTAGGCTATTCCACTCTATGCCACTCCACTCTACCCTCCTGAATTATGCATCACTCCACACCACCCCACTCTGCCACTCATCTATGCTATTCGACTCTGCCACTCCACTGTATGCCACTATACTGTATGCCACTTCAATCTATGCTATTCCACTCGACTTCCCTCAACTCTACAGTATTCCATTGAGTGCCACTCCACTGTAAGAAATTCCACTCTATGCCACTCCACTTTACACCACTCCAATCTACTCCATTCTACAGTATGACAATCTGCTTTTTTTATCTACGCGAGGTAGCTCTGCAGTCACTGTAGCCGGGCTCTTAACGATTTTAGTCCCCTCCTCCCAGATATAGTCAGTGATGCGGATGGCTCTAACTGACTTCATTGCCTTTGAAGTCATAGAGGAAACAGTCTTACTCCTTAACAAAAGTAGGGAGGTTGTATCTTGTTGCTGTTCAGTCCATTAAACTGTGAAGGTTCCTGATGACCTCTGGGGGAAAATCTGACGGGTGTGGTGGTGGAGGTAACAGTGTGGCAATAAGATAATTATCCCACTCATCCCATGGAGGTTGAGGTTCTATGATCTTCCCTTGTTCTCTTTCGTCTGTTGAGGATGGGCCCTCCCTTGGTGGCGCCGCTATGTTGGACGTGGGGGTCATCCTGGGCCTGATGGGTGGAGGAATGTGTCTTGGTGTAGCAGGAGAGGCAAGCTGAGGAGCTAATACTGGCTGCCTTACGGAGGTTCTGGGAACCTTTTCCTGTAATCTTGCAGCATAGCCTGCGAATCCTGAACAAGCGACATGGGCATCTGTACATCATCATGCCTGGGTTGTGGATGAGTACGATATTGATAGTGTTCATAATGCCTTTTTGAGGGAGGCATAATAATGATGGTAATATTGCTTTTCTTCTTCCATGTCATTGTCATCCTGGGACTTGACCTGGAGTTCTGATTGGCTGTGTGCTGCCCCAAAAGGCCCGTCATCGTCCGACTCTTCCAGATCTAATAGTTGAGATGGAGGAAAAGGTGAAACCTTGCTAGGACAGGTTAACGGGGGTGTTAGAGTTGTTCTTGTCACCTTTGAAATTTTTATCATCGTCAATGGTTCTGTCAGCAAATTCATCAATGAGGTGATCGCCGGCACCATTGGAAGGAGTCCCATTGACTGTACCGTTGTCAATGGTGTCGTTGGTGGTAATGTAGACAGTGCCTTTGTGGATGACAGAATCCTCATCAAGGGTATGGGTGTGTCAACGGCTTTCATCATTGTTATCTTCGTCGATGATGGTCTAGTGGATAAGACAGTGATGACCTTTGTTGTCGTTTACGATACTGCAGTCGACTGATATTACCATCACAGGTTTTTTTACAGCAGTGTTACTCCTCCTCGTTAGACAAGGTCTGCTGACGTTCCCCAGACTTTACAGATGAAATGCTGGGTTAAGAAGGGGCCTCCTTTGTAGAGATATGTTTTCATTTCTCCTTTCTCAGAGGGTCTTTGTGATGACTTTTTAAAGCCTTCCTGCTCTCCTCAGTCCTTTGCTCGAAGACCTTGCTCTCTTGTGTGACCTCATGGAGGTGTCACTGTCCTCCTCAGAAGCGGAGGCTCTCTGAATGTTTGCATTCTGTAGCCACAGAAGGAGCCTCCCTTCCCTGTCCTTCAAGGTTGTGGATGAAAATGTGACATATTTTGCAGTCCATACCTTGTGTTAGGGGTAGAGGCAATAAAGACAGTCCTCATGTGGGTCATCCACAAGCAGCCCTTTCCTTTCACAGGTTTTGCAGGGTTTGAAGGCAATCATGTCAATTGCCAAGATAAATCTTAAACTTTAGAGAAGAAAACACTGAGCCGAGCTCAGGAAGACTCCCTTCAACCGACGTGCAGTAGAATACCTGAGGAATTCAGTCTCTCATCACAGTGGTCTACAGGATGTTGTCACCGGATTGGTTATAATTCAAGTTTGGTCCTTTTTTAAAAAGGACATAGATGGGCATTAAAGTAAATGTAACTTAACATTAAACAACAAAAAGCATTATATGATTTAAAAATAAAGCCAAAATACAGCAAAAGAAAACAAGTAACTTGCCTGTAACTACAGGTATCCAGTATTGGTATTTTTCATAAATTCACATGCTTGAATCATCCCCGTCATCAAAGTGGGAGTCCCACGGTACATGAAAAGCAACAAGCACCAAAACAAAATTCCCATAAACTATAATTCTAATCCAAATGACTCATTTAGCCTATCTCTGTCCTTTTGTGAAAAGGACCCAAACCTGGCTCCTGGCCAGTCAGGCACCAGCACCCTCTAGAATACTCTCCAGAGAGGCTCTTTCCCTCAGATTTTCTAGCACAAGAGTGAAAACTATAACCTGAGAAGGAAATGCAAGCCTCTAAGGGAAGGAGGGCGGGTCGCATGTGAATTTATGAAAGATACCAATACTGGATAACTGTAGTTACAGGTAAGTAACTTGTTTTCTTATCCAGTATTGGATTTTTCATAAATTCACATGCTTGAATCTGAATAGCCAGCAGTACTTCTAATAAATGTTATGCCCGCCGTGGATGGTGGGTGCGAGCATTGAAATCCTCTAAAACATATAACCAAATAACATGCTTATAAATCTTGTACTATGTGCATAAAATAAATATATAAATTGGCATAGCAATTATAGACTATTGCATATAGAATTATGTCTACCCATTAAAGGAAAGATCTCATCTTCATGAAAAAGATGATGTAAGACCATCTGTCCAACGAGGGAATCAGTACTTTGCAACGATTCCAAACAGTAGTGTGGCGCAAAGGAGTGTGTAGTCTTCCATGTTGCAGCCTGACATATCATATCCAAAGTAATGCCTAGAAACAAAGCAGCTGATGTGGAGACTGCTCTTGTGGAGTGCGCTCTCGGGCGCTTAGTCAATGGTTTCCCCGCTTTTGGGTGGCAAAACTGAATGGTGGATGCAATCCACCGGGCTATGGCAGCCTTAGTGACCCCTGCCCCTTGCTTTCCATGAGCATAAGATACTAGCAGCTGGTCTGTCTTCCGAAGCTGCTTAGTACGCTGAAGGTAACATTTCAGGCATCACTTGATGTCTAATGAATGCAGAGTCTTTTCTGCGATTGTTGACGGATTCAGGAAAAAAGTTCTTAATACTACTGGCTCGTTCAGGTGAAAGGATGAGGGCACCTTAGGAATGTACCTCGGGTTAGTCCTAAGAAGAACAAAGTCATCTGAAAAGATAAGAAAGGGTTCCTTAATGGTAAAGGCCTGTATATCGCTGACTCTTCTGGTGGATGTAAGAGCAAGTAGAGTTGCCACCTTCCATGTGATGTATTTGAGCTCCGCTCTGTGAATAGGTTCAAACGGGCTTTTGTTAGCTGAGACAGAACTATATTCAGATGCCACTCTGGCGGAGGTGGACGCACCGGAGGAAAAGTGCGAAAGAGGCCCTTCATGAACTGTTTAATAATTCTGGATGAGCCAAGTGAGGGCATTTCCGCTGAGCGTCTATAAAAAGCTATAGCTGCCAAATGGATCTTAATGGAGGCGTGACATAGCCCAGCCTTTGAAAGGGTGAGAAGGTATGAGAGAATTAGCTCTGGCTCAATCTTTAACAGATGGAAATTGTTCTGCAGGCACCAGACACAAAATCTCTTCCATTTGAGTCTGTACGTCCACTCGTGCCCTGGATAAATCAGTTTGCATTTCTCATCAATGTTCATACCCTGGAACTCATGGAACTCAGGAGCCATGCAAGCAATTGCAGAGATGCTGGATCCAGATGAAGAATCTGACCTTGACTCTTCGTGAGAAGGTTGTGGTTGCAGGGAAGACGCATGGGATTGGTCACCGACAGGAGCAGAAGCTCTGTGTAACAATACTGCCAGGGCTAACTGGGCGCTATGAGTATGATCTTGCAACCCTCCAACTTCATCTTCCTCAAGAGTCTGGGAATCAATGGGATAGGGGGAAAAGCGTACGCAAAGATCCTTGACCATCTCATCGAAAGAGCATTCCTCCACGACCCCGGGAGTGGGTATCGATTGGCATAGAATAGGCATTTGGTGTTCTAACTGGCGGCAAATAAATCCAGGGTCGGCCGTCCCCAGCATAGAAAGATGCTGTCCAGTACCTTCTGGTCGGGTTCCCATTCGTGGCAGTTGTCGTCTGTCCTGCTGAGAGAGTCCGCCAGGACGTTGTTGACACCTGGCAGGTGCTCCACTCTGAGGCAAATGTTGTGCAGCATGAGTCAGTCCCAAAGAGATTGAGCTTCTCTTGAGAGAGAGAGAGAGATCTTGTTCCTCCCTGTTTGTTGATATAGAACATGCTTGTTGTGTTGTCTGTACGGACCAACACAGATGACCCTGCAATCAGTGGAAGGAACGCCTTAAGTGTGAGAAAAATTGCTTTTAATTCCAACAGATTTATGTGCATTCTTCTCTATGCGTCCGACCATCTTCCCTGAATGCGCATGTCCTTTAGATGACCTCCCCATCCCTCCAATGAAGCGTCCGTTGTGATAATGAAGTCTGTCATTGGAGTGAGAAAGGTCAGTCCTTGAGAAAGATGGTTGGCTTGAGACCACCATCGCAATGTCTCTACTATCCTCGGTGTAACATTTATCAAATCCTCGAAGGATCCTTGGTGTTGGGTCCATTGCAGCTGTAACTCTTCTTGCAAAGGTCTCATTTTCAACCTCACCAGATGGATTAGGACGATGGATGAAGAGATCATGCCTAGGAGCGACTTGAACAGTTGTACTTAAACAGACCTTCTTCTTGAGATTCTGACTGCCAAGTTGGCTAGTTTCTTCTGCAGTGCCTGTGTGAGGTACGCTTTTCTCTCTATGGTGTTGAGTTCTGCACCCAAAAAGACTATCCTACGTGTGGGAAGAGTGACTGATTTCTGGAAATTCACTGTTAGCCCCAAACTGTGAAATAGTTCTAGGCAGACGTTGGTAGCCTTGGACGCTAGCTGCGATGTAGGTGCTTTTTATCAGCCAGTCGTACAGGTATGGGAAGACCTGAAAACCCCTGTTGCGGAGAAAGCCTGCTACTGGGGCAGAACATTTTGTAAAAATTTGTGGCGCTGAGTTCAAGCCGAATGAGAGGACCTTGAATTGATAATGGGCACCGGCCACAGTGAAGCTGAGATATTTGCGATGCTTTACATGTATCGGTATGTGGAGCTAAGCATCCTGGTGATCCATTGTTGTCATGCAATCTCCAGGGTTCAAAAGGTGCAGGATATCCAACAGCGTGATCATACGAAAGGATTGTTTCTGTAGAAACTTGTTCAACTTCCTGAGGTCTAGGATTGGCCTCCATTCCCCTGACCTCTTCCTTATTAGAAGGAACCAGGAATAGAACCCGAGTCCTCTGTGCTGAACCAGAACCTCCTCTCGCTCCCTTGGCGAGAATCAGGAAAACCTCCTGCTGAAGCAAGTGAAGATGAAGCAGTTTGGATTTTCCTGGCGGATGGTGTGGTGGTTTTTGTATAAATTCCAGCGTATGACCTCAAGCCACGATATCCAGCACCCATTTGTCCGATGTTTTGCTTTTCCAATTCTGGAGGTAATTGGAGGTGTTCGCTCCCACTTGATGGCTCTGTGAATACTGTGGAAGCGTAGCCGGTGCTTGACAAGAATCAATGCTTTCAAGGCTGATCCCGGGTTTGGGAACTCTGCTTTCTCCTTCCTCCCTGTCTGGCATATGAGGCGGTGGATGGTTGCCTAAATTGCTGCTGATAGGTTGGTCTATGCTGAGGCTGTTGATACTGCCTGTGGTAGGAACCTCAAAATGCTGAAAAAACCCTACCTCTTGCACCCCAAAAGGGCTGCTTTCGGTACTGCAAAGTACCAAGGGACAGATCAGTGTCCATGTCAGCCTTGATGGCCTGTAATGCATTGTCTACGTGTTTACCGAAGAGAGACTCTCCATTGTACGGCATGTGTATAATTCTGGACTGTACCTCTGGTCTGAAAGAGGTCGCTTTTAACCAACCTTGGCAGCATAATACAGCTGCTCCCGCCAGCTGGCGAAAACCCGTGGAAGCTATATCCAGGGCGCAGTGAATTATTTCCGCAGACGTACGCTCTCCTTCCTGAAGGATCTTTCGTGCCTCCAACTGTTTGCTCTCCAGAATGAGATCCATGAAAGCATTCATATCTGACCACATGTGACAATCAAAGCGACCCAAAATCGCCAGGGAATTTGCTGCACAGACAGTTATGGCCGACATGGAGGAGAATCACTTGCCCATATTATCCAGTCTTCTTCCTTTCCTGTCAGGAGGAGTAGATATAGGCGCTGACGGGTTCTTAGGACACCTTTAGGCAGCTTGGGAGATGACGGAGTCTGGTCTTTGATGGCCAGTCAAACATGCCGGAGAGTCCTGTGTTACCTTATACTTTTTGTCGCTCTTCTGTGGAACTGGTGGAACAGTTGCCGGGTTCTGCATGATCTTGATCCCCTCACTCCACATGAAGTCTATGATAGGGATAGCCCTCACAGACTTTCTTGCTTGTTCCTTAAAGTCATGGAGGAAGCATTCTGACTGTGAGACCGACGCTGGCAAGTGAAAACCTGTGGCCGCCCTATCCATCAAATTGTGAAACCCACCTATATCATCCGGTGGAGAAGTTGAAGGATGAGGAGGTGGTGGAGAAGGAGTAGGGGCTAGATAGTCATCCCATTCCTCAATAGGATGCTGTGGTGTTGAAATGTCACCTTCTTCTTCATCCCCTGACGTTGAAACCTCATCTCTAGGGGGAGCAGCTAATGTGGACTATGGAGTCATCCTAGGAGTTGCTGGAGGTGGAGGTATTCTCCTTGGTGTAACAGGAGAGGTTGCAGCTGGGAACCTCCTCTAATAATCCTGCAACATTGACTGCAAGTCCTGAATCAAGGAGGCAGGCATCTGTACAGTGTCTCTTGGTTGAGGCGGAGGTTCATAATAGATTCCCTGATGAGAGTAATAAGGCTGGTATTGATCATACTCATCATCATCGTCATCCTCCTGATACTTAACATGCAACTGGGATGGGCTGTGTGCATCACCAAATGGGCCCTCATCTGACTCTTCCCAGTCCAGCAGATGACTAAGCAGCAAGGTTGTCACTTTACTTGGTGAAGTATCCTGAGGATATATCGTAGACCTAGACATTGCTGTGATCTTAACTGTAGTGCGAAGATCAGGAGACCCAGAAGAAATAAAAATAACATCCTGGCTCACAGCTACCATTGGCATCATCGATGGTGTCGACGACGATGGTCCCGTCAAAGGAACTGATGCCGTGGATGATTTTTTTTATCAACGACGGTCTCATCAACGGTGGTGTCATCGAAGGTGGCCTCTTCGACAGTGGTCTCGTCGATGGTGTCCTCGTCGACGATGATGTTGCCGACGGTACTCTCGTCTACTGTGTTGCAGTCAACGGTATTTTCATTGACGATGTCGTTAACGACGATGTTCATTAACGACGATGTTCTTGTCGACGATGGTGTCAACGTTACCTTCAGTGACGAAGTCTTGTTCATCTGATAGAGACTTCTAGCTGCAGATTCCTTACCTCTGAATAGATACCAAAGCCATATTCTCCTGGCGGTGGGCTGTGGACAAATTTTCTAATTTAGAAAGTCCTGCAGGAACGAATGGGTGAAATGCCTGTCCCTGCAGACCTAACTGTCATGGCAGTAGTATTTGAAGAATGTGTACAAGGACGCCCAGGATGCTGCTTGGCAAATGTCCAGGACTGGGACTCCACGAGCTAACAGCGTGGTTGCAGCTTTTCCTCTGGTGGAATTGGCCCTTAAGCCCACAAGATGCTGCTTTTTAGCCAGGGCTTAGCAGATCTTGATACAGAGAACGACCTAGCATGAAATTGTTTCTGTACTGCGTGACCTATTTTAGCTGATACATACCCCTCAAAGAGTTGGTCATCCACTTGGAACTCTTGTGTGGTCAAGATAGAAAGACAATGCTCTTTTTGGGTCCAGACAGTGGAGTTGCTCCTCTTCTTTAGAGAGATGTGGAGATCGTAAAAGGTGGGGAGTATGACAGACTGTCCCAAATGAAATGGGGTCACCACTTTTGGGAGGAAAAAAGGCCCTGGTGCGAAGCACCACTTTGTCAGGGAACACAGTAAGATATGGAGGCTTGGATGCAGCTCACTCGCCCTCTGGGCAGATGTTATTGCCGATACGAAGGGTCTCTTGATGGTAAGCAGTCAGAGGGGACGAAGAGAGCACATATGAGGTAAGAGAGAACCATGTTCAGGTTCCACTGAGGCATGATGAAGGGGGAAACATATGTATAAGCCCCTTGACAAACCTATTTACAATAGGGGGCTTAAACAAAGAGGGTTGGTCAGGCAGCCGCAGGAAGGTGGACAGGGCAGAAAGATAACCCTTAAGATTGCCCAGAACAGAGCCCTGCTGGGCAAGGGTAGGAGTAAAGAGAGGAATAAGACTTTTCTGTACAATATTTTTTCAAATTTTTGCCAATGACAGGCGTATACCGTTTTGGTGGAGGGCTGCCTGGCCGGCAAGATAACATTTCAGATTTCAGGCGGAAGGTCAAAATATATGAACTGTTTCCACTCAATCTCTAAGCAAGGAGGCAGGGATCTGACAGGTTCAGATGGAATACCCTCCCCTGCTACTGTGACATAAGATCCTCCCAAAGGGGCAGCCAGATCGGAGGATTGATGCTCAGTTCCAGAAGTTCAGGATACCAGACTCTCTGTGCCCAGGTCAGTGCCACAAGAATGACTTGGGCCCGGTTGTTCCTGATCTTCTTGAGAACTCTGGGCAGAAGTAGTATGGGCGGAAAGGCATACAGGAAGCCTGAACTCCACTTGAGATTAAAAGAGTCTCCAAGCGGTTGCTGCCTTAGAAACTCCAATGCGCAAAACTGCAGATATTGTGCGTTCTCTTCGGAGGCGAACAGATCTAACCAAGGTTCTACCCACTGGTGAAAGAGTCCGATATGTGTGATTCACTAAGCATAGATGGCTGAGTTTGTCCGCCCTGGCGTTCAGAGAACCTGCAAAGTTTTGACCCCCCAGGGTTATGCCCTGCTGTTCCAGCCATGTCCAGAGATGCAGGGCCTCTTGACAAAGGGTCCATGAACCCACCCGCCCTCTTTGTTTCAGTACCACATGGCAGTGGTGTCTGTGAACACCTGCACCAACTTCCCCTTGATAGAGAGAAGAAATGCTTTCAATGCTAGCCAGATCGCTCAGAGAAACAGCAAGTTGATGTGGACCCCAGATTCCACCAGAGACCAAAGTGCTCTGATCTTCACCACTTCCAGATGGCCGACCCATCCCAGGAGTGATGCATCTGTCACCACTGTCTGATCTGGTTGGGGAAGGGAGAGGAGTCTGCCTGTGACCCAATCGTGGTTCATCAGCCACCACTGCAGATCTTTTGCAGTTCCCTCTGATATTTGGATCATGTCGGAACATTCCCCTGATGCTGCATCCACTGGAACTTCAGGCCCGACTGCAGAGCCCGCATATGCCACCTGGCATGACTTACCAGCAGGAGGCCATGTAACCAAGCAGCCTGAGTCATTCTCACCGAAATCCAGGACAGAGGCTGAAACAACTGTATCACTGCCTGAATATCCTGGATTTGCTGCCCAGGAGGGTAAGCCCGAAACTACATTGTGCCAGAACAGCTGCAATGAAAAGGAGCATCTGAGAAGGAGTCAGGTGTGACTCCGGCACATTTATAGAGAACCAAAGCAAATGCATGAGGTCCGCGGTAGTCTGAGGGTGAGGCGACAGCCTGGTGTGAGCCTGTCTTCAACAGCCAGTCTTTGAGATAAGGGTAGACTGACATCCTAATATCCACAGATGAGCTGCAACCACCAATGTCACCTTGGTGATCACCTGAGGGGTGCTGGTAAGGCCAAAGGGGAGCACTGTGAACTGAAAAGTGCTTGTGGCCTACCTTGAACCGCAAGTAATGTCTATGGGCAGGCAGGAGGGGGATGTGAAAATACGCATCTTGCAAGTCCAATGCTACCAACCAGTCTCCTTGGTCTTGGGCAGACAAGACCAGAGCCAAAGTGAGCCTCTTGAATTTCTCCTTTCTTAGGAAGAGATTGACGGTTCGGAGATCTAGAATAGGGTGAAGACCCTTGTTCTTTTTGGGAATCGGAAAGTAGTGGGAATAACAACCACTGCTTATGATATCGGAACACACTCTACAGCTACCTGGCCAAGAGAGCTGTTACTTCCTCTCGGAGCAAAGACATGATATTCTGCCAGCCGTTCTTGTGTTGGCGGTACAGCGGAAAGGAAAAGATTGGAAAGGCAAGGAGTAGGCACTCCGAATGATCTGAAAGTCTCATTTGTCTGATGTAATGGATTGCCAGTGGAGGAGATGAAGTTGGATTCTCCCTTCAACTGGGCACCTATGGCCTTGAAGAACCAAACTAGGAGGGCTTACAGGCTGCAGCTGTTGGGAGGTTGGTGGCGGATGACTTCTGGCTACCAGACCCACGGTGTCGGAATGCACTGCATCCACATCTTCGCACTGCTTGGGAGCATGTGCAAGACGGTGGCTGACATAGTGTTGACTCATAGTACGCCCCTTCTGTAGCCAGAAAAGGGGTGAAAGGCAGACTGGGTGTCAGGTGTCACTGAAAGGCCGAAGGACTTGGCCATAGCCTGCGAGTCCTTAAAAAACTCCAGTGCCGAGTATGCCTTCTCTCCAAACAGAAGAGTCCTGTTGAAAGGGATGTCTATGAGGTTGGCCTGGACATCCACTGAAAAGTCAGATGTTCTCGGCTAGGTGCAGCACCTCAAGGCCACTTTCAATTAAACCATTCTGGCACGCTAATCAGTTGTGTCCAAGCCACACCTAATGGTGAACTTTGCTACGTCTCTCGCAACTTTCACTGCTTGGGAGAGGATTGCCTGGATCTCTTCCAGGACCTCTAGCAGTACTTGGGCAACCATGTCCCACAAGGTATGGGAATAAGGGCCCAAAAGGCATCCTGTGTTCACCGACCGCAATGCTAGGCTGGTGGAAGAAAACATTTTCTTGCCTAAGTTATCCAGTCTCTTGGATTCCCTTTCTGAGGAGAGGCAGGGAACGTGCCATGGAAAGCTGAGGTTTTGACTTCCAAGCGCTGAGGGTTGGGGCACTGGGTAAGGAAACTAGCATCACCCAGGGCAGGGCGATTGTGGTGGGCAATTGTTTTGTTCACATGAGTCCCTGTGCTGGGATTTGACCAAGTTCCCAGTAGGACACCAGTCAGTGATTCGTTAAAGGGCAATAGGGGTTCGGATGAGGAAACCCTAGGCTGAAGCACTTTAGTCAAGAGGTTAGTGTTGACTGCCACCGAAGGAAGTTCAAGGTCAAGGACCTCTGCTGCCCTGTTCCCCACCAATGCATCAGATGCCCCCTCCTCCATAGCCACAGTAGGTGGGAAGAGCAAGCCATTATCTGGAGAGGTGTCTAGTCCACTGGCATCTCCTAGCTCCTCATAGCATTCCAATGAAATTGGGGTCTCTAACTGGTATTTTTAAAGGTCCAGTGACCCCTCCTCTCTTCCCCCCCCCCCACCAAATGCCTGGTTGCTCCAGAAAATGCTCAGGCAAGACCTAGGACCGATGGGTCCTGCCAGTTCCGGAACCAGCATCAAGCGATGCCGTTCCGACTGAGTCGTCAGGGATGAGAATGGGGATGGCGCCGCCAGTGTGGGAGAATGGTGCCTGGAGCATCGGCATTGGGACCGGTGCCAGAGAAGTTGCATTGGCACGACCGGTGCCAGTCTGGATCCACAATCAGATCCACAGGGCCTGCTGAAGCAGCCGGCGGAGAACCTGATAGGGCCTCCTCCGACTCCGTGGGGCCTTAAGACACTCCAGAGGGGTCGCCTGCTCAAATATGTGCCACATTGCCTCGTAAACATCCTTGACTTGAGCGGCGGTCGCTCCAGGTCCCGGAAACAGTGGGAAGCGTGGAGCCGAACCTGACAACGGCTCTGTGGAACCAGGCCTAGAATGCTGATTTTCCAAACTCGTCTCATCGACCAAAAGATGGGGAGAAGTCGAAGATCTCTTCCACTTCTTTAATTTCTTGTGTCTCTTCCCCGAATGTCCTGAGGACTTTGAGTGGGAGGAAGAGGACATAGAGCTCCTAGAGCAGTCTCACAACCTTCTTCTCAATCAGGACCGAGATCTCCTAGGAGTCACGCTCAAAGGCGTCAACTGCCAGGACGCAAGCAGCTTTAGGGACCGCTCCCTCAAAGCCTTCGGTGCCATCGCCTGGCAGTCCAAGCACGACTTCAAATCATGATTGCACTTGAGATTCCATAAGCACACTAGGGGCCATATGTACAACCACATTTTCCCATAGACACAGAAGGGGTAAAACCCTTTGCTACATCTGGCCCTTGGTGTGGTTCTGTTACCGGCATGGCACGTGACGTCACCACACAGCTTAAACCCTATCCTTCTAGATGACATCTCTTGACACAATTTTGAAAAACATTCGACAAAATGTCAGCAGAAGCCTGTCCGAAGTGTTGCTCTTCTCCGGATCAGCGCTAATTGGTGCAGAAAGAAAAGAACTGACGTTTGTGCACCTGGGTGGTGCCTATAAATGTGACCGCAACGTCACTTCAGGTGCAGACGCCGCCGTACGGAACTGAACGAAGCCACCGGATGACGCACAGCAGTACTGTTCAGGCAAAAGTGTCCGGATCCAGACTGACGCCTTAGAAATTCAAAGGTAAGAAATCTGCAGCTAGAAGTTTTTACCAGATATATAATTACTATATAATTTTAAACCCACAAATATAATGCCAGAAAGAGCCACCTACATCCACTCTCAAAGTGAAACTGGTATTGACTCATGAGGGATGTACTTATAGTCAAGAGAGCACAGAAAATATATATTGCAAATATACGAAGTATTTATGCAAAGCATGTTATAAGAGGGATATGACTAAAAAGAATTGTACAAAATATTTAAGATCATAATCGCCCACCAAACATTACAGAAACTGAATTCAGAAATGTGATATAAGACCTTAGGGAAGCCACTGCAAGTTAACAGGATCCCATAGGAACTTGTTTAAAACAATCATACAAAAGGTTGCTGATTATAGTATAGGACAACTTCTGTGTATCTCAGAGCTGAAAAAGTCGGAATGATGCACTCCTGGCGGTCTGACCATCAGATTACAGCCCTGGCAGTTGGACTGCCAGGGGACAACTGCCGTATTATGGATCTTGGTGGGGTGGCAGTGGTCAAGCTTGTAACCAGTTATGGCAGCGCTGAACTCTGTGCTGCCTGACTGATTACACCCCCACTTTACTTTCTCCTGTGCCGCCGTACAGTTTCCACTGGACTGTCTGGCAGAAACTTTGGTTTCCTGCTCGTCAGTCCAGTGGAAAACTTGTAACGGGTCTGGTGGGGAGACTGCCAGCTCCGCAGCGTTCTCCACAACACGAGTCTGGTGGTTGGATTTTCCGACCGCCAGACTCATGATCAGGCCCTCAGTGCCAGAACTAGGAGAGCCACAGCTGAAATGCCTGTTGCCCCTAAAAAATGCAAAGACATAAATATACCTCATCTAACCTTTCATTAAGTAAGACAACTCTAACAATAGCAAAATGACAATTTATGCAACACATAAGAACCTGCTATGGTTAATACAAAATAATACACAGGTGATAGACTGCATGCTTAAATTGGGCCCTCCACCTTTCTCTGAAATGTACAAAATTCATGGTAAATGCCACCACACAAACTTACCTTTAGTGTACACAATATTGCCTAACAAAGTGCAACATACCAAGAACAAAAAAATCAAATAAAATCCAAAACTAACAATTTCTATACCCAAAAACGTAATCATTGTCTGTGAGCCAGCAATGATTAGTTCAGTTTTAAAAATATACCCACATGAAGCAATGCATGTCTTTACTATCATTTTAGCTGAGTATGGAGACACCTCCAAAAATATTGTGGAATATTAAACACCCAATGTGGCTACGAAATACAAAAAATAATAAATAATCGCTGTAGCATATATCTTAGTAACAGCAGTAAGTAGTGAATCACTAAAACTTCCTAATAAAGTTGCTAGCAAACACATGAAGACAAATTCAACAGGCTGACAGGGATGTCAGAGCAGGTTATGTCTAACAGTAATGGTCTGACTTGCTATCAATCAAACAATATATTTGTAAAGCGTGCTACTCACCCGCGAGGGTCTCAAGGCGCTGGGGGGGGAGTAGGGGAGCTGCTACTGCTCGAACAGCCAGGTCTTGAGGTGTCTCCTGAAGGTCAGAAGGTCCTTGGTGTGCCGTAGGTGGATGGGGAGGGTGTTCCAGGTCTTCGTGGCGAGGTGGGAGAAAGATCTTCCACCGGCTGTTGACCTGTGGTTATGTGGAACGGTGGCGAGGGCGAGTTTGGTGGAGCGGACCTGTCAGATCGGAGTGTAGAAGGTGAGTCCTTTGTTGAGGTATGCTGGTCCAACGTTGTGGAGTGCTTTGTGAGCATGGGTGAGGAGCTTGAAGGTGATCCTCTTGTTAACGGGGAGCCAGTGCAGGTCTCTCAGGTGGGCTGTGATGTGGCTGCGGCGGGGATGTCAAGGATGAGGCGTGCGGAGGGGTTCTGTATGCGTTCTAGAGATTGCCCGTGGTTCCCGCGTAGAGAGAATTGCCGTAGTCCAGTCTGCTGCTGATGAGGGCCTGGGTGACCGTCATTCTGGTTTTGGTGGGGATCCACCTGTAGATCTTGCGGAGCATGCAGAGGGTGTTGAAGCAGAAAGATGAGATGGCGTTGACTTGCTGCGTCATGGAGTCCAGGATGAACCCCAGGTTGCGTGAGTGGTCGGTGGGCGTCAGTGCGGTTCCCATTGTGGCCAGACACCAGGAGTCTACCCAGGCTGAGGGGGTGGAGCCGAGGATGAGGACCTCCGTCTTGTCAGAGTTCAGTTTCAGGTTATTGTTCTCCATCCAGTTGGCGACGGCCTTCATTCCTTTGTGGAGGTTGGTTTTGGCGGCTATCTGATCAATGTTCATTCCTTAGCCAAACATAAATTGGAATTTTTCTAGTTCCTTAAGACATACATGCCACACATTGTTTTCTTAACCGAAACATGGCTCCAAGTTTTCTCAGACCCTGACTTAGTTCTAGCTCAGCCTGAAGGTTATACTATTAGCAGATTCTATAGACTCGGTCATCCAGGGTGGGCTTGCAATAGTACACTGTGCTTCTTTGAGCATTAGTTGTGTCCCACTTACTGTTGCTAATTGTGAATCCCTTTCTTTTAGCTGTAAAATCTCAGATAATTACATCATGCATTGTCTTTTAATCTACAGGCCTCCAGGCCCTGAGGCTAATTTCTTAGAAGGGCCGTGCAACTTCAGTTACATTACAGTCCAGTATACAAACTGCACTATCTCAGAAGATTTTAATTTTCATTTAGAGGATGTGAACGATCATGACACTGCATCCCTCCTGGAATCTCTACCGTGCTTCAACTTGGAACAAAAAGTAAAATGGACCACTCACAAAGCTGGTCATATTTTAGATGGGATTCTTTCAAACAATCTCAAGCTCTACTGCAAGGGCACACTACCTTGATCTGGTTGGATCATGTGGCAGTTCAGCTTAACCTTCATATTCAGAGGCTACCCCATGTTATGAGAGGGGAAATGAAACGCAGAATGCTAAGACTGTGGAAAAAAAAGTTAAGTAGGCCTATACTGGTGGAGAGCCTCGCGCTAACGAAGCCGGATCCCTACAATAAACCCAAAGCAGCAGCAAGATATCATGATTGGCTGAACTGGGAGCTCTTGAAACATGCTCCATTAAAAACAGTGAATTTCCAAGGAAATGGTCCCTCGGCCTCCTGATTTTCTCCAGAATTTATAGCTATGAGACAAAAATGTCGTAGACTTGAGAGGTTGTGGTGGTCTGACAATAGAGAGTCTCAGAGAACCAATTACAGGAATGCCATGGGACAATATAAACAACTCAGTGACGAGGAAAAGTCTAAATATATATCTGTCAAAATTGAAGAAGCATCTAATTCTTCGAAGAACTTTTTAAAGCCATTCAGGGGCTGATTCTAACCCCGGCGGTCTTCGACCGCCGGGGCGAGGGTCGGCGGGAGCACCGCCGACAGGCCGGCGGTGCCCCGCAGGGCATTCTGACCGCGGCACTTTGGCCGCGGTCAGAAAGGGTAAACCGGCGGTCTCCCGCCGGTTTACCGCTGCCCTCAGAATCCCCCATGGCAGCGCAGCTTGCTGCGCCGCCATGGGGGATTCTGACCCCCCCCTACCGCCATCCTGTTCATGGCGGGAAAGCCGCCATGAACAGGATGGCGGTAGGGGGGGTCGCAGGGCCCCTGGGGGCCCCTGACGTGCCCATGCCAATGGCATGGGCACAGCAGGGGCCCCCGTAAGAGGGCCCCGCAAGGTATTTCAGTGTCTGCCTTGCAGACACTGAAATACGCGACGGGTGCTACTGCACCCGTCGCACCTTCCCACTCCGCCGGCTCGATTACGAGCCGGCATCCTCGTGGGAAGGGAGTTTTTCCCTGGGCTGGCGGGCGGTCTTTTGGAGACCGCCCGCCAGCCCAGGGAAAAACTCATAATACCCTCCGCGGTCTTCTGACCGCGGAGCGGTATTATGGGGGCGGAATTCTGGCGGGCGGCCTCCGCCGCCCGCCAGAATTAGAATCACCCCCTCAGTCTCTTTCAATTCCGGCCTGCTCTTTTAGATTTCCCTTTACTAATCAACTACCTAACAACCAGACTCATAACCCAGCTAAAATCAGGAGCACCCTCCAACCTATGTCCACCTGAGTCAGTTCAAGATTTTGTTGTTAATCTTGAGTCTATCTTGATAACTTTGTTGAATTTTATAATCTCATCTGTTTTTTTACCGGTGGAGTGGAAAAGGGTCTCTATCTTGCCTTTGTTAAAAAAAAAATAATACTTTAGATCCAACTGAGTTGAAAAATTACTGCCCAATTGTGTGCCTGCCCTTTGCCGCCAAGCTCTTAGAAAAGCATTTGAATATGTGCATATCTCAATATCTGGAAACAAATGATGTTTTGGATCATACCCAGTTTGTTTTTTTAACAGGTTTTAGCACCGAGACAGCTTTAATTGCAGTCTCTGAGTAGATTAGAGATGTTAAAGACAGCAGAGGGAGAGTGGCAGTGGTCACATGGTTCTGCTTGAAAACCTGACTGAAATTGGGATTCACAGAGCAGCACATAACCTGCTTGCCTCTTTTTTAAGCAACAGAGAGCAGAAAGTGGCCTTAGGGAATTTTCTCTCTAAACCATTTTCTCTCCCTTGTGGAGTTCCCCAAGGGTCAACATTTAGTCCTACGCTCTTTAACATCTACGTATCACCCTTTAGCAAACTGATTCATTGTTATGGCTTCGCAACAGTTGCTTATGCCAACGATCCCCAGACAGTAGTATCAGTTCCCAGCAATCTAGATGAGGTGGCAGACAGGTTAAACAAATGTATTAACACTATCGGGATTTGAATGACCTCAAAGTGTCTGAAATTAAACTCAGAAATGACGGAGGTACTTATTTTTGGAAAAGAGACTACTTTCTGGGGCCATTCATGGTGGACTGACTCCCCAGGTCCTACTTCCGTACTGGTAACTAAAGTGAGAAATATGGGTGTAATTTGTTTATGCCGATCTCTCTCTTAGGGACAGGTAAACAAAGTGGTATCAATATGTTTCCTGCTTAATAGGTCAAAAAGGAAAGTATTACCATATGTTCCTTTCCACCTACAAAAAACTGTAATTGTCACTAGTGCAATGCCTTTTTTTTGGGCTTGTGGCAATTTGTTCTCTGGAAGCTTCAAATGCTACAGAATGCAGCTGCTCGAGTCTTAAAGTAGCTCCCCTAAATACTCGTCGGTGTCAAGTGCCCTAGGGCAATTTCACTGGCTCCCAGTAAAAGAGCGAGCAGCTTTCAAGGCTCTCTGTGTAGCCCATAAAACCTTGTACGGCACAAAGTCCACTGTTCTCACAGGAAAAATAAGGTGGTGTCAACCTTCTAGAAATCTTACATCGGCTTCTTCGTTGTCAGTCATAGTTCCAAGGCTACACACAACTTCCTGGGGTGGCCCCAGCTTTGTGTACACAACCTGTTTGCTGTGGAACAGAATGCCATTGTAACTCAAAAAACAACCCAATCTTCTCATCTTTTGAAGAAACTGAAATCATGGCTGTTTCCCGCCTAGTTAGGGGCTTGTTATCCAGCTGTTGTTCTCGGATTCCCAGCGCCAAGATACCTAGAGGTATTTGCGTGCTTCATAAATTTAAATTACATCATAATCTTCTGGATGTTCTCAACCTTCCAGAATCCCCCCACCACCCCCCTCACAACCCTGTTATTGGGCATCAATGTAGGCCATGGCATCTTCTCCAAGTAAAGCCCTTTTTTCTGCTTGTGCCCACATGGTGACTTCCCTCCTCCACATATCAAGTGTTGGGGCCATCCCAGACTTCCACAGGAGGGCTATGCCCCTCTCTGCTAAATCTGGTTTGAATACAATAACTTGGTGCCTACTTTCCGTGGTCTGGGGAAGAGACCCAAAAGACAAGTTTCCAGCATACAGGGGAGTATACGACCAAGGGTTGCATTAAGTGCCTCTATCATCTCCTCCCAATACTGCCGTAGGTGGGGGCAGACCCAAGTCATATATACAAAGTTGGTGTCCAATACGTCACACCTAGGATATGGCCTGAGCTCTCCCTGACACCAAACCTGTAGTGGTTTGGTGTCAGGTACATCATATGTACGTAGTTAAACTGGGTTTATTTAAGTCTTGTGTTTCTAGAGATATTCTTAGGGTATCCCAATACCTAATCTCACTCTGCGTCCATGAGCTCCCAACGCAGTACTGCCTCCCATTTCTCCTGTCTTCCCCAAAGGCCTCATGGTCAGGTCTCTCACTGATCCCGTAGAGCCACTTTACTAGGAGTCTCGCAGACCCCATACTGACCATAGATTGTAGGACTGCATGTGTCCTTGGTCAACAGTACTGTTAGGCCATAGATCCCGAATGGTCCTAACCAATGCCCTGTACATTAAAAACTGTATTGGAAGTAGGTCAAACTGTTCTGCTAAGCTTTCTAATGGTGTTAGAGTTCCCAGCTGGTAACATTCTCCCACTGTCGACAGCCCACCCTCCATCCAGGCCAACAGCTGGGCTGCTGTGAAGAGGACAACCTGACAAGATCAGGTTAAATAAATTCTTCTTGAACAGAGAAGTTCAACCTGACAACAATATTTCAGGTCTTAGACCAAAATCTACTTTTATTCCAGCTCTTGACACAGTTGGTCCAGAAGTAGCTATCATTGAAAAAACTGGTTATGAGTAAAATAAAAAAAATATTAAGATTTGCTCCCCCTCCTCTGTCCAATCTCACTACTAGACAGCAAACTATGTTGAAAGAATTACAACAGAACAAGGCCATTACCATCAAACTTTGCGATAAACGTGGGAGTATAGTTGTCATGGACACTGAAAAGTACAAACATAAGATGAAAACCATGTTGGCCTGTGGGCATCACTACGTTAAAATTCAAGGTAACCCCACTATGCAGATTATCTGTAAAATTAAAATCCTTTGTGAAGAAGGCACACAAAGTGGACAGATTTCGAGAAGTGAGTTCAACTTACTTACAGGTGGCAATTCTAAATGTCCAACCATATATGGAGTACACAAGATGCATAAAAAGATAGAGGACCCTCCATTGAGGCCCATTGTGCCAACCATAGGCTCAGTTACTGAACCGTTTTCCAAATATATAGATAGCTTTTTAAAACCTCTAGTTCAGAAGTTTCCAGCATACATTAAGGACACATCACATATGATTTCTGTAGTGGAAGGACTACCTTTTGATCCTAACAAACATCTATTAGATGCCCTCAATATTGAGGCTTTATATACCAACATTCCCCAAAAGGGTGCCTTTAAAGTGGTAGAGCAAGCACTCAGAGAAAAAACTTCCCAGAAGCCGAGTAATTTTATCCTCAGTTGCCTAAAAACGTACTATGGGAAAATTATTTTGAATTTGATGGGAATATATACAAACAGACCAAAGGAGTCAGTATGGGGCAGCTTGTGCTCCCAGTGTAGCAAACATCTACCTGGGATACTTTGAAAAGAAATGTATCTATAATGAGGTAGCACCCTTTTTTGAGAATGTTAAAAATTGGGGTCGCCACATAGACAATATTTTCTTCATATGGGAAGGAGAACATGAGAGCCTAAATGAGTTTGTTGAATGGCTCAATCTGTGCGATGACAACCTAAGATTTACTCCTAACATCAGTAACCAGTGTGTGGAGTTTTTGGATATCCTTACATATGAGGAACAAGGACATCTACGGGTGTCACTGTACACTAAACCAACAGCCCGCAATACTCTATTACACTTTGAGAGCTACCATCGAAGATGCCAACACCAGAGAATTCCATCCAGCCAGTTTCTAAGGATTAGAAGGAACTGCAGTCTGATGGTTGAATATGACAAGCATGCCAACCACCTTAATGAAAAATTCCTCCAGAGGGGATATCCTAGAAGATTAATCAGAGATGCATACAAAAGAGCCAAGTATTACAATCAATCAAGAGACTCTGTTTGTAAATAGATTGAAGAAGGAACAACACAGGCTAGTGTGTGCGATTAAGCATTCTGACATCAACAACAAAATTCGAGGAAAAATCAACACACAGTGGAATATACTGAACAGTAATGAAGGGAACGATCATCTTCCTCTTCCGCTGTTTGCATACAAAAGAAACTCTAACTTAAAAGATAAATTGGTTAAAGCTAGACTTCCTTTAGAAAACACCTTCATCCAGAAAAGTATAGTGAGAGTGAATCCGATTTTAGGCAACCATAGATGTGGACATTGCCATGCATGCCCACAGGCAATCATATCTGACCATTTCACATACAATAATAGAGATATTAACTTGACAACTATGACCAACTGGAGAAGCTATAATGTCGTTTACTGTATCATATGCCCGTGCAACTTGGGCTATGTGGGGGAAACTGGAAGGGAATTTAGAATAAGATTCGGCGAACATGAATTAGCTATAAGGAATCTCAAATTCCAAGCCCCCCTTGTCTCTCATTGCAGTGCACAACAACATATAGAGAGTGATTTCAAATGGACTATTTGGGAAAAAATTGATCCATTAAAGTGTATAGACTCAGATGCATATAGGAGAAAAGGAGAGGCTTTTTGGATCTTCTTTTTAAATACAGTGGAGAGGGGCCTCAACAACAGAAATCCATGGGAGAATGCATTTTAGAAACAGCACCAATGGAATCTTCATGTCCTTGTCTTGTCTTGCTCCCCCCTTCTTTAACAAAATAATAATAATAATAATATAATTAATTAATTTTGTTAATATATTTTTTGTGTTTGTGACCTTTTTTAAGAAGATATACCATCATATTGATCATTCAGATTAGTAATGATTTGGATACCTATATTTTTGGGGGAGTATTTTTGTTCTATACTGAGATCAGGTTTTATAGTGAGGCGTGTCTCTATAGCATTAGCGCCATGGTCTATTAACAACTATGGCCCCTTTCCAAGATGGCGGCTGTGTTTGGGCTGCAGTTTATAGTTCCCATTTGTTTGTTAGCATACCGTAGTAGTCCGTCTTCAGTGCTATTAGACGAATACACGTATTTACGTGGCCCGGGAACACTTGAATTTTGGTAAGATCGTGATTAGAGGCGGCGTGCTTCTATGAACTGCACGTCTTCCGAATAAATCTGTGGAGGTCTCTACTCGGAAGAGAAATGCGGCAGACCCGTTAATGGGATTCGCAGAGGCCTCGGAGGATACAAGCATGGTGAGTGCAGCCGACTTTTTAGGGTTAGATGCGTCTTGAAACTATATGTTTCTCTTACGAGCTTTCATAGAATTCATCATGTAAAACAGCCCTCGTGGGCACAGCCTCGCAAGTGATCGTTTAGTTACATCCTTGGCAGCTTCAGACTATTAGTTAAGTAGGTATGACTTGGCTGTCACTACCAGTCTGACCTACTTTGAGTCGGACCGGGGCCAATAAATTTGTGAAACGCCAATTCCCTCGGTATTGGAAGCAACGTAGAAATCTGCATTATGGATACATTGTATTTCGCCTTTATTTTGGTCTGCTGTGACATATTCTCCCATCTTATTATCCCAGGGACATATGACTTTTGCTGTGCCCATCTCTTCATAACATATATGAGATGTAAAGATATGACTTGGTGAGTGTTCATAGTATTACCGGTTGTGATTTTTTGGTTTTATCGTTTCGTATTTAATTGGTAACACATTCGGTTCTTTATTCATCTGGGTCCTTATTATGTTTTACTGTGTTTTTGGATCAGCCATACACGTTTTTTATTTTTATTTTGGTGTCTGCACGATAGGGTGTTGCATGCATATTTAGTAAGATATATGCCTTTACAATTTATAACATAGAGGGAGACAATAATGGCTTATATACATGTCTATGGTTTAATCTGGATACTGGAGATGTGATACACTCACACAAACTGTTTTGGAGATTGAGCATTCTTATTGATTGTTTTTTATCAATTTATTTAGAGTTCGACTCTGTGGATGGGATCTCTCTTTTTGTACATTTTAACGAGTTTTGGATATTATATTAGTGCCCTGAGGAAGGTGTGTGACCTTGTGCCCACTTTACACAGAAATGTACGTCGGCATGGTATGACACCAGGAGGTGCTGGAACTCTAAATGCAAGATGTCTACAACCTACCAAGTAAAGGACTATAATCAAAGGAAATAATAAGCAGATACCAACAAAGATGAAGTTGGAACCGGTGATATATTTGAGTCCTTGGACTTCTTTTTTACTATACCTTACGCATTTGTATACATATAGGTCACGGTGGTCTTCTGAGCCCCCTTAAGTGTCATATTTTGATGACATTGTACTGATTGAATTTTCTTTATGTTTTGTTTATTTTATATTAATGAACGTATGTATGAGGGATATTTTAGTATGAATGAAGAGATGTGAGAGATCTTTTCTGGTTATCCTTAGAGCATTTAAGTATATATGTTTTCACTATTAAAAACATTTTGTATATTGCTGGATAGAGTTCAGTTGTTGTGTATAATATAATTTGGTTTGCTCAACGTTAACAATCATGTCATTAGGATTCTCGTTGGAACCTTTTTAGGAGGTGGGTAATTTTCTTTCCTTGAGGACAAGTGGGTCTCCATGTGGGGGACCCATCAAAGGCAATGCTGGAGCGTAAGGAGGGGTATTCGCAGTCAATTGCAGACACCTTTTCCAGCATTTCAGGGCCATTGTCAGTAGTATCCCCGGGAGTGGCATCTCGACCGCCGGGCAGATTAGTTTAATCAGCAGGGTTCCCCTGCTATTGGTCAAGCCAATTGTGTTGATCTCCCCACTGTGGAATCCATCAAGCCAATGGGAAATCCACTGCATTTCTGCAGTCAGGTAGTACAATTCGAAGTGTGGGAACCCCAGACCTCCCTCTGCTGTGGGGCGTTGAAGGACTGCTAGTGACACCCTATGCTTGCCCCTATCACAGATATGTTCTCTTAACAGTATGTCCAAATGTTTAACCCAGAAACCTGGTATTTTGACCAGTAGGTTAGTAAAGTAATAAAGTAGGCAAGGCAGCATAACCATTTTTAACAGAGAATTTCAGGCCATGATGGGGAGCTTCAGGGATCGCAGGAAAGAGATGCAGGATCTAAGAGCAGAGAGCGCCCCCAGATTGCCTTCATGTAGGTCTTCCAGAGAGTGAAAGACCCAGATGCCCAGATATTTAATTGTCAAAGGTGACCAGGTCAGGTCCACTACTATATCTCGGGTGTTTGGAGCTCCGGGTGAGTATGTCTTTGAACTGTTGACCTTGAGGCCTGACGCCCCTGAAAACGCACTGAGTAGGTTCATTGTGAGGGCTGCGTCCAGTGGATCCGCCCACAAATAGAGCAGTATATCGTCTGCATATAATGAGATGAGGTACTCCTTACCTTCGATTGGTATTCCGGCACCCACTCCATCCCCATGGAAGAGTGCCACCAGCAGCTCGACAGCTAAGGCACATAGAAGGGGGGGAGCAGCAGGCACCATTGTCTAATGCCCCCATGTACATTATATATTGTGCAGAGATCATAAAGTCCATTTTGACCCAGGCAGTGAGAGCAGAGTACAACAGTTGAACCCATTTGATCCATGTTTCCCCCAAAACCATTTTGAACGACCTCAAAAAGAAAATCCCATCTCACTGAATCAAAGGCCTTCTCTAGGTCCACTGGCATAATAATACCAAGGGGGTAAAGCAGGATGGTAAATGATGTGATACAGTCTGCAGAGATTTAGAGAAGTGCTATATGTCAATATAAAACCGTTTTGGTTATTGTGTATTAACTGGGTCATATGGGGAAGAGGTCTAAGGGCCAAAACGTTGCTCATGATTTTGAAATCCATGTTTAACATGGACAGGGGGTGAAATGGAGACGTGGGAGCTCCTGGGTCTCTGGACTTGGGGAGTGGGATCACCCTGGCGCCTGTAATGGATGCCGGAAGGGAACCCCTTCAGCGTACTCCGCCTCCAGTCTGGGGGCCAGAGTACCAGCAAACTCAGATTAAAACTCTGCAGGGTTTCCATCTGGGCCCAGGGTCTTCCCACCTGCCAGTTCCTTAACTGCCGATTTGATCTCATGGGGTGTAATATGGCCCCCCAAAGGGTCTCCTGGGCTCCCCTGTCAAAGATCTGCAGGGGCATGTGTGCTAGAAAATCGTTACTGGTCTCTGGGTTGAGGGATTCAGATTGTCTGTGAGGAAATGTATAATATTCTTGAAAGGACTTGTTGATCGCTTTGGGTGAATAAAGTGTTGTGCCGTCTCCTGAAACAACCTGGGTGATAGGAGTTCCTCGCGCCTCTGGCTTGATCAGCCAAGCCAGAAGCCTGCCTGCTCTACCCTCCTCATCATGTGCCCTTGTGACATATTCCTTGTAGTTATAGCACCTCGGACATTCCGGTAGGGCTTTATATTGTTCCCTAGTCTCTAGTCAGCGGGCCTGTGCACCATCCTACAACTCCAAGGCATTATCAAGGTCATGAAGTCTACTATCTAATGTGTTAAGTTCACCATGCAATTCCCTCATGACTCCCACCGATTGTCCCAAGCAGTGGCCCCGGACCACTACCTTAAATGCCTCCCACAGAATCAAACGAGAGGAGGCAGTGCCCTGATTGTGTGAAAAATAGTCCACCATGCAGTGCACAGGATGTCCTTAAAAGTCCGGTTCTCCAGATACAGGGTGTTCAGTCTCCACATGGCTACCTTTAGTGGTCTACAGGGTAGAGTTTCAGGAGTAAGGGACTGTGGACGGAAAGGGTACGGCCCATGTACTCTGAATGTATCACAAATTGGCCAATCATGGTGGAACATATGAGCATCTCAAGTCTTGTCTGTAGTTGATGGATACTAGAGAAAAAGGAGTAGTCCCTGGTTTGGCCGTGTTGTGTCCGCCATATCTACCACCACCCCCCAATGTTCCATCCCATCACTGAGTCCTTCTGATACATTATGGGCCAGGTCATCATGTGGTGGCGGGGTAGAACGATCAAGAGCAATGTCTGCACACAATTGAAGTATGCTCGTATGAGGAAATCCTCTGCTGCTAAGGGAGCCAAGGAGACAGACAGCCTATGGAGAAAAGTTACCTTATCTGCGTTGGGGGCTTATATACTTACTAACGTGGTGTGTCTACCCAGGAGTTTGCCCTTGACCCACATGTACCATCCCTCCTTGTCTATCTCTGAGTGAGCTAATTCAAACAGTGTCACCGCTCTGATCCATATTAGGGCCCACCTAACATGTCAAATTGGAAGTTGCGTATAGCTGCCCCCGTCATCGACGTCGCAGCCTGTCAGCCTCTCTGCCAGTTATATGCGTCTCCTGCAACATTGCCTCCTGTGCTCCCTGCCGCCTCAGGTAACTATGTATGTTGTGTCGTTTGACAGCAGACCCCATTCCACGAATACTCCGGGATGGGGAGGTTATTGTAGGTCTAGAGCTTGTCATGACCACGGTGGATGTGAGTTAGCCCAAACACAGAGATGGCTCGCCCGAGACAGACAACCAAACAAGATAACCCTTTCTAAGCCACAAACACCCCATCCCATGAGCAGCCCTAAAATGGCTGGCGGCCCAAACCTAAAAACAAATCAAAAACATTAGGACAAGAAACCTGCCACCAGCACTTTGGCACAGGCTAATCCAGTTGGGACAGGCTGAACCAAACAAAATTCTACTCCCCCACGTCAGCCAAAACTCCTAGATAGTGTAGTGAGTAGACCTGTCCGTCTGCAGTTCGGCAAAGGGAGGCCAGCCAACCAGGTGGAACAAACCAGGCTTGAGTCTCAGGCAAGAGGCACCATCCACACCAATACGGTCGACAGTGAGAGACCAAAGATATACAGTGTTTCGCCCGAGGGCCTCCCCAGGCCAGTCTCACCAGATAAAGTAGAAGATCAGGGCCTGTGTTCAAAAGACCCTGTAACCATCATGGTTAGCACGTGCCTCCCGCCCTCTCCCGCTCTCCTACCACATGCTTTCCTCCATACCAAGTCACCTACTGACTACAGAGTTATTTTATGCATTTGGTTCCCATTAATGTGTGAGGTGTCAGTGTCTGAAACTAATGATCCATGTTCTGAAGGTGTACTGGCATCCACATCCAACTTCTGAATTAAGGAAATCTCTGTCAGAGCTACTGCTCATTCCCTCTCCATTTGGGAGGGGGGATGGTTTCTTCAGAGACCTTCCAGCTTGAGACCTCCGTACTTGTTTTCTGGGTCTTTCTTTAAGATGTCCTGGCTGTAAACGGACCTTGGGGAGTGTCGAGCCATTTTGTATGCTTCTAGCCAATCCCAAGCAGCCTCTAGGATGTCACAAAAATGGGCCGCACCATCTAGGATAATGTGGGGCTTAGTCAGGAACATCAATGAATATTGCAGACCCTCTTCACATAGGGCTGTCTTGACAGCCAGGAAAGAAGCGTGTTGCGTCTGAACAGCCGCTGTAAAGTCTGGGAAGATTAAGACTTTGCCATTCCCTACTGAGTAGGGGCCCCCTGTTCATGCCCTCTTCAATATGTTCTCTGTCACAACAGTGAAGCAATCGGGCCACCAATGAGCAGGGTGAGAAACCCAGGGCCAATAGACAGGCCAGGACCCTACGGGCTCTTTCCAGGACAAAGAAAGGTGTAAGATGATTCAGAACCACGTCAGATTTAAACCAGTGTTCCAGGTACTTCACCATATAAAATCCTTCTGCACCCTCTGGTAGCCACACCATTCTAATGTTATTACAGAGGTTGCACCCTTCTGTGTCCTTTGAGTGTGCATTCTTGCTGCTAGGTCTTCCACTCTGTGTGTCAGTATGTTGTTCAGGGTGTATGTCCCACATTGATGTTTCGGGGACTTCAACCCAATCTGCCAACATACGATGTTCCACCTGAACCAGGCCCAATCCAATAGAAACTGTGCTAATTTCTTGCTGCAGGGTAGCCCTAGTGTCTGCTATGGCTGCAAGGACTTTGTCAAAGTGTAAATGTATTCAGGCACTGAGGGTTCACCAGTCGGTGGGGGAGAGTGGTTGCGAGTGTTAAGTTGTGCCCCTTGGTTTTTGGTCTTTGGTTTTCCCATTGTGGTGATGGCCCCTCCGTTCCACCTCTGAGTAGGACACGGATCAGTAATGTACAGCAGTGGCTGGCGAGAGGATTAGGTAGGTTGTCACTTGACTAGGGCCATGGAGGGTGGCTGAGGCAGGCTGCCAGTCGCAGAGGTACCACATGGGTGTCCTGGTCCAGTGGCCCCATCACATTTTGGCAATATCGCCAGATGCCTCAGTTCTTTCGGTCTCCACTGGGAGTGGGAACTTTTCAAATCTCACCTGTGCTCTGCTTCGAGCAGAGAAGCCCGGTCCGGGAAGGTGGCGTTGAGGTGGGGGAGGGCCCAAGTGGTATCTGGGTATAGGCCTCACACAGGCACCTGCACCACACAACCACTGCAGCACTCCACAACACTGCATGGCTCCAGGTCAGATAGCGCAGCCCCCGATCTCTGCACCTCCGCCGAAGTGTCCTCACTTCCTTCATGATGCCGTATGTGCAGTGAGCTTATCTCGTGGCAGGCATCCTCTTCCACCCAAAGGCAGGGGTGAGGGGCAAGAACAGGGGTACATTGCAAGCTCCCACTGTGGGGCACGTCAGGGACACTGTTTATGCCGGGGGGTCAAGGGCCACAATAGTTTGCATATGTAGGCTGCAGCCTCCTCTCTGGTGTTGGGACCCGTCTGTGAATAGGTTTCTTGCCCCGGAGCGCCCGGCAGGCGTGACCAAAATAAATATTGAATAAATAAATCATTATGCAGCAAACCTAACAAATAACAATCCTTAAAAATATAACACCTAAAACTAATTAGAAAAAACGACATAAAGCATAACACAACAAAATTCAAAGTGCAAAAATTAATATATCCACTGGTGAAAACAGTAACCTATGAACTAAAAAGTTAATAAAAACTGAAAAATTAAGAAAATTAAAAACAAAAACAATAGCTTCAACAAAAAAACATTCTTATTTCCTTTAAAATGTAAAAAAAAACAAAAAAAAAACTCAACAATAAAATTAGGAAAAATCCTGGAACCTGACAAAAAAACCTGAGAAAGAAAACACAAAATACCACTCACTCAACCCAAATAAAAGTTTACATATATCAATTAAAGTGACATTAAGTTTAAATAAAATGCATCTAGCACTGAAAAAAAAACCCATTCATTTAAAACATATATAATACATTAAGGCCTAACACGCTACACATTTAATTCTAAAACTTCAACCTAACAAATAGTAAACCACAAAAATAATTAACCTGTACTAAGTATATAAAACATCCAACAACTACAGAAGCCGCAAAAAAGTAACCTAAAATGTATATTACCTGTATCTATAAATTAGCAACAGAAAACAATGACAGAATAGAAGCTGCAATGACCGAAAAAAGTTAATACACTAAAAACTGAAGGCAGCATAAAAAATGGCCATTAAATCAACATAAACAAGACCTATTCACAGAAAACAATGAAAACATAATAAAGTTTTAATAATAATATGTAATTTATTTGTTGAATGTTTTAAAATATGCAAAATGTAACAGGGTTAAAACAGAATTTTCACTTATAATTCACAGCACTTAGTAATAGAAAAATATACAATGTATTTGTTAAAATATTATAAAAATGTTTGCAAAAAAGTAATAAATAAATTGTTGTAATAATGGTACAATACGCAAAAATGATATATGTAAAATGTATCTAAAATATAAAAACATGAATATGTAACAAAAATATAAGTAGAAATGTAAACGTATGTATGTATAACAATGAATGTATAAATGTTATACAAATATGTGAAAATTAATAAAAATGTAATGATGTCTGTACAAAAAAAAGTGCTAGTGGAAAAATAAAATCAAAACACCAATGCATTACAATTATTTTCAATAATACAAATACATTGCAACCTAACCTACATAGTGAAAACCTTTACACTTCAAGGAAGTTTTACATAGTACTCCTACTCCAATTTAAGCTACACTGGGGAAAATGTTAGATTGTGAATGGAACAGATTTAGTATTCCTGATCCAGTATAAACTACATTAGGGAAAGTGTTAGACCCTGAAGGGGTAAGATTTACTGTTCTCACTCCAAGCTAGGCTACACTGGGGAAAGTGTTGGTCATTGAAGAGGTTAGATTTATTATTCACACTCTAATCTATACTTAAATAGGTCAAGCAATGGATATTGAAGGGGTTAGATTCACTATTTTAAGTCTAATCTGAGGTGAACTGGGGAAAGTGTTGGCCATTGATGCAAATGAATTTACTGTTACCAGTGCAATTTAAGCCACACTGGGGAAGCTGTTGGACATTGAAGGGGTTAGATTTACTGTTTCTCTTCAATCGAAGAGACATTATGTAAAGAGTTGGGCATAGAAGGCTTTAATTTTACTAGTCCCACGCCAATCAAAGTGACATTGGGGAAACAGTTGGACATAGAAAGGTTTTGACTTATTATTCCCCTGCCAATTTAAGATACATTGGGAAAGTGTTGGGCATGAGGGGTTAGATGGATTATTTCCACTCCAGTCTAAACTATATTGGTAAAGTGTTGAATGTTGGAGGGGTTACACTTACTATTCCCACTCCAGTTTAACTTACATTGGGCAAACTGTTTGACTTCAGTGGGGGCATATTTAACATCCCCACTCCAATAAAACTATATATTAAAAACAATGTAAATTTCATACAAATGTCCGCACAAATAAAGATCCTACTTATTTTTACAAAATGTAAAATAAATTGGTAAAATTTAAGCCATTACAAAATCAAAATTGCAATACTAACATATTTTATATTGTTAAATTGTTGGTAATATTTAAAAGCATTTCCTTTTTTAACAACTACCAAAACATTCAATGTAGTGAATATAAAAAAATAAAATAAAAAAACTCTAAAATCAATGAAAAATTCTTGAAACAAATAATAACAAATATAAATATATTTTTAACATATTTGAGTTTCTTTCAATGTAACATTTGCTAAAAATAAAACCATTAAAAATAGCACATAAAAATATTATATAAAACACTATTTCGTACACAAAAACTAAATATATGATAAAACATGTGTGACATATTTTTCATTATTAAACCATTAAAAATTAAAAGATATTTAAAACTAATATGTACAGAAAATAGAATTCTATTTCCAAATGTACCTTTCAAATTTCAAAATCTTTTTTTAAAACATTCCCCACCCTTTTCACCTATAAATCCTACATCCCACAATTACAAAACAAAATTAAAAATGTAAAATTACATTGACACACTGCAGAAAATACATCAAAAACAATCCAAATAATTTGAAAAAGAAAAAACATTTAAATTTAACAAAATTAAAAACATTAAAAAAATGTCAGACCCAATAACCCTACAAAAACATCTCACACCAAAAATGTTTCAACTTTTTAAATAAAAAATATATAACATTAGCAATAGTAAAATAACAATCAAAATACTATATACTTCTAAATTATATACAATATTTTTATCTAAAATAGTTAATACACCACTAAAAATAATATTCTTACCTTCAATATGCCAAACAATGATATATATATATCACTATGTAAAGACAATGATACTATGTTAAGACAATATTTCCAGCTTGATACTTTGGTAAAACAAAGATTTTGTGTAGGTCTGGAACATTTATGTTATGGAAAGAATAGTGACATGGGCCAATGACAGACTAAACAAATTTTAAAAGTGACCATTCAGGAATGAAGATATATTACCAGTAGCTTGGCAGGCATCATGGATGTGGGAGGTATCATCCTCCTCAAAGTGTAAATGAAAATATGGCATCTATAATATAGGGCAGCTATGGTATGATTGTTTTAAATCACAAGATGCAAAAGGTTTTTGATCTGCTGTGCTCTATGTGGTAAAGAATATGCATAATCTTTATTCTGTTCCTCTTCCTTTCTGCCCTCAAATGTTAACATTTCACTTGTGAAATACACCTGTACATTATGTAATATGATAGTATGTTGTAACTTATAGCCTGTAAAAACTCTTACATGAAATGGGTAAAAAAGACAGGAATGAGCAAGTTGAGATGAAATGTGGTGTTAAAGTTCAGAGACTCAGGTCCTCATTAGGAGTTCAGCAGACGGTTTGCACTGTCTGCCGAACTTCTGATGGGAAGGTTGCTGCCACACTGGCTACCTCCCAGCTGGACCCATTAAGAGTTTCCCAACAGCCTAGCGTGAAACAGGCAGCGGCATTGTCTCCGGCTCATAATCGCGCCAGCAGCAATGCTGCCACCGCAGGGTGCAAAAGCACCTTTGCAATATTCACTGTCTGCACAGCAGACAGTGAACACTGCAATGGTACTGGGCAGGGGGACCCCTGCACTGCCCATGCCAAGTGCATGGGCAGTGCATGGGCCCCCCTGTTGCCCCCTGTACCTGTTCTCTGTCAACCTTTTCACAGTGGTAAAACCGCTATGAACATGCTGGTAGAGAAACAGTCCTAATCAGAAGAGCGGTGCTGCATGGAGTGCCGCCCTGGCTAATTGCAATCTCCGCCAATGCCAGGCCATCAGGATCATGGATCCTGGTGGTGCTGGCGATACCCTGACGGTCTAACTGCCATGGTCCTAATGTGGCGGTCGGACCGTCATGGCAGCGGTGGTCTTGACCGCCACAACGAAGCTGGCAGTCTTAAGACCTCCAGCCTCATAATTAAGGCCTCAGTGTCTGACAGGGGTAGCCCTTGTCTCCTGCTACTTTATGCAAAGTTTATTAAGCTCCTGGTAATGGAGAGTAGACCATGCCAGGCCTCTGTGGCCCCACTTTAGACTTTGTTGTTTCTAAAATGTGTTTGTATACAGATAGATTGACTCTCCTTTTAAAGGACAGAAAACAAAATTTAAATAGAAACTACAGACTATTATAGCATTTTCTACTATAGCTAATTACGGTATAAGATCATGCAAGACTGATTGAATTTTAGTCCGGGCCAGTGAAATAGTAATTTCAGATGCCTGAAGGATAATGATCTATTTACTCTAAAAAGAAATATAAAGATCATAGCATATTGAAATAAAGGAATTAAACAGTGTGAATCACACCACACTTTTGTCATAAATACGAAATGTTAGCACTCTAGTAGTTCATTAGACTACTGTAGGAAACTGCAGTCGATTACTAGGGAGTTAACTGACAGGCTGCTGCTGGAAGTCCATGTGACTCTGCATGTCAGAGTGTTATATTGAAATGGATGAGGAAGACATTTGAAATACCCATAGAAAGTGTCCTCATTTTAGATTTCTAGAGCCCCAACCACTATTTCTAAAAAAAGACCCCCAGCCCATATTTTACATTTTGAAAGGGAACGCTTTAGATTTTCACAGCTTTGATTCCATCAATATGTCTTCAGGTGTGCCACAGTTCTACCTTGAATACAGAATGTTAGTGCTCTAGATGTTCATTAAAACACTGTGGGTTGTTGTAGAAAACACCAGGGAATCAATTGACAGGCTGCTGTTGGAAGTACATGTTGTACTCAGAATAATATCAGACATTGTTCTCACATTGCTAAGTACCATAGTGTGAACCTATAGAAAATGTGTTCTCATTTTTGCTTCTACAGCACCTTCTATATCCTCTATGGGAAAATCATGAAAGAAAACAGTTTTTAGCCAAGCATTGTTAATCAAATCACAGCAGCGTTTTTCACAGGATAATATTTCTTTACTACACACCACAATTCCTAAAATTAGTATGGTCCCACAATTATATAGTGACTAAAATATGTTATGACCCTTTGAGTGCTCCTATTTTTGACCCCCATAACTTGGCATTCGCAACACACAACAATGCTTTTCAATGGGGGCCACGTGCCCAAGTCCTCTAATGGCTTCTACAACATGTTATTCGTGCTGTGGACAGCCAAATGTGTGGTGTGCTCGCCTTGCCCCCTTATATTTTGAACTCATTTCCAGGAGGCAGGAAAGAGCCATGTCCCTGGGTCTTGTTATGGCTACCACAACATATTCTTCATGGTGTGGCAAGGTAATCAGGATTGCCTAAGCCGCCTTAAAAGTAGCCAATCTGGGCACCAGATATCACTTTCTTTTTAACTTCTTTATGACCACCCCAAGCACCTTTTTAAACACAAATTTCTCAAACACTGAATGGATTTACACCAAAAACAAAAGAAGTCTTTCTGACTAAAGTTCTAACGTTTTGCCAGATTTAATGAAGTAAAATGTGATTGTTTTTCTGTATAGTTTACCAAAATATTCTATTCAAATTAACATGGGAAATCTAAATTTTACCCCCTCCCATTTTTCTTGGCTCCTGCCTTTCCGATCACTTCAAAATGTTCCACTTAGGAGTTGAGGTGGATTCACTTTTTTTGGAGAAAATTTTGTGAAGATTTGTTAAATGGTGTCAAAGTTATTAGCAAAGGAATAAATGGTCTTACTATGGAAACTCTGACCTAAATGTAACTACACAATGGTAACCACCACATTGTAAAACGTGTTTGTGTGTCATTGGTAAGGATTAGACTAATAGGTTACAAGCTGTAGAGATGTTTTGGGTTTTTCTAATGTTTATCCCATTCTACATATTTAGACTGCTGAAATAACAATAATAATTACCTTTATTCTGATACATTGGGTTTTTGGTGTGGATTTTACATAATAAATATTCGTTTAATACAGAATACCAACAGCTTTGTGAGAGGTCCAGCATATGTAAATAAACCCTGCAATTACAAGGTTCTCTAGCAGGGTTGTTTGACTCAACACTCTGAATCTGGATTAACCTAACTTGTCATAGAGAGGAGGGAGACACATCTGTTTGTTTCTTCACTGGAGGTGTGACATGCATTATCCCTTGGGCCTAAAGAAATCTAATCTTTAGCCCCCGACTCCCCTTCCTCCCCGAAATAAAGGCGATTCACATCAAACACATATGGCCTCAATAAGGGGTTTCCACATTTGTATAACACTGCGGTCAATACATGCATGGATTTAGACCTGCACAAAATGTTCTAGGAGGGCTTCAATGCTATTCTAGACCCAAATTTCGATAGGTCATCCCTCACTTCCAGACCTCCTACTGCGACCACAACTAGGAACATAATACATCAGTATGCCAAAGTAGACATCTGGCGTCAGTGCCACCCAGATAACAGAGAAGACTCACAGTACTTCTTGGTCTGCAATGCAGAGTCTAGTATAGACTAGTAGCGTCTTATACATAATGCTTGGGTTGAGGAAGATGATATTCTACACCATACACTATATAGTACTTAACAAAAACGCTGGTTCAGATATTTTCCCTCGCAGCCTACACCCAGAAAACATAATGCTTCCCTCCTGATAAACTGATAAATGCAGTGTTTAGAAAAGGGCTCAAAAACTATCATTAAATACTTTTAAATTAAGGTGAGCATGAGGAAAAGGGGGAGACCGAGGACACTTGCCAGACAAATAAATCTGAGGTGGGCATCGCATAATATTGTGGAAAATATAGGGGATGGATGTGAGGTATCTGGAATGGCCTAACAGCTTTTTTGAAGAATTTTACCAAGTTATATGAAACTCAGGTACAGGCCATAGAGGAAGATATGAGATGCTATCTTGGTACAGTAACAATGGCATGATTAGAGGACATTGAGTGTGTGTCCTTGATTCAGCCCATCTCTGAGGTGGAAGAAAAAGAGGCAGTGGTATCCTTGGCTGGGAGATAGTCTCACAGCGGACTTTCATAAAGGACAAATTGATATGTTAGTGCCCAACCTTCTAGATAGGTTTGAAGTGACTAGGGAAAGAGGTTCCCTCTCTCCAGTATTATGCAAAGAAACAGTCCTTATACTGCTCAAAGCAGGGTAGCAACAAAGCATTACACCTACCACCCTCTACCAGTTATCAATACAGACACCAAAAGATTATCTACATGACTGCAGGCTGCAGCCATATGTGGCTAGCATGTTTGTGTCTGACCAGGTGAGTTTCATACCTCAGTATGGAGCATTGAATAACCTTTGTAAATACTTCATTTTCCCGATCAAACAGACCATGACCTTGGTGTTGTTGTGGGTCTTACTAGACAATGAAAAATGTTAAATTCGATTAAATGGGCATACAGGTTTTTTTTTGTAACAGAAATTTTATTGCATTTTCTTATTTATACATGCATACAGCATTATAACAGCACTATGGCCCTCATTACTACCCTGGTGGTCGGTGTTAAAGCAGCGGTAATACCGCCAACAGGCCGGTGGAAAAAAAATGGAATCACGACCATGGCGGAAACCACTAACATAGACAGCCACTTTAACACTCCGACCGCCACGGCGGTAGAAATAAACACTGTGGCGGTAACCGCCAACAGACAGGCGGAACACAAGGTTCCGCCCACTGTATTACAACACGCCTATCCGCCACCTTTTCCGGGGCGGTACCAACGCCATCAAAAGCATGGCGGAAACAGGACTTGGAACGGAAACCACTCACCTTTCGACACTTTACGAACAACCAGGACGCCATGGAGCCCGAACTACAGGTCCTGTCCATGCTCGTCTACCTCCTCTTGTATCAGGAGCAGCAAAGGCCCCGGTGAGTACTGCAGCTAGCACGGAGGGGGGGAGGGAAAAGAGAGTGACACACACACACGCAACACCCCCACCCTCACCCACAACACCATACACACATATACATGCATCAACATTACATATCCATTCGTTACCCCCTGGAAGATATCAGATAGGCCAAATTCAAAAATCAGTATAAACAAATATGTACACCAACTACACAAGTCTGAATATTAATGAAATCATTGTCCGTGGATCAGTGTCCCAAAATGCATGGGTGAAGCCCACACAAGATACCTGACTCGAAACGGAGAGAACACTGCAGGGGCATCAGATGGAAAATAAACAGGCACCTCAGGGGGAGGGGGATGGGCGGCACCTCAGCCGGATGAACGGACGACGCCACTGCTCCACGAGGGGGCTCCATGCCCACTGATTGGTCCTAGGGAGTGTAAAGCCATAGTCTCTCAAGTCTCTCCAGTGGGTGGTTTGCCCAATGCTTTATCCTGGGGAGTGCAAAGCCACAGTCTCTCAAGTCTCTCCAGCGGGTGGTTTGCCCACGGCTTTATCCTAGGGAGTGCAAAGCCACAGTCCCTCAAGTCTCTCCAGTGGGTGTGTTGCCCACTGCGTTATCCTGGGGAGTGCTAAGCCACAGTCTCACAAGTGGATAACAGTCTCCACTTGTTCTGAAGGGGGCTTTGTACCCAGAGTGTTTCATCCTGCCAAGGACAGAGGTAGTGGATGTGAATATCCACTGGTTCTGGAGGGGGCTTTGTGCCCAGAGTGCTTCATCCTGCCAAGGACTGAGGTAGTGGATGTGAATCTCCACTGGTTCTGGAGGGGGTTTTGTGCCCAGAATGCTTCATCCTGCCAAGGACTGAGGTAGTGGGTGTGAATCTCCACTGGTTCTGGAGGGGGCTTTGTACCCAGAAGGCTTCATCCTGCCAAGGACTGAAGCAGTGGATGTGAATCTCCACTGGTTCTGGAGGGGGCTTTGTGCCTAGAATGCTTTATCCTGCCAAGGACTGAAGTAGTGGATGTAAATCTCCACTGGTTCTGGAGGGTACTTTGTGCCCAGAGTGCTTCATCCTGCCAAGGACTGAGGTAGTGGATGTGAATCTCCACTGGTACTGGAGGGGGCTTTGTGCCCAGAGTGCTTCACATGCAGTGTGGCAGGTCCCATTCCTTCACCTGGGTGTGTGTGCCACGAGATTGCCTGGGAACAGGTAGCATGATACTCTATGAAGGCAGAGACACACTCCACCCTGCAGCAACTTCGCCTGCCACCTGCTGGTACAAACAGTGCTGAGAGTCATGCCTTATGTACACTGGGCAGGGTTCAGGATGTCTCCTGCAGCATCGGACGGCTGGCCACTGGGGATGATTGCCATGTCAGCTGTGGTGGCACTGTCTGAGCACGTCGCGGGGCTGGTGGCAGTGGCTGGGGCGGTGTCTGTGGCGGAGGTGCTGGTGGTGGTGCATGTGTCTGCACCTGTGGAGGGACACAGCAGGACGTCTCCTGCAGCCTCGGACGGCTGCCCACTGGGGATGATGCTGGGGACTGTTGCTGCGGCAGCAGACGTGCAAGTGGCGGTGCTGGTGGGGGTGCAGGTCGCGGTGTCCACCGCCGTACTGGTTGATGTTGTGGTTGACAGAAGGGGTGACTCTGGTCCCTCAGCCGGAGCCTCCGTGCCCTGTCCTGACCTGCTCTCCACCTTTGATGTCACTGCTGGTGCCTTGCCACTGTCCCTTTTTGGCTTGGACGAGCCCTTGCTTTCTGGTACGAGCAGCTTCTCCCTCCAGCATGTGGGCACCTTCTTCACCTTGGCAGGTGGCGGAATGGCCTGCTCCTTGGCCTCGCTAGGTGGCACACTGGCAGCCCTGATGTGACCGGACTTGCTGAGACCACTGTGCTGGAGGATATGGCGGCTGAGGTGCTGGACTGGGACCTGGACGGCCTGGCCCTAGGGGAAGGACGGGGGGGAGGTGTAGGGAAATGGTGAAAGGTTCCGAGGAAGAGTTTCTTAGACACACTGGGACGGGAAGATGGAGGGGGTTTGGAAGTGGAGGAAGAGGTAGTGGTTGTAGGAGGTATACATCTGCTGAATTTGGGTGAAGGTGCATGGGCCAGAGGCTGTTGTGAGGTGGATGGCTGTTGGGTGGGTGTGTGCCCGTGTCTGTGTACTTTGAGAGGAGGGCTCACAGACACACTGGGAGAGGACACAGGGGATGTGTGAATGGTAGTGGGGGTGGTGAGTACATGTGAGAAGTGTGTGGTTATGGGCGTACTGGTGATGGAGGTAGTGGAAGAAGATGTAGTGCGTGCAGGTGTGAGTGGAGACCAGACATGGAGGGAGAAGGAGGACATGGAGGAGGGGGACACAGTGGAGGCAGTGGATGTTGGTGTGTCTGCATGGGGATGGTGCTTGTGTGAGTGCCTGTGGGATGTGTGGTGCTTATGTTTGCCATGTCCACTCTTGTGTGTGGATGAGTGTGCATGCTGGTCTGATGGTGTGCTTGGGATAGGCTGAGGTACAGGGGATTGGGTCTGGGTAGAGGAAGTAGGAGGGGGGAGGCTGGACACAGAGACAATGGCTGCCATCAGTGCTGAGGCCAGAGCCTGAAATGCTCTTTGTTGGGCCGCCACGCCAGAATGAATGCCCTCCAGGTATGCATTTGTTTGCTGCAAATGCCTCTCAACACCCTGGATGGCATTCAGAATGGTTGATTGCCCAACAGTGAGGGATCTCAGGAGGTCAATAGCCTCCTCACTGAGGGCAGCAGAGCTGACTGGGGCAGGGGCTGAGGTGCCTGGGGCGAAGGTGATGCCCACCCTCCTGGGTGAGCGGGCACGGGAAACTCGATGAGGGGCTGCTGGGAGGGCGGTGCTGGTAGGGGGGGTGGAGGCTGTACCTGTTAAAGCGGTGGGCACAGAGGTGCCTGCCACCGCAAGGGAGCTCCCATCAGAGGAGGAGTCGGTGTCACTGGTGTCTGCTCCTGTCCCCATCGTGGAGCTCCCCTCGCCCTCCGTCCCACTGGTGCCTTCGGACTCCGTTACTTCACCCTCCAGGGCCATGTGGGATAGAGCTCCCTCCTGCTCCGGTGCCACTGCTCCTCTGCCAGATGATGCTAATGCACACAAGGACAGGATGACAAAACAAAAAGGGAGGGGGGAAAGACAGAAGAGACACATGGTCAATGCCTGCAACACCACTACCGTTGGTGTACACAACACACAGGGAGCAGCCCTATGCACTAAGCCATGCACTGACAGGGCAGGGGAAAAGCACATGCCCTTAGGGGACTCTGTCGAGAACCATATTATGCACAGCTGGAAGCCATAGGAGCCTGACTAGGTGTAGAGGGCAAATACCACTTTTGGGGTTGGACAGGGAATGAGGCTGCAAATCAATGGATCTACCTTTGCGCGTCTGCCCTGGCCTAGGGGAACCCACAGCCCACCTCCCCCACCCAGACACCAGAGTGTACTCACTCCCTTGTGGCTGCTGTGATGCCCTCAAGCGCCCATCCAACTCCGGATATGCCACTGCCAGGATCCGGTACATCAGGGGGTCATGGTGCGACGGGCACCCCTTCCGCGTTGGGAGGCCATCCTCAGCTGGGCCTCCGCTGTCTTCTTGGTCCAGCGGCGCAGGTCCTCCTATCTTTTCCGGCAGTGGGTGCTCCGTCTATGGTAGACCCCCAGGGTACGCACATCCTTGGCGATGGCACGCCAAATCCCCTTCTTCTGGTGGGCATTGACCTAGAGGAAAAGTGAAGTTAAAGAACAAGTTACTTACCGTTGGTAACGCCTTTTCTGGTGGATACATTAGCTACCTGTGGATTCCTCATCTAAAGAATTTTCCCCACACGCCAGCATTCAACGGAAATTTTCTTCTAGCTCTGCACATCGACGATGACGTCACAATTGCCCGACTCCCATGCGACGCCGTATAACGTCATCCAGGCAATAAGAGGTCCTCTTATAGTCGTAAAAAAGGCCATTTTTTACGTGCCTTTGAGGTGAACAGGAGAACATTGACACTACAGATGTGATATGAACACATCAATCAAACTTATATACCAACATTTATTTCCACTAATATGAAACATAACCAATAGAAATAAACAATCCACTGCATACAATCCTACAAAACGAAATATATGCATAAATATATACAAATTTACACATGTCCTTCTTTTTTTTTTATATATATACATAAACAAATATATACACATATATAAATCATTGCATCAGTATATACATATATACAACATACAGGTACTCAACCAAGGAATTCTTGGTAAGACCAGTCAGGCAACGGGGAGGCAGGTGGGACCGTGAGGAATCCACAGGTAGCTAATGTATCCACCAGAAAAGGCGTTACCGAAGGTAAGTAAATTGTTCTTCTGATGGATACAACTACCTGTAGATTCCTCACCTAAAGAATAGAATTCCAAAGCAGTACCGCACTCGGAGGTGGGTGCCTGAATGGTCAAACCAAGAAATCCTGCAGCACTGAGCTTGCAAAATGGCCATCCCTCCTAACTTCAGAGTCCAAACAATAATGCTTGACAAAAGTGTGGAGGGATGCCCAAGTCGCCGCCTTACAGATGTCAACCACAGGAACACCTCTAGCTAAGGCCGATGAAGCCGCCTTAGCCCTGGTGGAATGGGCTCGTAGCCCTACAGGAGGTTCCTTCTTTGCTAAAGAATAACACAATTTGATGCAAAGAAAGACCCACCTGGAAAGCGTTCTCTTGTGGACAGCTTTGCCTCTCTTCTTCCCCACGTAACCGACGAAGAGCTGATCCTCCTGTCTGAACTCCCTCGTCCTGTCGACGAAGAAGATCAACGCTCTTCTCGGGTCAAGTCGGTGAAGCCTCTCTTCCTCCTTGGATGGATGCGGTGGAGGATAGAAGGAAGAAAGAGTGATGGACTGTCCTAAATGAAGGGGTGTGACAACCTTCGGTAATAAAGCTGCCTTGGTCCTTAACACCACTTTGTCCCTGTAAAAGGAAGTATATGGGGGTTCCACACGAAGAGCCTGGAGCTCACTCACTCTTCTAGCTGATGCAATGGCAACCAGAAAAACAGTTTTTAAAACCAAAAGCCTCAAGGGACAAGAATGCATTGGCTCAAACGGTGAATCCATAAGAAAGGTCAACACTAAGTTCAGATCCCACTGTGGCATAACAAATGGAGTGGGCAGAAACTTATTAGTGAGACCCTTAATGAACCTTAAAACAATAGGTGACTTAAACAAAGAGGGTTGGTCTGGAAGGCACAGAAAGGCCGACAGCGCGGATAAATAACCCTTAACAGTGGCAACTGCACAACCCCTCTGTGCAAAGGATAACACAAACAACAGTATGTCAGATAAGTGGGCATGCAAGGGATCAATTAGATTCTCTCCACACCAAATCACAAATTTAGCCCACCTGCTTGCATTATTAGATTTGGTGGAGTGTCGCCTGGCCGATAATATAACTTCCACCACCTCAGGTGGGAGAGAAAAAGTACTCAGATTGCCCCGTTCAATCTCCAGGCATGTAGGTGCAGGCTCTGGAGGTGGGGGTGTAGAACCTGCCCCAGCGACTGCGAGAGGAGGTCTGCCCTGTAAGGGAGACGGAGCGGAGGGCACTGAGAGAGTTGGAGGAGGTCCGAATACCACACCCTTCTTGACCAATCCAGAGCTATTAAGATGACTTGGGCCCAGTCCTGGTGGATCTTCATCAGGACCCGAGGAATCCAGGGTATGGGGGAAAACGCTTAAAGCAACTGACCCTTCCAGGACATCTGAAACTCGTCCCCCAAAGCTCCTTGCATCGGATACTGGAGGCTGCAGAATGACGGGCAGTGCGCGTTCCCCCGAGTGGCAAACAAATCTATCTGTGGATACCCCCACACCTGGAAGATGTAAAGGACCAGGTCTGGACGAAGACGCCACTCGTGATCGGTCGAGATGTGCCGACTGAGACTGTCCGCACGCACGTTCTGCACTCCAGCACAATGGTTTGCTACCAAGCAAATCCGATGGTCCTGAACCCAGGACCAGAGCAGTAGAGCTTCTCTGCAGAGAAGATACGACCCCACTCCTCCTTGCTTGTTTATATACCACATCGCGGTAGTGTTGTCTGTCAGGACTTCAACCGACCGACCGCGAAGGGAAGGAAGGAAAGCCTTGAGAGCCAGACGTATCACCCGCAATTCCAACAGATTGATGTGAAACCTCTGTTTCACTGGCGACCAATGACCTTTGACCTCCAGGTCCCCCAGATGAGCACTCCACCCTAGAGTGGAGGCATCCGTTATTACTGTGGCCACCGGAGGTGGCAGCGAGAACGGCTTTCCTTTGGAAAGGCTGCCATCCGCAGCCCATCATTGAAGATCCACTGCAGCATCTCTGGAGATCTTTATCGATTCCTCAAGATCTTCTTTGTGTTGAACTCGCTTCCTACGGTTACACCACTGAAGAGCCCTCATGTGCCAGCGTGCATGAGTGACCAGCAGAATGCAAGAAGCTAACAGACTGAGCAGACGAAGGACCTTGAGGACTGGAACGACCGCTCCATTCTGGAACATTGGAATCAACGCCTGAATGTCCTGAATCCGCTGCGGCGGAGGAAAGGCCCGATTCAATGTTGTGTCCAGTACTGCCCCTATGAACAGTAGGCACTGAGAGGGCTTCAGGAGAGATTTGGGCACGTTCACCGAAAAGCTCAGATCGCACAACAACTGAGTTGTCGACTGCAGGTGACGCCGCAGGAGCTCCGGAGACTTGGCTTTGATCAACCAATCGTCCAGATAAGGGAATACTGCTATCCCCCTTCTTCTGAGCTCTGCTGCAACCACCGCCATCACCTTCGTGAAGACTTGGGGTGACGAAGTAAGACCAAACGGAAGGACCGCAAACTGATAGTGTTGCAACCCCACCATAAACCGGAGATACTTTCTATGAGACTTGAGGATCGGGATATGAAAGTAAGCATCCTGCAAATCGACAGACACCATCCAATCTCCTTCGTTCAACGCCAAAAGAACCTGTGCTAGGGTCAGCATTTTGAACTTCTCCTGCTTGAGGAACCAATTCAAAATCCATCAACCAACCATCCTTTTTGGGGATCAGGAAATATCTTGAATAACAGCCCTGACCCCTCTCCTGCTCTGGAACCAACTCTACTGCACCTTTCGACAAAAGGATTAGCGCTTCCTGTTGTAGTAAAAGCAGATGGTCTTCCGAACAGAAGGATGGGCGGGGAGGGATGGGAGGAGGAAACTCCTGAAAGGGAAGAGTATAACCTTTCCCACAATATCGGTGACACAGGAGTCCGATGTAATTGACTCCCACATGTGAAGAAAGTGAGACAGTCTCCCCCCTACAGGAGATGCATGTAAAGGGAGTGATGGAGGACTAAGGCTGTTTTTCTTGCTGCACCCCTCCGGAGGAAGAGGCAGAGTGCTGCTGGGTGGCCCCTCTAGCACGAACTCTACCCCTGCCTCTGAATGATCTATAAGGGTGAGCTGTCGAAGGTTGCTGTCCTGCTGCCTGGAATCTCCATCGAAAAGAAGAGCCACACCCAAACCCCCTAAACCTCCTAAACGATCTCAAGGAACTGTAGGTGGATGCTTGCAGTCCCAAGGATCTTGCCGTGGCCCTACTCTCCTTGAACCGCTCCAAGGCAGAGTCAGCTTTTGCCCGAAATAGTTTATCCCCATCAAAGGGCAGGTCGAGTAGGGTTTGTCTGCACATCGGGAAAGAATCCTGAAGACCGTAGCCAGGCATGTCGTCTTGTCGCTATGGATGTGCCCATAGCCCTGGCCACAGAGTCCGATGTGTCAAGCCCAGATTGAATAACCTGGGTCGCCGCCTGAGCGTCCGACAAAAGGTTAAGCACCTCCTGAGGCAATGCAGAGTGAGTCTTGGCCTCGTCCATGAGCGCATAAATGTGCCTTTCCAGGATACAGGTAGCATTCGTAGACTTGAGGGCCATGCTACATGAAGAGAAGACCTCAGACGGCGTCGACCATCGGATTCATCCGACGCCGGATCCATTGGCAACGTAGGCTTCTTTAGAGTAGATGGAAGCTACGGTGAACTCATCGGCCAGCACTTCACGTAGGAAGGAAAGGCATGAAAGGCGTCAGTCTGTATGAAGCCGGAACACCCGTGTCATAGGCCAATGGACCCGAAGGTCCCGAATGACCACCTCCCGAAGCCATGGTGGCATAGATGTTGAACATCGCATTAAGGAATGCGGCAGGGTCTATGCCTGGCGCCGGGAACGCCTGATAACCTTGCGGAGCCGGTGCATGAGGTGAAGCCGGCGTCGGCTCGGGCATCTCTGCCTGCGCCGGAGAGACCGTCAGCTCCTGGTTAGGATCAACTTCACAGACCGACAGCGGAGACGTCGGAGAAGTTGGAGTCGTCAGAGGCAGAGGTGTCACAGTTGGACTAACTTCCCAAGTCGTTTGACACCGAGCCGACGGCGACCTCGAGCGGGAAAGGTCCTTACTTGACCGGCGCCATGATTCATGCCGGCGTCGGGAGTCTCGATGTCGCCTGTGAGATTTCGATGACTTGGAAGAAGACTCACAGCGATTATGTTTCTTCTTCTTCTTAGACTTTGCCAGGAACAACTTGGCCTCCCGCTCCTTGAGAGCCTTCGGATTCATGCGCTGACATGAACCGCACGCTTCGACCTCATGGTCAGAGCTCAGACACCACAAACAATTCTCGTGTGGGTCTGTGACCGGTATTCGACCTCCGCACTCCCTACAGGGTTTAAAACCCGACTTCCTTGGCTGAGACATTGTTCCACACGAAGTGAAACAGTAGCTCCCTGGTAGCCTCAAAGAAAAAAACATTACTCGAAGGCACCGAAAAAAGGGAACTGCACGTCGACGTCAGTTGCCTGGATGACGTCATACGGCGTCGCATGGGAGTCGGGCAATTGTGAAGTCATCGTCGACGTGCAGAGCTAGAAGAAAATTTCTGTTGAATACTGGCGCGTGGGGAAAATTCTTTAGGTGAGGAATCCACAGGTAGTTGTATCCATCAGAAATGAATGTTACTCTCCCGTACAGTTTTTCTCACACTTTGGCCACAAACCTCCCACCATGGCCCAGAAATACATACACACACCATCCTCACATGCTGGCCTGTCTCCCCCCTGTCTCTTCCAACCACAACACTCCATACAATCATGTGCCATCCACCATGCACACAGTTTACTCACCTGTTTGTCAGGAGGACCGTAGAGTTGTGTGTATTGGGGGAGGACCCCATACACCAGTTTCTACAACTCCTCCGCATTGAAGGCAGGGGCCCTTTCCCTAGACACTGTAGCCATTGTCGCTTCCAGACACAGGTCACAGCAGCACTTGCAGTGTAGGTCCTCTCCTGTTCAAGGTCAGGTATCAAGTGAGGGAATTGATAGAAAATGGCGGTAATGTCCGCGGCGGTGCGTACCGTCACCGCCGGCGTACATCGTCATTGGCTCCTGGAACCCATAGGGCCCAATGCTAACCAATGCTGAATTGTGCTGCGGTCTTCTACCGTGTACTGCGACGGTGTACAACGCCAGCGCAGTTACCTAATTTCCCCTTGTCCCACCTCACAGGTCAAGCAGCCGCCATTTCAGCGGGCCACATGGCAGGCCAAATAACTGCATCACACCTAGTTAGGCCAGGAAAATGGACAAAGGCGCATAGAGACATTTTAACGTTTGTGCTAAACAGCCTTGTGAAACCTATGTGTTGTATGACCCTTTGCTCACCGTTCTCCTCCATAGGGCACGTCCGCTGGGGCAGGTGATGAGATGGCGGCATCCTCCGGTGTACAGATCTCTGGTGGACCTGTCGACAATGGAAGACAGACACATAATTATCACTTACAGACTTGATCGTGCAACAATCCAGGAACTGTGTGCCCAGTTGGAGCCTGACCTGGTGTCAGCTATCCGCCATTACACAGGAATACCCCCTCTAGTGCAGGTCCTGTCAGTACTCCATTTCCTGGCCAGTGGGTCTTTTGAAACAACAGTAGCCATGGAATCAGGGATGTCCCAGCCAATGTTCTCTAACGTGTTGTCCAGAGTGTTATCTGCCCTGCTGAAACACATGCGCAGCTACATCGTTTTCCCTCAGGTGGAGGATTTGCCCACAGTGAAAGGTGACTTTTATGCCCTGGGACATATCCCCAACATCATTGGTGTCATAGATGGTACACATGTAGCATTTGTCCCACCGCCGCAGGATTGAACAGGTGTACAGAAACCGCAAAAGCTACCATTCTATGAATGTGCAGATGGTGTGTTTGGCAGACCAGTACATCTCCCATGTGAATGCCAAGTATCCTGGCTCAGTCCAGGACGCTTACATTTTGGGGAATAGCAGCATCCCTTATGTGATGGGGCAACTCCGGAGGCACTGTGTGTGGCTAATAGGTGAGCCTAAAGTCCCCACACAGTTTCATTTTGTGTTAGGTATGGGAGATTCCCTAATGTTTGGAGTATGTCTAACAGTTGTCCCTCGATATTTGCAGGTGACTCTGGTTACCTCAACCTGTCATGGCTACTGACCCAGTGAGGAATCCCAGGACAAGGGCAGAGGAACGCTACAGTGAGGCATATGGGGAACTCAAAGGATAATAGAGCGCACCTTAGGCCTCCTGAAGGCCAGATTCCAGTGCCTCCATCTGACAGGTGGCTCCCTATACTACTCACTGAAGAAGATGTGCCAGATCATTTTGGCATGCTGTATGTTGCACAATCTGGCTTTGCAACGCCAGGTGACTTTTCTGCAGGAGGCTGGGCCTGATGGTGGTCTTGTGGCAGCTGTGGAGCCTGTGGACAGTGAGGAAGAGGAGGCAGAAGAAGAAGATGTAGACAACCGAAACAACATCATCATGCAATACTTCCAGTGAGACACAGGTAAGAGGATGAAACTGCTTCCCACATCTCAAACTATTGTAGGACCTAGCATACATCTGCCTTTTTACCTCTGTATATGGACCTTGACAGTTCACTTTGGCTTTCCATTTCACAGATCTGGGTCCCAATTTGTGTCCTCTGCTATATTTACTGCTGGCCTACAGCTGTGTAACATTGGTACGTGAACAAGTACATTGGCATTGCTATATTTCAGAAAATGTTGCAATTACACATTTGTGAAAGTACAGACTGACTCCAGATTGTTTTATGATTCAAGGGTGTTTATTTCTGTGCTAATAAGTGGAGGGGTGTGGGCAATGGGCTGGGGTGATGGTGGAGGAATGTCCATGGCAGAGTCCAGTCTCTTGGTCTCACAGGTACATTGTCCAATGGGGCATAGGAAGGGGAGCAATGTCAGTTTAAGGTGGACAGGGTGACAAAGTGGGACAGAAAGGTGACATTCAGGAGGGTCTTATTTCCTGGCGGGGTCTTAGCAATGTTCTCTGTCTTGTTCATGGATCTCAGGGACCGTTTGCGGGGTGGTTCTCCTTCTGCAGGGGTGGGGTGCTGGTGGCCTGTTGGTCCTGTGTCGGTGCCTCCTGTCCACTAGCGCCGGCGGAGGTGGAGGGCTGTTAATCGTCCAGGCTAGTGTCAGGTGCCCGTTTGTGTCCCACTGTGCCCCTCATGGTGTTGACAAGGTCTGCCAGCACCCCTGCAATGGTGACCAGGATGGTGTTAATAGACTTCAAGTCCTCCCTGATCCCAAGGTAGTGTTCCTCCTGCAGCCGCTGGGTCGCCTGAAACTTGGCCAGTACCGTGCCCATGGTCTCCTGGGAATGGTGGTATGCTCCCTTGATGTTGGAGAGTGCCTTGTGGAGGGTCGGTTCCCTAGGCCTGTCCTCCCCCTGTCGCACAGCAGACCTCCCAGCTTCCCTGTTGTCCTGTGCCTCTGTCCCCTGAACCGTGTGCTCACTGCCACTGACTCCAGGTCCCTGATTGTCTTGGGTTGGTGGGTTTGTCTGGGGACCCTGTAGTGGTGGACACACTGCTGATTGACATGTCCTGGGGACAGTGGCATGGGCCCGCTGGGTGGGTGCTGTGGTGGTGTTTCCTGAGGGGGGAGGGTCTGTGGTGGCTTGTGACTGTGGCAGGGGAACCGGCTGTCCAGAGGTCCCTGATGGGCCGGTCATCTTGATCCAGGCGTGCAGAGCTGCTGTCATCACTGTGGGCCTCTTCTGTGGGGGGGACTGGATATGTCTGGCACCTCCTGTGCGGTGACGTTGGGTATGGGTCCTGTTGGGGTGTAAATGCATAGTTTTAGTATCTGTGTGTACCATCTTGTGCACTGGGTGAGTTACCCTCTACTTCTGTGCTTGCATTATTGTGTTTGCCCTTGTGTGATTAGTGTTTTGGGGTCTGTGTGGGTATATGTACTGGACATGCTTTGGTGACGGTGGTCCATGCATAGGTGTTGCATGCAGGGCCTTGGTATTGGAATGTGTGGGTTGTGATAGTGGGACATATGTGAGATGATGGAGTGATGGGAGTGATGGTAAGGTTGGGGGTATGTGATGGCATGCAGGTAGGGTGGGGGATATCGTAGTAAAGATATGACTTACCAGAGTCCAGTCCTCCTGCTACTCCTGCAAGGCCCTGAGGATGCAGCATAGCCAAGACTTGCTCCTCCCATGTTGTTAGTTGTGGGGGAGGAGGTGGGGGTCCACCGCCAGTCCTCTGTACAGCAATCTGGTGTTTTGATTCCACGGGACGCACCTTCCCCCGTAGGTCGTTCCACCTCTTCCTGATGTCATCCCGTGTTCTTGGATGCTGTCCCACACCGTTGACCCTGTCGACGATTCTCCGCCATAGCTCCATCTTCCTTGCAATGGAGGTGTGCTGCACCTGTGATCCGAAAAAGCTGTGGCTCTACCCGGATGATTTCCTCCACCATGACCCTGAGCTCCTCCTCAGAGAACCTGGGGTGTCTTTGAGGTGCCATGATGTGGTGTGGGTGATGTGTGAGGTGCTGCCTATTGTGATGTGTGGGGGGATGTGTTGGTGTGTGTTGTTTGTAGTGCGTGGATGTTGTATGAGTGATGGTGTTGTGTGTCTGTGGATGCTGGTGTTGTGTTTGATAATCTCTCTCTCTGGGCTTCTTCCAAATTTGTTCATTGTAAGGGTTTGTGGGTAATGTGGGTGTGTGTTTTATAGTGTTGTGGGTGTGGTGGGTGTATGTGTATCAGGTGTGTGTATTTTGAAATGTCCAATGTGGTTGTATTTTGTAAATGTGTGTGTATTTTGAGCGTGGCGGTATGTACCGCCAGTGGATTACCGCAGTTGAAAGACCGCCGCATTGATTCGTGGGTCGTGATAGTGTGGGCGTATTCTTGTTGGCGTGACAGTGTAGGTTTTGGTATCGCCAGTTTATCACTGACCTTTGGTGTGGCGGCCTTGTGTGGTTGTCTGTATTGTGGCGGATTCCGAGATGTGGGTCGTAATACCTGTAGCGGAATTCCGCTGACGCTACGGTATGTTGGCAGTCTTCAGCACGGCGGAAAGCAGGATTTACCGCCAGGGTTGTTATGAGGGCCTATGTCTTTGCAATTTAAGAATATTCAGTGTGGATTGGTATTCTCTCTTCTTTATAGTTAGTGTCTCATTGCAGTCCGTAGTATTTTGTAGTGCATTTTTCCCTTTTTATTCTTCTCTTGGCGACATCTCCCTGTTAATGTCATTTCTTAAATTTCATAACTTTTCCCCTTCTAGCCCCCCACCCATTTGTGGGTATGTATCAGTCACATCACCGCTCTTACATCTCATAGCATATATGTCTTGTTGGCAGGGCCCATGGTATTGTCGCAATTCACAGTGTGTGGGATTGACTTATTGTCATGGCCATGTTTCAAGTGGCTAATGAGGGATGACCTCATTAATTTAAGTTGACCCCAATGTTCTCTCCAATGTGGACCTTCTTCTGTTCTGTGCTTGTGGGGGAAGTCACCGCCCATTATGCTTAGTCTTTGAAGGCGTCCATTAGAGCCTCCCGTGCTCCCTCTAACGAAGTGCGGCCTCTCTGAGTCTAACCTCAGATTCATATCTCACCCATGTGGTAAATTCTGATTTCCATGTGTCTATACTCGGGTCCACTTGCTCTTCCAGTTTCTGGTTATTTCTCTTTTTCCGATCACACAAGCCCAGTCTTGGAAGCGGCTAGTGATCTTGTTTTTCGTTGTGTGCGGGAACCAGCTCAGCAAACACCGGCTCACCGAGCATGGGATCTCTCTATCTAGCACTGTTGAAGCTGCTCGCAATGCCCTCCCATAAACCTCCCAACTAATGACATTCCAAAGCATGTGAAAGAATGTGGCGTGTAGTTCATTGCAGCAATTGCACTGAGCTGTTTGTATGTGATATATCCTATTGAGTTTTTTCGGTGTAAAATAGGCTGTGTGCAATATATAAAAATTAATCAGCTTAAACCAGGCATTCCTTGTGGCTGTTGTTGCATTATATTGAATATTCTCCCAGTCCTTGTCTCCAATTGTCTTCCCTAGGTCTGTCTTAGTCTGCAGGATCTGTAGCGGTTTCATCACTTCTGTGCGTAATCTCTTGAACCTGCAGGTTACTGCTTTATACTTTTCTGATGATATCACCAGGTATTGACAGCTAATGGATTGGTTTGTTTCTTCTTCTCCCATTTGCCAGTGCCTCTTAATGGCGTCTGTTACTGCTCAATGCAGTAGGAAAAGGCCATTTGGTAATTCATATTGTGCCCTAAAGTCCTCAAAAGGCAGGAGCATCCCATTGCCATAGAGTGCTCCAACCTGTTGCACCTGCTTCCACCCAGTTCCGCAAACCCTTCCAAGAACCTCCGTGTGGAAGTTCGTCCAAGAACCCTATCAGCAAATCTGGGGCATACAGAGTCCTTGTGTTCAGTTTACTGAGGTGTTGTGTCCAGCATTGCTGCAGGACTTGGAATTCGGGCCTAGGTTCTCTACCTTTGTCCGGGAGCTTTAAAATTGCCCTACTCAACGCTGTTAGGCCAGGAATCAATATAGGGAGCGGTGCTCCCTGGGTCCATCGTCCCATCACCCATTGTGTAAGCCATTGCAGCTGGGTTGCTAGGTAGTAAGCCTCAAACTCCGGGACCGCCATTCCTAGGGAGCCCATCAGTACCTCACGTCTTATTTCGGCACATGAGTTTAATTGCCTCCCATACTTCTTGTACTGTGATTTCTCCACCCAATGCCTCTACCTGCTCTGGCGGTAATCAGGGGAAGTGTAGGACATCTAATAACTCCCTCCGTTCCATCATTGGGAGTTCTGCGCGTGTTCGGTATAGTTGGGCGTAGTATTCCTTGAATATTGTATTCAACTCTTCCTGCCTGTACTGCCTCAAGCTATCCGCTGCCTCCAATTCTACAATAATCGACCCTCTTTTGGTGGGATTTGCCAACCAGGCTAGGAGTGTACCTGTGCAATCTCTTTCCGCATGGGCTCGCACCATGTAGTTCCGATAGTCAAAGCAACATAACTTTTTGACTTTAGTAGCTACCACTTCCTTGGCCGCAAGGAGTTCCTGATGGAGCTCCGGGCGTCCGGGTCGTTCTCTTTCAAACTCCCTAAGTAATGTTTCCACCTCTAAAACCTCCTGAAGTAACGTTCTCATGACCCCACGGCTTCTGATATACACCTCCCTCTAATCACTGCCTTGAATGCATCCCGTTCCACTAATGGAGTCTATTAGCCCCCACTCTGTTTGCCATCTTGCAAAAGCACGGGTCACCCTCTCAATCTGTGTTCCTGGAAGGGGTGGATGTGCTCTATTTAGGACGGGGTCCGCCACACAGTTGTAATCCCCACCCATCTCCATTAGTACTGGTCCCGTTAGGAAGGGCGCCAAGACCCCAGATATGATATCGTAAAATTATATTTGGTCTACATTAGGACCATAGATACAACCTAGTGTCACGTCTCGGCCATCTAATCTGCCTTGTACTACCACAAATCTTCTGTTTGTGTCAGTTTGCTCCCTCAACCATTGAAACTGTACCTCCGCCTGAATCCGGATCAGGGCCCTTCCCGCATATGCAACATACGTTGTATAACATAGCTGCCCTCGCCATCGGCGCTAAGGTGCTAATGCTTTTTTACTCGTCAAGTGTGTTTCTTGTAAAAGGGCGATCTGTACTCCCCTCCGCTGCAGGTAGAAGTGAACCTTATAGCGGTTGGGCATGGTATGCATTCCTCTTATATTCCAAGTAATTATCTTATATGTTGTGGTATCTGCCATGTGTAGTTTGTCCCTCCCGGATACTGATTCTACCCACCCCTGCCCGTCGCCCTCCCGGCAATTCTTTGCCTACCTGCAGTTTGATTGGTCCGGTGATGTGACTCCAGACCCCCTTGGCCCCAACACAAACTAATCAAAACAATCCCTGAAATTCCCAATCCCCAGGACAAGTAGGCCCCCTTCCTCATCCAAACCATAGCATACAACTGAACATTGGTGGGGTTTTCCACCAAACAATACCGTGGGGCGGATGCCATCAGCAGACGGTGTCCCGCCCGATTCCTCTCCACTCCCCATCGAGGTCATCAAATATCTGTACCCCATTTTTTTTTGGGCCCCCATGGACGGTCATCTGAACATGAGTAGCCAGCTCTTGCGTCCTCGAGTTTCAGGACTGGCGGGCGCACCCATTATATGTTTTGAGTTCTTGTGTCAGTTCCTATTCTGGGCTTGAGATGTGTAGGAAGGATCTCTCCTCCTCATGTGGGTGTCACAGCCCTCTGTATGCAAATTACCCACGTTAAAAAACAATCCTCCGCTGTGTGGGGGTAATTTTCGGCAGTTCATCCTCAGACTGTTCAGTAGAATCGTCGTTGCTGGAGATTGAGACCTCACTATTTATGTCCGTCCCCCTTGGGCAAGTTTACAGTTTTCACCTTCTCACCCCTTCCGGCTCAACTCAGCTATTCCTTCCACTACTCTTTGCTGTCCTCTCTGTGCCTCAGTTTTAGTTGGTGTGCCTCCCAAGAGGTTTTGCCTCTTCTTTCTGACAGTCTTCTTCCATACAGCTTTACCTGTTGGCTTGGGGTGGCTAGGGCCAGGGTGATCTTGGACAAACAGCTAGTCCCATACGTCTTGAGGTTTGTGGGAAAAAAATATGTTCCTTCAGCAGTAGAGACTCGGAGGCGAGCAGCAAACATCATGTCATACATTATAATTAAATGTCTTAGTTTTGCTTTAGCCTCTGTGAACGTTGCTCTTTGTTTCTGTATGGCCTTGGTGAAGTCCGGGAAGATCATCACTTTGTGTTTGTCTATCGTTATCTCTCGTGCCTTTGCTAGGATATGTCTGGATCCCGGTAGTGTAAGAGACAAGCAACAATCGGTCTAGGCTGCATGCCAGGTTGCGGCAGCTTCGCTGGGACGCTATGTGCCCTCTTCCAAGGCATAGAAGGTGGAGGGTCCCTCCAGTGCTATCTCTTCTTGCAGCCACTTCTCCAAGTAAGATACCACTTTTCTCCCCTCTATTTTTTCAGGCATCCCCACAATTCTGATATTCTTCCTCCGGGATCTGTTTTTGCTGTCTTCTGTTTGGAGTTCTAGGGTGAGGACATTTGTCTCAATGTCGGCAAGCTGGGGTTGTATTGTGCCCACCTTCGGGTTAAGATCTGACATTGTTTTCTTCGTTGCTGTCACTCTCTCAGCAAGTTTACGTGGTCATCTTTTAAAAGACTCAGGTCCACCCCCAGCGCATCTATCTTGGTTTCAAGCGATTCTCTTGTGGTGGTGATGGTTTGCAAAATGTCCATCAGCGTGGGGTCTTGTTGGGGCATCTTCGTAGCAGTCTTCTGGTAGTCTCGGAGTGCTCCATTGCTCCCCTCTGTTCCCCCTGCTCCTATTTTAAGTTGTTTTGCCCATAATTGTAAAGTAGGGGGGTATCTGGTCACATCCGTTCTGATCTATGTTGATTGCCTCCCGCCGCTCGTGCTTCAGCCTTCTCGCCCAGGGCTCCTCGGGGTGCCCCTTGTGCCGGGTTTCGTACTCTATCACAATCTCCCAGTCGTTAATGTCTCAGCAGCAGGGCCCAGTTTCCTTTAGTGTTCTAGGTTCGCCATCATCGCACAGGTTAGGGCTCCCGGACAGACAGGATCTTTAGGGATGTTGCGTTGCCGGGCGGGAGCTTGGCGGCTCACGTCCTCCTCCATCGGCCCCTGGCCACGCCCCAGTATGGGCATAGAGCTCACCACTGTTAATCGAATGGGCTTGGGCAAAAGCCCAGTAGGTTGTATATTCACACTGTATGCAGCACCTGAGTCCCAGGTGCACTTCAACACACTTTGGGATAACTAGGGAAACCGATCAGGGTCCCCACATTTCCCACTATTGTTTGGATTGTAATTCAACCTTAAGCTAGTGTTCAACGTATCCAGAGAGGTCAGGGCATGAGAGGCTGTTGTTACTTGACTTCTTTCTACATAGTTGACATGTTATTATATGTAAGGGTGCTAGCCCACAATTTTTCCCGTCATTAGGATAATCATTAGATTCAGAGGACTATCGAGCTTCCTAGGAAAAGTCAGAAACACTTCTTTTGACCACAGCCACGCCTATCCCTGAAGTAAAGTTCCCACTTTAGTAGCAGGAGGAATCCATGAGATACCTGCTTGTTACACTGAGAAGTGGTCCTCAGAAAACAAGTTATCCTGCCATATCTGCTCTAGTTATTTGTTAATATTCTTATCCCCTTAAGCAGAGCCTTTTTCAAATCACTTTGTGCACAGTTGATTTGATTGGTATAGCTGGGTGGACAGCCAATCCTCATGTGGGATATGTTAAAGCTACTGTACAATAAAGAGGGCTATTCAGTCTCTGATTTGGAACCATACTTATGCATGGCCCAGGCTCAGTTTGCATACTGTTGGTACCATCAGACGCCACTGGTGGCACATTTTGCACTGAAAGGGTACTTGCGCTACATTGCCCCTTTGATTACAATGTCAACTTGACAACTGCCTTAACTGATGGCTGAGGTGGGCTGGTCAGGATGCGGCATGCGTTTTCTGAGAGAACCTTCACCTCACTTTCACAATTTAAGGTGCTATGTTGTGACTTCTTGAGGGTTATCTTCCTTTTTTTTAGTCTGCAACACATGCTGAAAAGTTTCTATCCATTCTTAAGAAAACTCTGGCCTTCAGCAGACTTACACTTATCTCTACCACCTCTCCTCATTTTAGCATAATCTTGCATAAACAATGCAAGTGTCTTGAAAAGCGCACATGCTGGGTGACACTGAGACAGAAATTTAATGGAACTGACAGACGAACTGTAGTATTACTGCCATTCATGATCTATAAGTGTCTCTATGTACAGTAAGCACAAGCTAATACATTATAAACTGTATACCAAAAAGTGTCCTTTGTATTTATCAGGTAGACACACCAAATCAATTGCGAAGTGTATACAGCTTGACCCTAACAACTGACCAAATGATGAACCATGACACCAGTAAGGTATGTGAGGGTCTAACAAACAAAATGGAAATCAAGTTGATTTGTTAGGGTCAAGCTATGTACCCTTCACGACTGATTTTGGTGTGTCTAACCAATAAAACCATGGAATACTATTTTGCTGTACTCTCAGTATAGATGGGAGGATGTACCCTATTTATTTCCTCTCATTAGCATTGGTTTGACATTGTGGTCTCTCTTTCTCTGCTTTAATTGTATCTAATACTTTATAAACCCTCCATAGACTTTAATACGTTACAATGAAGTTTGAGTTTTTTTTACCTGGAATTAGATACAGAGTGTTCTTGTTGCTATCAAGTATACACTAACTTTATAAACCTGGGCTGGCTACCGCTGGTGCCAGGTCTTTGGGATACTGTGGAAAATGATTGAAATAACTGTTACCTTTCTCCCTTGTTGCGATATTCGATTGTGTTAAAGATATGGCAGCTCAGACAGATGCTTCGTAGTCGTAGCATTGTTGCTGGTGAAAGGATGTGTTGCTATTTGCTTGGTGCATAGGCCACTATCTAAACATGAAAGACTGGCTTAGAGACCATTTAGCATTTGGCAGATGGTTACTCTGTCACAAATGTGAAAAATATGTCTTCCGCCTTATTACAAGTGCCAAAGGATGGAATAAACTTGTGAATGGTGGATAGAGTATCCATCACATTTGTGATAGAGTAACCCATCTGCCAAACTGTAAATCAGGCCCTTAGTGTGTAGTGACAATGCACAAGTCATATATGCCACACCGCTACCCCATGTATCATGACCCAAAAGTATATGGTCCCCATTTCATAAATATCTAGCATGGGCAAACATTGATGATGCTAATGGGTTGGAAGTGGGAAGTCATAACATCAGGGATGAGCTGGGTGGCATATGATAGCTAGCGATGTTGCTTCTGTTGCAGTGTGGCATGCATTTAGGTTGAACTTCACAATGTTTAAGAGAATATAAGGTAATCAATTGACGCTGCTGTTACTTGCATCACTAGTAAGTGAACCTTCTCAATTGTGGGGAGTTAGCAAAGGCGGAGCTGGAACTGAACCATGGTCTGTAGGTGATGAGTATGGACAATTTATAAGTAGACTGCCAATTTTCAAACTTAGTGAATTGTTGCTCTGATTTTTGATGATTGATGTTAGTCCATTTAGCAAATTCACATATTGCCAGTGTACCTGTTAATTGTTACATCTGAAAATGTTAATGCAAACATAAAAATGTACTGGCTTACTATAAACTGGTATAATCTTTGCCAGAGAATATCAATGCTGTCCACGTCCAATATATGTTTATAAAACAACATGAAGGTTATTTTTCAAATCCCCTGACCTACAAATCTTTGTCAGTGTTCACCAGCTACAAAATGTAGAAATTAAGTGGATGATAGGTGTACTTATGTTGGAATTTTCAAATATATAATTCCCTTCTCATACTATTCAGACAAAGTTATTGTGATGTTAGGTGTATTTTAGGAGGTGATGGGGTAGGGAAACACAAGATGCAAAACTTACGCCATATTTTCCGTATCAGCTGCACATGCTCCTACAGCTTTTGTGACATTTACAAGAAGTGCCTGATTTGTTCCTGTGAGTAAATTAACAAGAGGAGTGATGCCACCACTTTTCCGAATAATAGCTCGATTTGCTGGCTCTTGGCCAAATTCACCTAGGGCTCCAACAACATTGACTAGGACCTCTTCAGGCTGATCAATAAGCAATCCAACCAATGTTTCCAGAGCCTTGTACTCCTGAAACCTAGGTATGAAAAAAATGATACATTACTTAGATACATGGTAAATGCATCATAGAATTTTAAAAAAGCACATTGTTACAAAAACATTGCAACTGCAACAGATAATAAAGTAAAACCATTTAGAAGTCTAATTAGATATAGATTCTCTGTAGCCTTTTTATGGATATCATTGTTGCATCTTTGTCACTACTGCAGACCGTGACTACACTGTGAAACAAATGAGTGACAGATGCAGGCAGAAAGAAGTAAACAGGAACTGTTAGTTTGTGGAATTAAAGAAGTTGTGAAGTTTCCTATACAAACCTGTTTTGGGTACTGAATATAGACCCTCTGCTTTGAAAAATACAAAGAGGGCAAAGGCTGATAATGTAGTCTTTGCATTAGAGGAAGCTACCAACACAAAGCTGGTGAAGCATCGGTATGAGAAAACTACTATATGAGCTACTCGAATACATATGAAGATACCATGATCTTCATAAAAACAACAATAAAGTTAAGGATAATACGACCTAAGTATAATAAGCCAATGATACACATATGATATCGGACTGCTATATACTTGTTATTAGTTACAGATAAAGTAATCCCATTATATGATTTTATATATATTTTTTATTTTTGTTATTTGTCATTCAATATTAATACAATTATAAGAGAATTATTTTTAATTATATACATCATTTAATAAAGAAAACAAAAATATCTAAATCAGACATGTTGTTTTTATGAAGATCATGGTATCTTCATATGTATTCGAGTAGCTCATATAGTAGTTTTCTCTACATTGGTTCATTCCCTGCTTGAGCTACACTCATTGGTACAGGGAATCCCCTTATAACTATTTTCCTGAAGCATCGGTATGACTCTGGGTCCACCACACATTAAGCGAATGTGGACAAGTAACCTTGTGTGAGGATCTACAATAACCTAAGAAGAAATTAGGGGGTGGGGGCATCGCTAAGAGAAGTTCATCTGCAAAACACGACAGCTGCTTGCCGTTTTCTGCACTGTTAATATTCTACATAGTGGCAACAACTCTCCTAAGGAAAATGCAGTTAAACATTGGCTCTCCAAAGAATTCAAGTCAGAATATTAAGTAATATAAAATTCATTCTAAAAGTGATTCTTTTGTCCCAGCCCCAGTAAACGTTTGCCTTCCAAGCACAATATGACAAGCACTGGCAAACCCAATAGATCTCGCCTTTAACAGGTGAGTGCTGACATATTTTTTTAAGCATTGAAGCCCATTTCCCTTTTTGCCTGTGTACACTTTGTCTGCATGTGTGTTTTACCCTTCAGATGTGACTGCAGGCTATTTTAGATTGGTACAGTTAATATAAAAAAAATGGTTGCCAGTGTATTACACTGCATGTGTTGCACATGGCAAGTATCTTAGAGTTGTTTAAACATTTTAAAAAATGAGGTAACACAAAAATGGAAGAGGGTGACCCAGTAGCACTTACCACCTGCTACGCCCTCAAAACAAAAATAAAACAATAATGGAAATAGGCTGGTGGAGCACAGGAGAGCAATGGATGAGCCCTGTATATGTGTAAATGGTGGAGGGCGGGAAGAAGTAAGCACACTGGAGAAGCACTGGAAAGAGTGATCCTCAGGGTAAAGAACATTTGGAAAAAAAGGAATTATTTGCAATGTCTGAGCTTCTGTTTTTTGGATATTCACATCTGTCAAATGCTACTGGATAATACCTATGCTGATGGACAACCCTGTTAGCTAATGCCTAAAGCCAGCTGAAAGTCTGTAGCCAGCGGCTGAAAGAGGCTGCCCAAACCCCCTACTGTATATGTGTATTATGTGCACTTTGTGTGCTGTTTGTGTATGACAAGCTCTCTCTAGACAGCACAAAACTGTATGTAAATGAGACCTAAACACTGGCTACATTTCTTGACATAAAACCTAAGAAATCTGCAGCTTATGATTGTTTATCAATGAGTTTTAAAATACTCTATTATCCTGATAAGGCTTAAGAATCCAAAACAGCAGTAGTTCCAGTGACTAATCTTTGAAATTTACCATCTTAGAATGTTTTATTGGACATTTCTCAATTACACTTGCAGACAGTTATGCATTTTCTATACATGTTCAGTTGCTAAAAAAAAATGCTCAGTCATGTACATGATCAAATATGTTATAGATATAAAATGTTAACACACTTTGTAACATTTTCTGGGTTTATCGAACATTTCCATATGGCCCCAGTCACTGCTGCCAGCAGCTCTTTATTATCAGCATTGCCGAGAAGTGCAGCAAGCGGTTGTAAGCCACCATATTGCCTAACCAAATCACGAGTTTCTTCATCTTCTGCGCACTGTAAAAAATCCAAAATAAAAAAAATAGATCAGAACATAGTAAAAAAAAAAAAACGATGTATGTAGTAGTCAACCCGTTATTGATTACATCAAAAGACAGACATATATATAAAAAAAGGAGGGAACAAATAGTAGCAATCGCATTGCCTGCCAAAACACAATAGCAATATCTGTATCAAAATAAGAGCAAAGTTTAAAATTTGTGGAGTAAATGGCAAGGCCAGCTTACACTGCACAACAACTTAATATAATGAAAGCGGCATAAACTGGGAAAACACTGACAGTTCAAACAGTAAAACTGTTTTCAGATTATTCATAATATTAAATTCGCTGGCTTCCCAACCACAGCCAATCTCTGCTTGAGTGCAAGAGACTAGACCACTTTCTTTTGAAAGAGAGCTATCTTTTTCGCAAAAGCATTACAAAGGCCTCTCTAACATAAACTTTTTTAGTTTCTTTGAAATTAAAATTAGAATTTCTAAAGCACATCTGAGGGAGGGTACAAGATAAGTACCACATTAGAATGGCAGTGCCACTTCAAGGCAGCGGACAGGTTCTTAATCACTGCTCTTCTAACCATTCTGATGATTTAAAGGGAAGATAAGTAGGTTGTTTACAAATTAAATTAAGATTTCTGTGATTGTGAACTAGGATTACAAAAATAAATCTTTCCTTCCTCATCAGATACTCTTCATTGTTAATGATACCCCTCATTATAAAAGGGTATAAATAAGAGGAACTGAGCACACTAGTGAAGTTGGTAATTAGCCAAATGGTCTCTCAGAGAGGCTTGAGCCTCTATATGAGTCCAATTTCTGGTGGTGGCATTAGGTAAGATTGAGCTTCAGGTGGAGGATCTGCAAGTTTCATTGAAATCGACATTCTTGATAAGAGCAGCAGAGGTTGTATCAATTACACATAAGGCTATGTATTGCTCAATTGTGTCTAAACCACTGCTGTTAGATTAATTTGTACCAAAGATGTACATTCTATTTTTTTTGTTTTATCAAGACAGCCCTGCATGGCCCTTTTTAGATAAAGTACAGATAGATTTAAAGCCTTGGATCATAATTTCAAAAAAAATATATAAAAAATTAGATGACTTAAATTGTGGGTTGGAAAGGCAGCAACTTGCCCCCACTGACCAAGCGACCAATATAGACAATGGAACCCTGTCCTACCTGGCAGTTACTGTCCTTGATAGTCAAGCCTGACCTCTGCAAGGCTTGAAGCACTGCCTGGAGTTGTTCAAGTGACCTTCCCACCTGGAGCTGAAGACTGCAATGTCATCTAGGTAGAAAGCACTGAATTTCGGCAACCTAGCCAGGACCCGGTTGACCAACCTCTAGAAGGTGACAGGGATATTCTATAACCAAAATGATATCACCCAAAACTGGACATGGCCCTCTGGTGCGGTGAATGCTGACCTTTCCTTGGCCCCTCGGTTAAGGCAATCTGCCAGTACTCTGATGTCAAATCAAAGGCACTCAGGACTTTGGCATTTCCCAACCTATATATAATCTCATCAGCTTTGGGGCTGGGCTGTGCAACAGCCTTGGTGACTGAGTTAAGCCCTCTATAATATACACAGAATCAGAGTACTGGTGTTGTGCCACCTGGGGTGGCCTTGGCTACTAGCACCACTGGGCTGGACCAAAGGTTATTGGAGTGCTCAATCACCCCCCAAGCTCCGATATCTTGGACATGTGCTCCTTGATGCTGGTCTCATTTTGCCTGTAGATCCTATCCTTCACAGGCATAAAGTCCCCAGTATCATTGTTTCGTGTACACAATAGGTGAGCCCAGGGGTCAGGGAGAACTGCTTAAACAGCTGGTGGCAGTCTCTCGTCTGTTGAGAGGTTTGAGAGGGGGAGAGCATCATGTTGTTTTGAGGAAAGGAGATCTAGGAGAGGCTCATTCTCTTCCGCCTCCGCTTCATCTGTCACCATGAGCGTAGTGACCTCTGATCTCTCAAGTGGGGCTTGAGGCAGTTGACTTCCAGAACCCTTATAGGGTTCCTGGGGGTCTGGAGATCCATCAGGTAGGTAACCTCCCCCTTGTGCTCACTGACCTTCTATGGTCCACTCCACCTGTCCTAAGGGGCCAGGGGCACCAGTGAATCCACCACTTTCTGACCAGACGGAAATGAAACCAGAGTGGCTTTCTGATCATACCAGAGTTTCATTGCTTCCTGGCTGGCTGCTAAGTTTCCAGTGGCAGTCTTCCAGAACAGCTTCATCTGGGTTTTTAAGTACAACATGCATCTGACCACAAACTTATGGGGTTTTTCGGGAGCTTGTTCCTACACCTTCTTCATATGGCTAAGAGGCCCTCTGACAGGGTGGCCATACAGACGTTCAAAGAGGCTGAACCCCGCTCCCTTCTGAGGCACCTCCCTTTAAGCAAACTGGAAAGGCAAGAGCACTCCCCACTTCTGCCACAAGGGCTCTGACAGCCCCATGATTGTGCTTTTTAAGGGTCTGGTTAAACCTCTCATGTTTCATGAGCATTTCCTGAGTGTTGTGCAAGACTTCCATATCAATGACAACATTGTTCTCCTTTTGTTTACATCAGTCCATGCTCTACAGCAGAAAGATTGCTTCAGACTCTAAATATAATAAGCACTGGCATAATATATTCAACTGTTTTTCATAGGGAAAGTATTGGGTAATAGTTAAGCAATTATGTGCATGTTTGCCCCAAGCTATACTTGATAGCAAATCCCTTGCTGAAGCAACATCTTGGGCTACAGCAATATGGATACATCCCCCTGTGCTGAAGAGACTGCATTTGTCTGGGGATGATAGAGTGTGGAGAACTTGTATGTGAATTCATGCTAGTCGCATTTGGAGTTCATGTGCACTGACATGAAGTTTGTACCCTGGTCAGACACTACTTCTTTAGGGATACCCAGTCTGTAAAGATACCCATCAGTGCCCTGGCCATGGTGGGTAAAGTCACTGTCCTCTGGGGATGGCCTCATGGTACAGAGTGGCAAGGTCCACCAAGACCAGGAGTAACGTGTTGCCCAGGGCTGTCTCGTGGACCAGAGGCCAAAGACAATTGATTCCACCCTTTCAGATGGGATGCCTATGACAGGAAGGGGCGTTAGGGGAGACTTCTGCTTTGGCCCTGTCTTCCTACTGGCCTGGCATGTAGGGCAGAACGCACCTGAGGTCTTTCTCATCCAGGGCTAACAGAATCAGGTGACCAGCTTTACAAAGGGCTTGGTCTGCCTCCAGATGACCTGCCAGGAGGCGTCATGAGCCAGACCCAGTAGGAAGATGCTGTAGCACTGGGGGACCTTAGACTCGCTATACAGGAGGTCAATCTCCCAGTAGACGAGGTGATCACCAGAGGTTTCTCTAGGCCACTGCCTGCCACTGAACACCCTCAAGTGTGGCACACTCTTTCTGCGCTTGGCATAAGTCCGCAGGAGGGGCTTATTTTAGTTTGCCACCCAGGCAGCTCAGTTAAGTCTCCCATGGCAGCAATGCCTTTCCCTGTGAGTTCTGAAGCATCACCCTCAGGGTCAGCTTCCTCTCCGACTGAGAGAATCTCTGAGGTGGTTTCCCAGGGCACCAGCCCCTCCTCTCCTCTCTTGGAAGGTGGCTGGGCCATTGTATCAGTTTCCAAGGCCTTTTGACTCTCCTCTCAGACTGCCATGGAATGTGTGTTCAGGCACAACCACTCAGGCAACCCTAAAATCTCCATGTGTGACCGGAACACCACCTCCTTCCAGATGGTTCACTCCATATCATTGCCCAAAACACAAACCACAGGCAAGGCTGGACTCACAGCTACCTTGAAGGAACCTGCCCTCCCCCAAACACCCCCAGGAAACCAAAATCTTTGGGTTATGACTCTTGTGGTTGTCAGCAGTTATTAACTAGTGGACTAGCTTGGGAAGCACCTGCTCTGAGGACACCATAGAACATCAAATAGTAATCATACTGGCTCTTGTGCCTCAGAGCCGCCACCCTCTGCCCATAGATGGTGATCCACTGACTATACATTATAGTGTTATTAGGTATGAATCTTGGGTACCATCTCTCTCCCCCAGGGATATTAGGCTACCCTCTGCACTACCTCCTGTACTAACTGGGACACCCACCTCCTCAAGCACTACATTCACCATACCCACTAGTGTGGGGCTGCTGTCTTTTTGGGCAAGCGGGGTCACCCTTTGATTGGCCATAGCTATAACATTCAAAGGAACTAGGGGTTAAATGACCAGAAGGCTTCTTCCCATGGAACCCTCCCTTTCTGGTCAGGACTGGGCTGGGGATCCTTCTCTTGATAACTGTTTTGGGGGCCTTTTTGGAACTCAGATGTCTTATCTGTTTTTCTCTTCCTCCCCTCTTTCTTCTGGTGGAGGCCTTGCCCACCCCAGTGGTGATCATCTCCCTCTACCCCCATTTGACTTCTTGGACACTCTGTGCTGAACCAGAGGTCTGCCTCCTTAGCAAGCTCTCTGGGTGAAGTAAGCTTGCTGTCAATCAGGTGTTAGCGCACCTCTATAAAACAAGTATTGAACATGAGTTCTCTCAAAATCAGATCATACAGCCCCTCGTAATCGTTCACTTTGCTGCTCTTCACTCAACTATTCAGGGCTGTACTGGAGTAATCAATGGGATCCAACCAAGGCTGGCTTGACAGCATGTGGCTGTCCCTAAATCTCATACAGTACTTCTCTGGGGTGAGGTCAAAGTTGGTGATTAGAATGGCTTTCTTGGGGACATACCTCGTCTGGTCAGTGACTTCTAATGTCAGCGGGGTATCCCTCCCCACAATAGGCATGTGTTTCCAGAGACTTGTTCACCCATCCTCTTTTGGGACCCCATGTATCCTCATGGCTACCTCGCAGGTTGAAACCCGTTTGCCAATATCATCCTTCAACACATAGCTAGGTACCAAGACTTTAGGAATGTAGACTCTCTTATCCCCACTGGATACTGTAGTTTCGCTGCCACCATTGTTGCTGGACTCTAGAAGTTGTTTCAGACTGAGGTCCAGATCTCTCACACACTTCAGGACCTAGGAAGATCTACTTCTCTTCCAAGGGTCTCTCAGCTTCCGCTATTTATTTCTGCCAGGGCTCTCTCAGCCCTCTTTTCTTCTGCCAAGGCCCTTTCAGCCTCACCATTCATCTCCTCCAGAGCCACCCTTCTTTTTCGTCCAAGGCCCCTCTTGTGGCTGTCTCCTCCTTGACAGCCTCCCCCTTACTGCTTGGCCAACTGTAGCTTTCTGCTCCCTTTTTGCACTCCTGTCCCCCAACTTCTCTGAGGATAGGGTGTGGGAGGACCCACTACTCTCTGCCCTCCCAGGGGATCTGATTCCTGTGGACAAAGTGTCCTCCTCCTCCTCCTCCTGTTGCTGTAGCTCGGGGCTTAAGGCCAGGCCATTTCCTTCCTCATCCTCATCCTCCAAGTCCATGTCCTCCTGTTCCCATGTTAGCCTGCATCCCCTGATCTCCACAAATGCTATGGGGGATATTTGAAAATCTCCTTTGGTGGCCATATTCACCCCTCCTTTAAGTCGTTGATGTTACTCAGCTCCAACTCCATTGTAGCAAGAACGAAGTAAGCCAAGACTTAAGTTTAGAAAAAAATAATGATCAGATCAGAAACTAAGGAGAATTAGAAAAACAATTGAATCTGATGTTGCATTATTTTTGGAAATTTTTGGTTTTACACAGATGACCCTGTGGCACTGCACAAACATAAGTACTGGATGCCAACACTGGACAACGATGTAAGAAATTGGGCTACTGGTTGAGAAGGGTGGAAGCCAATAACCACAATCCTTGTCAGGGTGAACTACAAAAGTCACTAAAATGACCTGGGCTTAGCCCATTAGTAGCATGGCACAAAGGGGTCAACGTGTAAAGAATTTATGCAGCGCACACACAGTGATAAACCGAAAACACAACTTAAGAAATCCACCAAACCAATTTAGAAATATTGAGTAGATGTTAATACATACAACACCAAAATTAATTAAATACATTCAGTACAACCGGAGTTATGGTTATTTGAAGTTTTAGCGAAATCTAATGCCAAAAGGAACAAAGTGTCAACCATGGATAGCTGGTCGCAAGAGACTGGGTCAACGTTAAAAGTTAAGGCCAACTGCAAAGGAGCATGAATCTGATACAAGGGTAGAATGGAGAATGCATGTGCAGCTTCCTGAAAAGTAGACACCCTTATTAGCCAGTCATCTAGGTATGGATAGATGAAGACACAGTGTTTTCTGAGGTGGGCAGCCACAACTGCCATGTACTTTGAGAATGTTCTGGGTCCTGACTTTAGGCCGAACTGTAATACTTTGTACTCATAACAGTCCTGTCACACCACAAACCTCAAGAACTTCTGATGTTTTGTTGCGATTGGTATGTGAAAATATGAATTTTAGAGATTGATGGAGCAGAGCCAATCTCACTGGTGTAGTTGGGTATAGATTTGATGTAAGGCCAGCATCCAGAACGTTTCTCTTTGAATCTATTTGTTGGTGAATTTCAGGTCAAGAATGGGTCTGAATTCCTTCTTGCCTTTTTCTGTACAAAAAGTATCTGCAATAAATGCCTGTTCCCCATTGATGGTGAAAAACTGCCTCCATTGCTTGTTTCTGAAGCAAAATGTTGACTTCTGATCTTGGCTTTTTGGTGGTACGGTCGGAGAAGGACATGTGAACCTGAGGCAATAACCATGCAGAACAATGTTCATTACCCAGGCATCTTTTGTTATTTCTTGCCACTCTGCCAGAAAGTGTGAAATGCTTCCTCCTACCAGAGTGGGTGGCGGAAGAAGGGAAAGGAAATATTCAAGTTTTCCTCCTTGTGCTGGCTGTTGTGAGGTTCTTCTCCTAGGCTGCCTTCTCTGCTGCACATAGGGCTGTTGCTGTTGTTGTGCAGTCGCCCTTTATCCCAGTGAGTGGTTTGAACCCTCTGAAGGTAGTATCCCTTCTGATAAGGCTTAAAAGATTTTCTTTGTTCCTTGGGCTTTTCCAGGCCAACCACTTTAAGGGTGATCCTTTCAGATTTCATCTGAACCATTTTGTCATCGCTGTGGCTGCTAAAGAGGATAGAACATGAAAAGGCAGATTGATAATCCGTTGTTGTGCCTCTGGTTGTAGAGTTGTGAAACAGAGCCAAGCCAGGACCACACCATGACAATGTTCGTGTGATGCTAGTACAGAAGAATCAGCAGCAGCACTTATCTGGTTTGAGACCATCAAACCCTCGGTTCCCACTGTCTTTAGGCAGATCTTTGACAAACTTCTGGACTGACTTCCACAATGCCCTAACGTATCTGCCAAGATGAGCCGCTGTACTGGCTGCTTTCATGGAAGTTGCCACAGTGCCACAAACTTTACAGCCCACTGAATCCAACTTCTTGCTCTCTTTGTCTGATGACTCCGAAGAGGTAGGAGTAGTGGTGTGGTGTTTCTTTGCTACCAATATGACAATAGATTCTGGAGGAGGGTCTGAATGGAGGAAAAGGGGATCTTGATCAGGAGGTCAGTACTCTTTTTGTAGTCTCAATGGAACAGACTTGGCTGAAGCCGGAGTCAAGAAGAGCTCCATTGCTGGTTCCAGGAGGCCTAGTACTAGAGGAATGAGTGGTCTGGATGGTGTGCGTTGGTGAAGTATTTCAGATATCACGGATGTTGAAGGTGTTAGTTATCAACATTTGGATATTTAATTTTGGCGCTCCTTTTACTAAGACATCTTGAAAGGTGGTAATATCATCCACTGGGAAGACTCTAGGTGGTAGAGAGTCTGTCAGGGTAGGTGAATAGCATCCTGTAGAAGTGGAGAACATGTACCTGGAATGATGTTGAGACCATGATCATGGCCTTGATCTTCATCAGTGTGATCGAGGGTTAGATTGTCATGATGATGAATGACTCCTGATCTATGGCACCTGTGGTGTGAACAATGGCGCGTTCAGAAAGGTGAATTTGGTTTTGGATGAGGTGATTCTGTAGGAAGGCTGGCGTCAGTGGGACTGGTACTGAAGGTAGCGGAGGAGGTGGTGGAGGTACAGATGGAAATCCAGAAGTGAATTTTGAAGAGAAAATGCCTAAAAGGACAAGTCCTGTCAGCAGGAGTCAGAAAAAAGAACTGAAGCAACTGTCACCTGCTGAGCATGATGGAATACTGGCGGTCCGTAGGTTCTTAAAGGCACAGCCTCTATTTTTAACTCTTATAATCGCAGTCTGAGGATACACTGTCCTGTGCTCATTCATCATTAAACTCTATTAAAAAAGGGTTTGTGAAAGAGATTTATGCTGTTTTACAGAAACATCTTGAATGATATGCATATAAAAATGTTCTGGCCCCTTTTATAACTGCAAGATGATGAATTAGGCCACTGTAGCCTATTCCAATGGGCTGCATAATATTTTTCTTTCTCAAGTGACTCTGCAGACCTTCCAAAAAAAAGGTGAACATCTGCACTTAAGAAGATATTTTATGAAAAAGTGCTCTCGGGTCCTGTACGCTGGCAGGACTATTCAGTGCTTATGACTATCAGTGGAGATCCCCTACAAGAGCAGGAGAATCAGATACAAGGGGTGGATTGGGCCTGTTCTCGACCTGCTTTCTGACTTAGAAGAAATTTCAGGAAAGCTACTGAGAAGGTAGTTTCAGCAGGGCATGGCTCAAGGTTGTATCGAAGGACAATTTGTTGACAATACAGAGCAGCTGGATGAGGTTTTGGTGAAGCTCCTGACAGGGGCGAGAAAAGCTCTGAGTAGGAAAATTCAGGAATTCACACTGAGGAGGTCATTGTTATTGATAGGGTGTTGCTCGTTGTGGAGGCCGGTAAAGATTTCTACCTTTTGGACTTGGATGTTTTTCTAGAGCTCAGATTACTCCAGTAGGACGAAGCTGCGGACTGCAGCAGAGGAGCTCTCAGTGAGGCCAGACACTGCAGTTGAGAGGTCCCGCTGAAGAGATTTTGCTCCTGCGAGAAGAACATGGGTATACAAATATGGGGAATGTTCAAATAACTCTCTAGAAAGTGGGCCATAAAGTCAAAGAAAAAAACTCTAGTGAGACAGAGCCACCTAAGGTATTTAGTCAACAATATTACATCAAGTATTATTAGACATTAAGCAATTGTTTATATTGTAATGTACTACCAAAATGGTCTCTCTTTTCCATGTCCATAGGACAATTATGCACATCTGTAAATCAGCATGACATTTGAACTCATGCATTTTCATAGACAATTTAATATGTACACTGAATAATTTAAAAGCTTGAAAATCCACACTGCTTGTATCTGATATGGATGAAACAATGAGATGACCATTCCTGAACTTACAGCAAGGTTCGTCTGGAGATAGTGCACTGTTACACAGACTGCTCTGATTGCAGGTGTACTGAATCCTACTGTGATTGCAGCGATGGTCAGCAAATAAATTATTCCTTCATACTTCTGAAATGGACTTGTTATGTAATGTGGTTGATGTGTTTTGGGATCATAATTCATGGCCTCCTCAGGACAAGATAAGGAAGTGTGTGCCCGTGCAAGTAACATGAGCCACCCAAAACAATCGTGGCCACAGCCTCAGGCGCTTCTATCAGGTAGCTGACAGTCCTCAAAAAACCTTCTGTTAAATAAGGCAAATGGATACCAATTAATCCTGGGCATCAATCTGGCTGTGTCGGACACTTATGCACAGTGCTTAGGTAGGGACCATCAGGAGAAGGCAGGCAGTTAGCAGGATCGCTGGAGCTTGTTGTGCCCCTATAGCTGACACAGGAGGACAGCCAGCTAGCCCTTAGAGTCACTCTGGTGTTACTGGGATCAAGCAGCAGGTCCAGACTTTCTTCTTCAGACAGCAGGGCAGAAATACAGTCCTTCTCTGTCTTCCACTGGACCAGAAGTGATTTGATTTGGGGTCCAAGAGTGCCAGCTTTTATCCCCAGTGCCTTCCTTTTGTTGGGGTGTGCCCCCATTATCTCCCCTTTCTCTTTCCCGAGGCAGGCTCCAAAATGTCTGGGGTGACAAAACCAAGAGCAGCCCTGGTGTCAGTTTTCCTTCTGTGTGCAGGAGAAAAAGCCATTTGAAGTTAAGTGAGGCTGAGTACAGCTCTTCTCCCAGACAGGGTGGCCCATCCTGTCCCCTTTTTCCCACTATCTGCCAGCAACCTACAACAGCACAGTCATGTGACCAGGCTACTGGAGGAAAGGGATAGTGCATTTTGGCACAAAAATGCCAACAATCTAACAGTGGCATTTTCACAATTGTAACTTAAAATCCAACTTTACCATTAAAGCGGAATTTGAATACCAATTCAAAAGAGGCTAAGAAGTATTTATCTACCTATTTCTAATCCAAAATTAGCACTTAATAAATGTAATAACAGAGCCCAGTTTAAGTATCTGGTAGAGGTAGTATTTACCTTAGTGAAAAACAACTTTAGGAGTTTGTCACTACCATGACCTATAAAACGTAAACCCACATGTCCTACTTTTTAAACACCATGCATCCTGCCTTATGAGCTTTTAGGGCCTGCTTTATGAATGGCTTATAAAAAAGGAAGGTTTAGACCTGTAAAAGGGTTTATTTAGCTAGATTGAAATGGCAGTTTAAAACTGCATTACAGGATGCAATGGTATGCCTGAGACATGTTTTAAAGGAGTACATTAGTGGGTGGCACAATAGGTGTTGCAGGCCCACTACTAGCATTTAGTTTCCATGCCCTGGGTACATGTAGCGCCATTTAATAAGGCTTATAAGTAAACTGAATGTGGCAATAAGGTATGTGGCAATTTTACCATGTTTTACGGAGAGAGCACAAGTACTTCAGCACAGCTTAGCTGTGGTAAAGTGCACAGAGTTTTAAGGCCAACAAAAATGAATTCAGCAAAACAGGAGGGGTGAAGGCAAAACATTTGTGAAACTACCACCCATGTTGTCAGGTCTAGGAAAAGCCTTTAAAGTTATAAAGTACTACTTTTCATTTCTGGTTTGGGAAACTCTTCTAATTGAGGAAATGTTTACTTATGTCTACTACTAATCCTTACTTTCTAGGAATTTTTTTAATTTAAGGCAGCATTTGTGACCAAGGTACTCGAGGTGTCAAATATTTCAAGCAGGTGGTTAATGTTAATCTCAGTATCAATGACTTAGAAACATTCTTCTAAGTGGGAGACTGCTTGCTAAAAGGACCCCCTTTCAACATGTTGACTCAGGTATGAGTAAGGTAGAGAATGAAGCGCTGTGATGTATGGTATCAGTTTGCTTTCCAGGCTCAGGACTTCTGGCACCACTAACCATCTAGGTACTCCTGACTGCCAGGTACTCCTGACGAATGTGTCCATGTGCCCCTGCCCACACGGAGCAACATAAATGAAATGGGCCAATGGACCTAGCAGGGATGGGAAATGAGACAAGGCAGGTCATAGATTCCTGTGAAGAAAAATACATTTGTGGTGAATAATCTGTCGTCTGAATGATACATGTTTGCAGTCCTTGTGTCCAGTAAACCCTCGAAGCACTAAAGCATCTGTACTAGAATCACTGCCAATTTATTCTATTTTATCTGGAGGCCTAGACTGCAGGGTGTTGGTGATTATGTGGAAATGTTCAACAACATTTAGTTACCAAATTGGCTTTAATTAATCAACTGTTAATTTACCAGTAGATAATTCTGTTGGTGTGGTACGCTGCTACCACTGCCATGCATTTGGATAAGGCATGCACAGTGCACTTCATGCTGCAGGTAAAACAATACTGATACTGAAGATAACTGACATTGAACCTCAAATATTTCTAATGCTTTCTCATTCGAAGAACGGGTAAATAGGGAGGTTTTGTGCATATTCAGTTGCCCTTTTGAAAATAAAGGAAATCTGGCAGAATTGCACACCTCCTTTCTTCTAGAAAGTAGTGTCTCTGAAATGGTGGTCCAGGTGTAGAGGCTGGGTATTTTGGAGTGGAATGTTTTAAGATTATTCCATTCTGTTCAATATTGAAGATCCATTCGTCCATCGTTATACTCTTCCTATGCTGGAAGGTGGTACAAGATTTTCTCTCCCACCAAGGTGATAGACAATGGAGACGCAGTAACAGTCAGTGCTTGATTTTTAACTGTTGCTGAGGGGTGGTTTCCTCCTTAATCTGGCATTTTTTTCTAGAAAAAGTACTTTTGTAGATACTATTGATTTTGAAAGGAAAGCATTTTAAACTACAGCTTGAAAAGCCTTTCACTGCATCTTCAACTCTGTTTACAGATATCCCTTCTTTTCTTTCAAAGACCACATTTCTGAGGGTGACCACATCAGTATTTATTTTCTAAATTGTACCCTCTCTGAGGGTCCCACAGAGGAATGTCCTTGAAAAAAGCAGTTAATATATTCTGTTGGACACCTAGTTTTAATAAGGAAATTGAAACTGAGGAGGATTTCTTCGCAAAACATCTTGAAGCATCTTTGGGTGGAAAGATCCCTCAAATCATTCACCCTGCTAATAACCGGCTCCATGACTATATTGTGAGTTTCTTCAACAACTTCTTGCAACTCAGAAGGGAATCAGAATCCTTTTTTGGGAAGTCCTGAAGAACAGGTTAGTAACCTTCGGTAACGCCTTATCAGGTAGAGACAATATCAAACCACAGATTCCTTACATTAGAATATCCCCAGGCGTCAGACTAGATCTGGAGAATTTTCGAGCAGTACCCCTCTGCGGCAGTAGGTGGCTTCATTCAGCTTCACACTGGTCATCTGTGCAGAAAGTGACATTGCAGTGGCTGGACCGGCGGCGGTCTGGATTCGTGATCGGATCCACAGTGAGCCCACTGGAACCAAAGCCACTGGTGCAGAACCTGATGGGGCTCCATCTAAGCCTGCAGAGCACGAAGATGCTCCTTAAGGCTCGGCCTGCTGAAATACACTGTGCATGGCCTTGTAAAATTCTTTCAGCTGAGCTGGGGTTGCTCCAGCTCCCAGAAACATGGGGAGACGCTAGATCAAACCTGGCAATAGCTCCTCAGAACAACACAAAAGGATGATGGACTGAGTGCTGAAACTTTTCAAACACTCATCAAGAGTCACAGGTCTGGGTTTAATCCATCACTCTTTTGCTCACCATGCCACCCAAGTTTGGACCCAGCATCATGCAAATCAGTCTTGACCCTGATCCACATGGAAACAGCCCAGCCCAGACTGCCAGACCAGGTCCTCCTTGGACCGAAAACAAGCATCCTGGGACCAGTTTCTGGGTATCACCCTTCATTAGCCAGGCTAGCTTGAATCCAGTGGCAAAGTGAGCACGAGACCCACGTCTGGGCGTACTGTTCCCACTTAGGTCAACTTTAGCAACACAAAAGGATGATGGACTGAGTGCTGAAACTTTTCAAACACTCACCCAGAGTCACAGGTCTGGGTTTAATCCATCACTCTTTTGCTCACCATGCCACCCCAGTTTGGACCCAGCCATATGCAAATCAGTCTTGACCCTGATCCACATGGAAACAGCCCAGCCCGAACTGCCAGACCAGGTCCTCCTTGGACCGGAAACAAGCATCCTGGGACCGGTTTCTGGGTATCACCCTTCATCAGCCAGGCTAGCTTGAATCCAGTGGCAAAGTGAGCATGAGACCAACGTCTGGAAGTACTTTTCCCACTTAGGTCAACTTTAGCAACAGAAAAGTATGGTGGACCGAGTGGTGTAACTTTTCAAACACTCACCACCAGTCACATATCTGGGTTTAATCCATCATTCTTTAGCTCACTCCCAGTTTGGACCCAGCCATATGCAAATCAGTCTTGACCCTGTTCCCCATGGGAACAGTCCAGCCCGAACTGTCAGGCCAGGTCCTCCCTGGCAGTTGGCCTGGTAGTTCAGGCGAGGACATCCTCAACACACACCAGGAGGAATGTCTCCTCAAAAAACAAAGGTGACAAAATATCTAAAAAGGTCTGTGAAAAAAATGACAGCGGGGTAGCTCTTCTCCGGATCAGCGCTCATTGGGGCAGAAAGAAAAGAACCGACATCAGAGTGCCAAGGTGGCACCCATATAGGTGACTGTGATTTAATATTCAGCATGGACCAAGCCACTTAGAGCTGATCGAAGCCACCTACCAGTGCACAGGTGTGCTGCTCACGAAAAATCTTCTTTAGCCAGTCTGATGCCTGGGAAATTCAAAGTTAAGAAATCTGCGGCTAGAAGTCTCCATCAGATCAGGTTTGTGATAGCGTCTTACTGAAACTACAGAACTTGCAGTGATGGAAGAGGTAGAAAAAGTAACACAATCTTTTTTCCCAAAGGAAGCGTTTACTTGTATTGTTGTCAAAACAATTGTTATAAAAAGGGGAAAAGGAACTTTTTTTTGGACTGCCAGTAGAATTACAGAATCTGGAGGACGATTAGCTCTGGAAAAAACATCCTGATGAGGAGTTCTAGAAACATTGGGTGCCTGCACCTTAGGAACTGAGATGTGAATAGTAATTTTCCCAACTGAAATTGCCACTTAATTGAATCTTGCAATGCTGCCTGCTGCAATATGCAAGAGGTTACCACATTTGGAGATACTGAAGGACACCGTTACCAATCCTATAATAGAATGGTCCTTGGGGCCTTCCTTTGTGGCATTTGTCTACTATGGAAAGTAAGTGATATCGTGTGTGTGTGTCTGTCTCTCTAGAGTGAAGCTTCCTCATTGGCATGGTGTCCTGTCCCCTAAACTGAAGTATGATCTGCACCTGAAACTAAGACCATCTAATTTGGAATACATTTGCTCAGATGCCTCACTAGGATGTTGCCCTTCTTATCAAAGAGGTGGCACCTTGCGGCCACGAGGAGGACCTGCAAGAATTACCTGTCTAAGAGGTTTGTATGACTTCTCAGTCTCTATTGCAAAGCTGAGGAAGGAAGCACTGATGTTCAGCATTGTCACCTTAAAGTTAACTTACCTGATGGCAAAGAATGTCTCAACAGAAAATACTTTGAATAATAAATCAAGGTTGAGAAACTCACCACCAAATCCAACAATGTCAAACAAGAACAATGACTCTCAGGGCAATAATGAATCTCTACGTGTCTACCAGTGGGTACTATTGAGGTCTATAGGTCCCCATAATCCTCCTACTGGAATAAGATTCTGAAGTTCATGGTTCAGCACTTTTTCACATTTTCATAAAAAGTCTAACTAATCCCTCAGAAGATTAGTCTCCTTTCTCCTAAAAGGCATCCATATTAGACTCATTGGATAGTAAGACAAAGGAGTATAGAGACACTGTTTCACCAGGTATGTTCTCACCTGATGAGGGTTATTTGTTTAAGTGTCCTCCTGTGGCACATTTTCTGTGAGGAATGCAAAACAAATTTCCTCCAAACTGTTTTCTTGTTCCAGATTGGGATTTTAATTTGGATTTGACTTTCTTAATGGGGCAGATGTTTGCGTCCTTACCTTACTGGCCTCTCAAGACTTCTTAGAAAAATCTTTTTGTTTTACTTGTGATCATTTCCGTTTAGAGGGTCAGCAAGTAGCAAGTGTGACCTGCTTCTCCTACTTTTACAAATTTCTTTATAGCCTTAGGTGACTACTGAATTTTGTATCTCACACGTGATTTCTTTACTATTAGTTGACCCCCTCCTCCTCTGTTTAAAGGAGAGATTCCATAGGTTAGACCACAGGATTTCTCTCAGTTGCTTTCGACTTAGGAACCAATCCTTTAGATTGGATGATACCATGTAGATCACATATCAAGATCATCAGCTTGGTAGGGAAGTCAGAAAACAGATCGTTTCAAGAGGAGTGTCTTTGACACTAAGGCATTTTTATCAACTGCCTTGTGAGAAGGCTCTTAAAAGGTTTCTGTGCTAGTTCTATTAGGGGTGTTGCTGTGAGTTCAATTTGTAAGATGGCAAAGTTGGCTTTAATGTATCCACCAGAAGAGTCGTTACCGAAGGTAAGTAACTCGTTCTTCTGATGGATACAACTACCTGTGGATTCCTCACCTAATGAATAGAGTCCCAAAGCAGTACCGCACTCGATGGTGGGTGCCTGAATGGTCAAACCAAGAAATCCTGCAGCACTGACCGTGCAAAATGGCCGTCCCTTCTGACCTCAGAATCCAAACAGTAATGCTTCGCAAAAGTGTGAAGGGACGACCAGGTTGCGGCCTTGCAGATGTCGACCATAGGAACACCTCTAGCCAAGGCCGAGGAGGCCGACTTAGCTCTGGTGGAATGAGCACTTATACCATCAGGGGGTTCCTTCTTTGCTAAAGAGTAACACATTTTAATGCAAAGAACAACCCACCTGGAGAGTGTTCTCTTGTGGACTGCCTTTCCTCTCCTCTTTCCCACTTTTCAATCTCCAGGCATGAAGGTGCAGGCTCTGGAGGTTGGGGTGTAAAACCTGCCCCTGCGACTGCGAGAGGAGGTCTGCCCTGAGAGGGAGACGGAGCGGAGGGCACATTGAGAGTTGAAGAAGGTCGGAATACCACACCCTCCTTGGCCAATCCAGAGCAATTAAGATTACTTGGGCCCGGTCTTGGCGTATTTTCCTCAACACTCGAGGAATCAAGGGTATTGGGGGAAACGCGTAAAGCAACTGGTCGCACCAGGTTCTTTGAAACGCGGCCCCCAACGCTCCTTGCACCGGATACTGGAGGCTGCAGAACAACGGGCAGTGCGAGTTCTCCCAGGTGGCAAACAGATCTATCCGAGGAAACCCCCACATCTGGAAGATTAGAAGGACTTGATCTGGATGGAGACGCCACTCGTGGTCGTCCGAGAAATGGCGACTGAGACTGTCCGCACGTACATTCAAGACTCCGGCCAGATGATTTGCTACCAAGTAAATCTGATGGTCCTTTGCCCAGGACCATAGCCGAAGAGCTTCTCTGCAGAGAAGGTACCACCCCACCCCTCCCTGTTTGTTTATATACCACATCGTGGTAGTGTTGTCCGTCAGGACCTGAACCGACTGACCGCGAAGGGATGGGAGGAAGGCCTTGAGAGCCAGATGTACAGCCCGTAACTCTAACAGATTGATATGAAACATCTGTTCCACTGGAGACCAAATCCCTTTGATCTCCAGGTCCCCCAGATGAGCTCCCCACCCTAGAGTGGAAGCATCCGTTATGACCGTGGCCACTGGTGGAGGCTGCGTGAACGGCCTTCCCCGGGAAAGATTGTCGCCCGCAACCCACCACTTCAAATCTGAGGCAGCATCTCTGGAGATCTTTACAGAACCTTCGAGATCTCCTTTGTGTTGAGACCACTGCCTTCGGAGGCACCACTGAAGAGCCCTCATGTGCCAGCGAGCATGCGTGACCAACAGTATGCAGGACGCAAACAGACCGAGCAGACGTAGGACCTTGAGGACTGGAATGACCGCTCCACTTTGAAACATTGGAAACAACCCCTGAATGTCTTGAATCCGCTGAGGCGGAGGAAAGGCTTGATTCAAATTTGTATCCAGTACTGCCCCTATGAACAGGAGGCGCTGAGAGGGCTCTAGGTGAGATTTGGGCACGTTCACCGAAAAGCCCAGGTCGAACAACAACTGGGTTGTCGACTGCAGATGATGCAACACGAGCTCCGGGGACTTGGCTTTGATCAACCAATCGTCCAGGTAAGGGAATACTGCTATCCCCTTCCTTCTGAGCTCTGCCGCAACCACCGACATCACCTTCGTGAAGACTTGAGGTGCTGAAGTAAGACCAAACGGGAGGACCGCAAACTGATAGTGCTGCGACCCCACCACAAACCGGAGATACTTCCTGTGCGACTTGAGTATCGGGATATGAAAGTAAGCATCCTGCAAGTCGACAGACACCATCCAATCTCCCTTGTTCAACGCCAAAAGCACCTGAGCTAGGGTCAGCATCTTGAACTTTTCCTGTTTGAGGAACCAATTCAAAATCCTCAGGTCCAGGATTGGTCTCAACCGACCATCCTTCTTGGGAATCAGGAAGTACCTCGAGTAACAACCTTGACCCCTTTCCTGCTCTGGAACCAACTCCACCGCGCCCTTTGAAAGGAGGACTTGAACCTCCTGTTCTAACAACAGGAGGTGTTCTTCTGAACAATAAGATGGGAGGGGCGGGATGGGGGGCGGAAACTCCCGAAAGGGAAGGGTGTAGACTTTTCTCGCAATGCTGGTAACCCAGGAGTCTGAAGTGATGACCTCCCACTTGTGGAGAATATACAATAACCTCCCCCCTACAGGAGAAGAGCGAGTGGGAATTGGTGGAAGCCTAAGGCTGCTTCCCCTGCTGCACCCCTCCAGAGGAAGAGGAAGAGGAAGAGGCAGAGTGCTGCTGAGAGGCTCCCCTGGTACGGAACCTACCCCTCCCTCTAAAAGATCTATAGGAGAGAGCAGAGGTAGGCTGCTGGAATTTCCCCCGAAAGGAGGAGGAGGAGGAGCCACGACCAAAACCTCGAAACCTCCTAAAAAATCTGGAGGAGGCAGAAGAAGTGGCTTGCAAGCCTAGCGACTTGGCCGTGGCCCTGCTCTCCTTAAACCTCTCTAAGGCCGAATCCGCCTTGGCACCAAAGAGCTTGTCCCCATCAAAAGGGAGGTCCAACAGGGTCGACTGCACATCCGATGAAAACCCTGAGTTACGAAGCCAAGCCTGCCTCCTCGTAACTACAGCAGTGCCCATTGCTCTAGCCACAGAGTCAGTTGTATCCAACCCAGAATAGATAACCTGAGTTGCAGCCGCTTGAGCGTCCGACACCAGATTCAATAGCCCTTGAGGGATCTCCGTATGCGTAGATGTAATTTCGTCCATCAAAGCATAAATGTACCTCCCTAAAATACATGTAGCATTGGTGGACTTTAATGCCATGCTACATGAAGAGAACACCTTTTTGGATGTCATGTCCATCTTCTTGGAGTCTCTATCCGATGGCACAGATGGAAAAGACCCAGGCGCAGACCTTACCGAGCAGGAAGCCTGGACCACCAAGCTTTCAGGTGTTGGATGTCTGGTAAGAAAGCCAGGGTCAGCCGGTGCAGCCCGATACCTCCTAGCCACAGACCTATTGACAACCGAAGAAGACACCGGCTTCTTCCAGACCTCCAAAACAGGTTCCAGCAGCGCCTCGTTGAGCGGCAAAAGTGGTTCTGCTGATGTAGAGGCCGGGTGCAACACCTCTGTCAACAGATTCTGCTTCGCTTCAGTCACCGGCAAAGGCAGATCCAAAACGTTAGCTGCCTTCCTGATAACAGAATGAAAAGTGGCTGCCTCTTCTGTATACTCCCCAGGAGATGACAAGTCCACTCAGGGGAAGTATCTAGGCCACTAGCCGTGTCCAGCCCATGGAGACCCTCACGAGAGTCCTCAATCTCTCCTTCCTCCAGGTTCTGCTGGTACTCCTGTTCTTCCAGGAGACGGAGAGCAAGCCTCCTCGAGTGCAGCCTCTCCTCAATCCTCGGCGTTGACATGGCGTCAGCAGATGTCGAAGAACGACGCCGATCTCCGGATCCGTCCGACGTCGGGTCTACATGCGCTGCAGGTACCTTCGGCGCCGAACCAGGAGTCGGATGGAGAGAAGACTGCTTCGGAGTCGTAGAAGGCCTAGATGGCGTCACTGGCCGAAACACCGAGGCCGCTGGAGCCGAAACACTCGGAGCCGAAGTCTCTGGAGCCACCGGAGCCGACACCGGCGCCGAGCCCACGTTCCCCAGGGGGAGAAAGGGCATAAAGGGTGCTGGTCGAAGCGGAGCCGGAGCACCCATGTCAAAAGCCAAAGGGCCCGAAGGCCCAGCTGGTGCACCACCTGGAGCCATCTGCTGAAAGATGGAGAACATCGCATTTAAAAATGCGGTATTATCGGCTCCTGGGGCCGGAAAAGCCGGGTACTGGGGTGCCTGGATCGAAGGCAACACCGACGCCGGCCTCGACGTCTGTAACGTCGGAGAAAACAGTTGAGGCTGTGGAACCTCAAACACTGAAGGCGGTTGGCCCAAAGACCCGGGCGAAGTCGGTGAGGCTGGAGAAGGCAACGGCGTCGACGGATGGGGAGTGACTGTGGGACTGACCTCCCAAGTCTTCCGAAGCCGAGTCGATGGCGACCTCGACCGAGACCTCTCTTTACTCGACCGGCACCGTGATTCTCGACGATGCCGGGAGTCCCGATGACGCCGATGAGACTTCGGTGACGAGGATTTTCGATGGTGTCTCTTCTCCTTCTTTTTCGACTACGCCATAAAAAGCTTGGCCTTGCGCTCTTTCAGGGCCTTCCGATTCATATGCTGACATGAATCACACCTGCCAACATCATGATCGGAACTTAGACACCACAAACAGTCAGAATGTGGGTCCGTTACCGACATTTTGCCCCCACACTCACGACAGGGCTTAAAACCCGACTTCCTCTGCGACACTGTAATCTCAGAGAAAAAACACAGCCAAAAAACACACTGTAACTGTCAAACAGCAACAGTAGCTCCCTCGAAGATAACCGTTTAGAATGGCACGGAAAAAAGGGAACTGACGTTGGCACGTCGGCGAGGACCTCTTATTGCCTGTATGACGTCAGACAGCGTCGCGTGGGCAAATGTGACGTCCTCGTCGACGTGCAGAAGCTAAGAAGAAGATTTCCGTCGAGTGCTGGCGCAATGGGAGAATTCATTAGGTGAGGAATCCACAGGTAGTTGTATCATCAGAAAATATTGCTTGGTTTCTGAGGAGAGAAAACAGTCTCAGTTTGGTAGGTTGATGTTACACACCTTCCTTTGTGATGATTCAGCATTTGTTTCTCAACCTTTCGTCTCCTTGTTGCTATAAGAATAGCTCAATCAGGGAAGTCACAGAAGTAGTCTCCATTAGAACAGGTTACTTATCTTGAATAATCTACTTTCTGATGGAAATAGGAGCTCCCACTGATTCCTTGAGAACTTTCTACCACCACTCTTGAGATTTTATTTTGTTAAGCAAGTTCTGTTTTCTTATCATGGATTGGTCCTCTGCATCTTTGAACTCAAGTGGGCGATAAAGATGGCAGGTGCCTTTTATATGCTTATGAAGTCACTTCAGTATGCAGCTTTGTTTATGACATCATGGGATGTCACACAACGTGTGATGTGTAAGGCTTTGGAAACATTTTTAGATCCAGTATGGTGCCTGGGAAGGGGTCCAGTCAAGGAACCTGTAAACAAGGGTATTCTTAAAAATATATTCCTTCAGATGGACGATCTTCTGCATTGTAACCAAATACAGTTTTGTCATAGTTAATACCCTGCCTTAAAACTGCATTAATCATACCTCCACGGCTTGTCATGGAAAGTGGCTTTTACAGTGGCTATTACTTCTGCAAGCAGACTGAGCAAGCCTCATGCTTTTTTGCACTGATGACAATGATAAATCCTCCACCAATTTAAGAAACCCATGAATTACAACTTGCTCACATTACGTGGATTTTATATCTTTATTATGGTAGTACAAACTTGCAAACTCTTAAGTTTGCACTTCCCATACTGGAATACTTATATCTATTCAAATCTATTTTTTCTCATTCATGCTATATAAGAACTGCATAACATTTGCACTACTTCCATAGATATATTTTGTTACTATTCTTGTATAATATCTTCATTTTCTACAGATGTCTTAGTACACTAACTTTGATACTTTAAAATGATGGCTGGTTTCTTTACTTACCAAATTTGACTTTTACTTGACAGTTCTCATTTTTACTCTCTATAGACAAATTAACAAGTTACTTACCTCTGATAATCAATTTTCTGATGGACACTCTGTCTAACCACAGATTTTTTTGCATTGATGGATCTGTGGTTAGAAATAATATTAATCAGAAAGAGCTTTACCTAATGTAACTTGTTCTTCTGAAGGATACTTCTAACTACAGATTCCTCTTGTTTAGAATAGATACCAAAGTAGTAGCTCGCAAAGGTGGAAGGTCAGTAGAATGGAACATCACAAATGGTTTGGGAGGGAAGATTAGTGTCAAAGATGTAATAAAATATATCACAACAAGTGATTTAAACAATCACAGTTGGTCTGGCAATCACAAAAAGGCAAAAGGGCCAAATATATAACCTTTAAGAGTGCCCTTCACAAGTCCTTGCTGTGTCAAGACCAAAACAACCAGTTATACATCTAACAGTTTGGCTTATAAGGATGCTGTGTTTCACACTCTACACCAGGCCACAAATATGTCCCAGTGTCCAGTATGAATGGACTTTATAGAAGGCTGCCTGGATATGACAATGACATCCACAACCTCAGGTGGTAGATTGAACACAATTAACTGCCGTCTTTCAATCTTCACACATGGAAGTGTAGATTGTGCACATTTGGATTCTGAACCCTGCTCTGCTGCTGCAACAGAAGGTTCTTCCACCATGGTAGCCAGATAGGAGGACAAATGCTCATGACCAGAAGTTCTGGGTACCACACTCACCTGGCCCAATGTGGCACAACTAGGGTGACTTGGGCCATCATTCCTGATTTTCTTTACAAGTCAGGGCAGGAAAGGCAGTGGCAGAAAGACATAAAGGAGTCCCATGTGCTATTCTAGCCTGAATGTGTCTCCTGGAGACTGCGTTCTTGAGAACTCAAACGTGGTTTTGACAGTTGTGAAAAGACTCAGCCAGGGCTCTCTCACTGTTGTAAGTTGTCCTGCTCCACTTTGGGATGTAGCTCCCATTTGTGATCCATCAGACAAAGCCTTGGAGTTCAAAGACCCAGCCATGTTGTACAAAATCAGGGAAATGCCCTCACGCACCACCAATTCCAGAGGAGCAATACCTCCTGGCAAAGGTCCCAGGACCCCACATCTCCCTGCTTGTTGCAGCACCACATGACTGTGGTGTTGTACGAGAACCTACACCAGTCGTCTCTTGATGGACTGCAGGAAGGCCTCCAACAACAAGTAAATGGACGAGCTGCAACAGATTTATGTGGAGCCGGGTTTTCCCCAGAGTCCTCTGATCTCCTGTTTTTCCAGATGACCGCCCAAACCCAGCAGGAATGGTTCCATCACCACTATCAGCTTCTGGGTTGGGAAGGGAGAGGGGTTTGCTACTGGTCAGGGTTGGGTCGAGCAGCTGTCACTGCAGATCTTGTGCAGTCTCCTCTGAAACCTGGATGACCTTCAACAGGTTTCCTGGGCCCACTGACAGCTCAGATCCCACTGCAGAGCATGCATATTCCTGCTGGTGAACTGGACAAATAGGATGGATGAGATCAACAGCCCCTGTAGCATCAGAGCTGCATCGAGACCCAGGGCTGAGGCTGGATCATATGTCCTGGAGTTGTTGTGATGGAAAAAAGGTCCTGATCTGCACGATGCCCAGCTCCTGTAAAAGGAAGCAAATGAGTCAGGTGTGACTTCACTCATTAATCAAGAACCCAAATGATGTCTGGAGGTTCACTGGTATTTGCAGGTAGTCCATGTCTGACTGTGGTGAGCCCATCCGTCATCAAGGTGAAGGAAATCTAGTATCCTCAATCTCCAAAAATGGGCAGTGACCACTGCCATCACTTTTGGGAATATCCAAGGGGCACTGGTAAGGCCAAAGGGGAGCACGGCAAAATGAAAATGCTTCTGGATGAACTTTAACCACAGGTAACATTTGTGGACTGCAGGACGGGCACATAAAAGTACTCAACCTGCAGGTCCAAGGGGATCATCCAGTCACCCGGATCGAGAGCAGGCAGAATTTTTTTTTAATTTGTCCTTCCAGAAGGAGGTATTCAGAGGGAAAAGTAAATAAAAATAGTACAAAGGCCTTCCTTCTTCGGCACAAGGACATGGTGAGAGTACAAACCCATCCCTACTTCCAATGCTGGCACCCTCTCCAAGGCCTCTTTGGCCACTGGAATCTGTACCTCTTGCTACATGATGTATATATACTCCTCCTAAAGTTTCTCTGGAGGAATTCAGGCAGGTCAGAAATAAAGGTTAGGCCATAGCCCTGCTGGACAATCCAGAGGACCCATCTATAAGATGCAATGGCTTGCCTCTAACAGAGTGGGTGTGTACTTTTAAGGGTTAACTACAGTGGCTTGGAAGCTGACATGGTACAGGTAGTGGACTGAGTTGAAAGTTGTCCCTGGTGAGCTGCCTGATGTCTGCATGATCCATGTCCTCATTCCCAAAAGGACTGGGGCAACATTTGCAATGGTGGTAAGGCCTGGCGATGCCTATATGCCATACTCCTGGAGGAGCCTCAAGAAGGCCAGAGCTACAAAGAAACTGCTGGGGAAACTGCTGGGCAGGGGTAGAAAGACCCAAGGAATGTGCTGTGGCTTTGCTTTCTTTAAAGCACTCAAGGGCATATTCAGTCTTCTTGCCAGAGGCAGGAATAATTAAAATGCTTATCCATTAGAGACATCTACATGTCCCCAGAAAAGCCACTAGTGCCCACCACACTCTCTAAGCAGCCAGTTCTAACAAAGTGAGCTCTAATGACATGCTTTGCTGCATCCTGACCATACTGAATGGTTTGAGCAAAGTAGGCACAAAACCTCTCCCAGACCATCTGCAAGATCAAGCTAGCCATGTTCCAAAGGGTGTGCATATAGCAGCCTAATAGACAGACTGCATTGACTAATCTTAGTGCCAAGCTGGCGAAGGAAACCATTTACTTTCTGAATGCCTAAGTCCTTTCCAACAGACTCTCTTGTGGGACACTTGTCCACCAATCTATAGGTGTTGACTGGGGTTTCTACCTCTCCCAAATAATTACTCAGTTTCTTACAAACATGAAAACTTTTTATTCTTTTAGAGTTCTCAAGATTGATTAAGTCAGGTGTGAAGCTGAACATTCTTGACGTTGAGGACAACTTGGGTAACATGGTATTAAAGTCAATGAGAAGCATTCAGCATGTTGGTAGGGTGAAAATAATTCCAAAGGAAGAGACATCTTTCAAATGAGTGTGAATTAAGAGGGGTACTTTAAGACAAAAAACGAATTACACAAATTAAACTAAAAAAAAAAAAAAAAGAAAAGATTAGTAACCATTTTCTGTCACTTCCAACCTGAACACCTTTTGCTGTGATTCACAGACATTTTTACTCTCAATCGTGTAATCGACGAGGGTAAAAATGCAAATGTCCATGTGGGAATGCATTTAACTCATTAGAGTTGGACTTTTTGTTGTCTGCGGAGGGAGAAATAAGGAGAGGAACAGAGGGAGGCAAAAGAAATGATCATGGAAAGTTGTGCACACCCACAAGTTTATACTTTGAGGTTATTAACAGGTAATTGATCGTTCATAGTACATATTTACACCTGAAAAATGTAGGCATAAGTGTACATTTCAACAAGGAACCGATAACTATCCTATGTCAGTATGGATGGAAAGTATTTGGTTTTACCATAAGGAAAAAAAATTCTCTGTTGTGAAAAAATGTGAAACGTGATAAACTAAATTTCACACTGATCTTAACCCTGGATCAATGTTTCCAATGGACAATCCACGTGGTACAGGGTGTGCTATACGGGGAAAACTATAAAAATCATACTTCTTGTACCTGTGAACACAAAAAACAGATATCTAAGAAAGAAGTTAACTAACTTCTTCTAGAATTCCAATTTTCTTTATGGGCAAAACTCAAAACAGACAGTGAAGTAGATGTCAAAAGCATGAAATCCCTTGCATGTGAAACAGCAATGCCCTTATGCATTGGGATATACAAGGGTATTTAGGAGCAATACCCAGTAACATATTTATTTGGTGTACTTAGAAGACAAAGGGTCTGATTTAGAACTGTGTGGAAGTGGCGGACGGGATATCCATCACCGTTGTGACGGAATAACTCATCTGCCCAGTTCTAAATCAGGCCGTAAGTATGTCATTTTGGTATGTTTTAGGGTAAGTTACTTCATTATTTAACAATCAGTGTTATAAAAGAATCAAAATATATCAAAATGTTGTCAAAACTAGAGGCCTTCTGGAGTGAGGAGGGTGGGAGGACATGCTTAAAGGAATGCTGAAAATGAAGTAGGAGCACTAATAGTCCGATATGTGTATACTCGGGGTATATTTTCCTGGTTCTATATGCAAATGTCATGAAATTAACACATTTCTAAAACAAAATCTATAATTGCTCCTCTAATGTGTTGTGGAAAGAATTTAACATTTTAATCAATCGTATGTGCATTAATGCACTTGGTATGAGAACTGAAATAAAAAAAAATAATAATAAATTGCAAGAAACATATATAATGGAATTATGGGTTGTAAACATTACCTTAAATATTGCACTGGCACAATGCATTTGAAGTTCAGGGTTTTCACTATTAAGGTTTTTCACAAGATCTTCAATCATCCTTTCAGTTTTAATCGCAAGCCTATAGCTTTCCTAGAATTCATTTTGGAATAAAAGAAAGTGAACAGATTTTAGACATTTTCAGCAGGCAGCATTGATCTACAGAATTAAACGTGTGCTTAGTGTCCAGTTACTGTGTGTGTGTGTGTGTGCGCATATGCACATAGGGGTTATGACTCAGTGGCCATTTCCTTAATTTACAGTTTCAATATGACACCCATCTTGATTTTGGTAATTCAAATAAAGTTGGAAAAGTGCACTAAATTGAACTGTTTTTTAACAAACGATAGGACCAGCAAAAGCCTGCAGCTGCTGAGGCCTCCTTAAAGTTTTTTTTTTTTTTAAAAAGACCTCAATGGGACGCAAAGATGAGGGACCGCTATAAAGGAGCGGACTTGGGTGGAAATTAAAAGGTAGACGCTGGAGAGCGGCAGCAGCAGACAATGAGCCACAGGGAGTGAGGAGCAAAAGAACAATTTAGGAGGTTTTAAAAAAGGCAGAATGAGGTGGGTGATAGAAACAATGTATCAACTGAAGAGAACCAAAATGCAAAGCACAGCGGAGGGTATTTGAAGGGGAAAGCAGCACACTAAGGAATAAACAAGAAAACACATGCATTCCTCAAGAGTGCTTAAATAAGAAAAAAAAGTAGTTCCCTGAATAAAAGCAGTGGAAAGATACAAGTCATCCAATCAAAAAAGATGGTAAAGGGAGCTGTGCTCCAGACGAGGGACAAATCCAAGAAGAAGAAGAAAAGGCATTGAAAATTACGCAAGGGTGCAGCCACGGGCAGTCCTTTGGGGCTGAGCTGCCACGCACCTGACCTTTTGCCCCTCAAGAAGTGTCTGTCAGGCTAAGGAAAGGTCATTCTTCATTTTCAGCACAGGCAGCCAGGAACTGACATGCACTATTTGCGCAGGGTCCCGGCTGCCTAAGATAACCTTTGCTGGGCTGAAGAAGTCACAGCCCTTTGGGCGTGACTCTTCAATCTAGCAAAGGTGCCTAAAGGCCCTCCCCCTTATGTTGAGGGGGGAGGTCACCGATTGCCTCGGATCTGGGCGCTTCAGTTTTAGGCTCTGTAGCGTCCAGGGCAGAATGCCAATCAGTGACACCTCGTCACAGACTGGGGAGGGGTCAGCAGTCTCACTGACCCCATCCACTCTGTTACGAGTTGAGACTGCTGCCTTCCCTCATTGGCTGACCTTAGGTTAGTCAGTGAGGGACAGCAGCAGTCCCAACCCTCCTGGGAACTCTGAGGCAGAGCTGAAGGTAAGTGTGAATGTTTACTGCTTACGTGTATGTTTTAATATTTGATGAGTGTTGTGAATGGATGTGTGCGTGTGTGTGCCTGTGCGTGTGTGCCTGTGTGTCCCACCCGCCCCCACTCCCTCCTAAAATTACTTCCCGCCACTGCACGGGTGGGTGACATGATAGTCAACCAATGGCAAGTAATGGGCTCAGCCAAAGCCCACTCTAAAAAATAAGTAAAGGGGAGCAAGTCCATTTAGAAAGCATATGATTCTCAAGCATATGTGTCAGTGAGTATTAAGAGCACAAAACCACATTGCCAACAGGTTTAGAACATGGGATTACCGCTACTGCTCATAAGATGCCTAACCCTCGAGTATGGTTCATTTACACGTTTCCTTACTTAGATCAGTGGTTCCCAACCTGTGGTCTGGGGATCCCTGGGAGGCCGCAAAGCCTTCTCAGGGGGTCCGCGAGAGCCTAGAAAATTAAAAGATATTAACAAATATTGACAAATTAGGTCCCAGGCTTCCAGTAATGACTCAGGCGGGGTTCCCCAGATTCCCATGATGGTTCAGTGGGGGTCCCTGGGTTCCATTAATGTTAAAGTGGGGGTCCACAGAAATCAAAAGGTTGGGAACCACTGACTTAGATCATGCAGTGAACCTCTTTAAAGCAATGCTGCGTCCCCACACAGGTAAACCCATTATCAACTTTGAGACATCACATTAGTGATTTACCGTCAAGTGCAGCAGTACCTGCCACACATACTTGCAGCTCCAAAGGAAATTTTAGAACTGTGCACGTCCATGGTTGGTTATAGTACTTCTTGGTTTCCAAGTTACTGCCTTTTTTCCATTGGGGGAATGAGGGTGTTGGTGAATAGAAAACAACATACATGCATTGTAATATATTGCCGATGTTTATGTTTGAATTTCATTTGTTTTTTATCCATGTTGTAGGGAAATCTCTAATGCAAGATGCTAGTCCGAAACACCTGTTGGCTGCAAAATGTGACTAAATGTAAAAATCAAAAAATGAAGGAGAGGAAGAAAAATACTGTAATGTACAACATGGAAGTCCTAAGATTCCCCTAGGATCAGATACTTCGCTATCGTGAGTCAAGAGGTCACGCCCAAGGGAACTAAGCAAGAGCCTTCCACGAATTTTACCGCCACCAACATTTTGAGAGCTCTGCTAACTTTCATAGTGCTACTGCTTTTAAATAACACGACAGGAAAAAGAAGCGAGTCCAAGGAACAGAGTCCGCTTCAACGTCCTGGAGGCAGCCAGCTAGACGAACTGCAATAGAGGTTTGGCTGTGGTCCTGACTGGAGTAGTTCCCTCTTGAACCGCGGTATTGTGTTCAAACAGCCGCCCATTAATAGTTGTGAATATTAAGAGCATCAGAATTGGAGCTGCAGAAATTTGGCAAAAAGTTTTTTTAATCTCACCATCTGTCTTCTAAACACGGGAATTGTTGAACCTAAGTGAAACTGTTTTTTAAAAGGACAACTTTTTCAGAACTGTTCACTTTAAACGAGGAACATTGTCAGTTTCAGTGCCCAGAAACGAGTGAATTGCTGTCTCCATTATGGTCGGCTTTGAAAATAACAGCCAGATCATTGGTGTGTTTTAAATACAAGGCAATTTCTGGTAGTTTCATTTAAAAGATATTCACATTCATGCTCTCCCTTTCCCCCCGATCCCAATCCCAGAAGCACTTGATTTTTATATAATTTTATTCTTTAAAATGTTTTCTTTTTAATAAAAATTGAAAGGGTTGGGTAATTTTCGCCTTTTTGGTTAAACCTAAATGTTGTTTTGGCACTACAGTTTAAGAATCCCAAACACTTTCTCTGGGGAACGCCTTGTTGCTTATGCCAAGTGTAATCGTTGGATTCCTCACAGAAGTCATTGTTTGCTTCTAGGTGCTAGATTGTGTTACCTATAAGGGATCTCTGCAACAGGAATGAGCCGTCGTTCTCCCATAGTTTATCTGTTCAGTCCCGTACAATAAGCAGTTCAATTGTGCGTCAATTGTACCCTCACTGTGTTCACAACAGAAACTAGTAAAACGGTATCCATTAGTTTGGAATCAAAATACATGAACTGCATAGTAGCGCATAGTAGTTGTTAAATAGTTACCAGACTGCCCAGGTTAAAATTAATTTTATTTCAGTCTTGCTTCCTCCGACACAGATGCACTCTTAAAGGGTGTCCTCTGTCACCCATACTGCTCTCCTAAGTCATGGGGGACTACCCTTTTCATGTCTCAGTTGCAAACAATTTAAAAAGAGGATAGCCATTTGGCCAACAATATCCTATCATAAATCAGTCTTTAATTTTGAAATAATCCGCAAGAACCACATTTTAAGACCAGCCACCCTGACAAAAGAAAGCTGCAATTTAACCCATTTTGGAAATTTTAGAGCAAGCTCCCTGATAATCTAAATAATGGTATTTTCTTGGATAGTCTCCTCATTGTGAGTTCTTGTGATTCCTAGATGTTGTAAATCATGAAGTCTATGTAACCCTACCCCCATCGTCATGGCAAAAACTCAAAATTTCCTCAGACGGCCTTGAATTTTGTCTTTAGGGGGCTTCCTCTACATTCCAAAGGACTGCAGGATCTGACAACTGGATTTTGGTTATAGTTAGAGAGAGGCCATTAGCATATATTGGCACTAAGCTCCCCACATCTCCCACTGGTATGGCCCTGTGCCCATGTTTATGGTGACACAACACTGAAAGGTGGTCAATCCCAGGGTGACCAACGTAGTGGGCAATGGGCACACCTGCCTAAAGGAAAGCCACAAATAACGGCTGCCATACATACAATTGGTTATAGTGGTCAGGCAGAGTTTGAATCCTTTTGTGAAGGTCAAACTTCATGATATCAAGCATCTTTTGTAACCATTTCTAACTAAGGGAATTGAAAGCCTTCTCTGCTTCAATTGAAAATAAAAACATATCTTGACCACCCCAAGGGCTACGCGTCTTTACTAACTGCAGATGTCTTAGCGCTTGTGTGGTATCCCTAAATAGGGCAAATCCTGATAGAACAGGGTTCAGCAGCATTTGATGTAAATGTGGCAAGGGTTTTAGTATCACAGTTTAACAATCAGATACGCTTGTGTGAGGTCGAGTCCCTCAAATCCTGGCCAGATTTTGATAGGAACAAAGGGTCCAATTTATTTATTGGGGGATGCAGTTGTCACCTTTGGTCTGGCAGAGGACTTTGCATTTGCCAGGCCGAGACTACTCTACCAGCCATATTTACTGTTTACAATCAAACAGATTGTAATTTAAAGTCCTCTTTAATGCTAAAGTCGTATTTTAAATAACTATTCTTAAAATTTCACTTTTACAAAGTTAGAATTTTTCTGCCTAAACCGAAAGTGCCTTTCTGCAGGTGGCAACAGTCACATAACTGTTAATGACGTTCCTGTAATGTGATGTAAACTCCTTCCTTGCAGGGTACTAAAGGACCTTTGGTGTGGGTAAAGCTGTTTGTCTCCTCAGCAGTATGGCCTGGGGTGTTGTACTCAGCCCTTCCTCTGCCCACTTCCTTCCTGGCTTCTGATGCTGCCTGCCCTGTAACTGGCAAATGCAGCTCACTCACATCTAGACAAGCCTGCCCTTTGCTACAAATTGAGCCAAATCCAGAGGAAAGGGAAGACCTGACAAGAACTAGTTTGGGGATAGACAATGATGGTGGCCCACACACACAGGCTGCCACTGAGTATAAAAGTGACGCAATCAGAACCTCTCATCAAAACACTGCTGGACTTGAGAAGATTCAGATGAAGGACTGCCCTACTCTCTGAAGAAGGAAGACTGGACCTGCTTTTCTTGACCCCCAGATCCCAGTAGTAACCTCAAGGGTCAGTTAACTGACCTGCTGTTAAAGGGACACAACAAGCTACCAGAGGCCATACCTGCAACTGGTAAGCTGACCAACACCAACTGGACCTGCCTGGACCCCTTTCTGGCCTCTTCTAGCATGAGTCCTGACCCCCCAAGCATTGCCTTCCCAGGTCCTGGACTCTTGGCTGGTGTCAGAGTCTGTTCTCCTCCAATGTACACACTTCAGGAACTAGGCTCCAGGTGAAAATCCAGAGGTGATGGGATCTTTGTGTCAAAAAAGACCTGTACCCAGTCTCCTTGTGCATGCATGTGGACTTCACTGAGGCCATCGTTGATCCTGAAGCTTCCTGTCAACACAACCTCCCAGGCTAAAGACACAGGACTTCACACGCATGGTGCCTTTCATGGCAGCAACAGCCCCTCCTCATTTCCCGCAAATGCAAAGCTCTGATTAGCTCTTTGTACTAACAACAATCTCCTCATGGTCAAGCTCCGACTGACGACCAGCTCTTTGCACCAACAATGATTACCTCATGGCCACCGACCAACCTGAAGCTTTGACTGAGGCAGGGAACTGTAGAAGGAATGTTAGAATGTAAACTACCCATTAGGACAAACCTGGTCCCTGTATCTGACCCACACTCCATCATGGTTGGCCTGAACCTTTGACTTTGCCCTGGTCCATGGCGACCAGATATCTATGAGTAGCGGTTTGTGCTTCTTGGTGCTATTTTTACCTAAAATTTAGAAGATCATAAATCTGGTTCTACTTATTGAATGTTTGTTGTTTTGGTGTTATGTTATTTATTAAAATGTACTCTATTATTCTAAATTGGTTTAGGATTTTTCTTCTGTTGTATTTTCACTTTATTATTGTTTCAGTGCTTCATAAATACTTTACACATTGACTGCTTTTGTTCCAAGCTATCAGAAGGTTGAGCACTGCCTTTTAGTGACCTTTATCGTTCACCCTGATAAGGATTGTATTTATTATTAAGAGGTGCTCTCACCTCTCTCAACTAATAATCAAATTTCTTACAGCTACCTTGGAACGTGCAGGTGAACTGCTCTATAAGTTTTGTATTCAGTCTGACATTTGGGGATTATCCACGAGGTGATGAACTCGTGGTTAGTGTATCGCCATAAAGTGCATTAAGACAGTTAAGTGATCTGTTTTTTCTATGGATAATATACCCGCAGATTCCTTACCTTGAGAATAGGTACCTTAGCATTACTCCCAGCCTGGTGCATGTACAAACTGGCTCAGACCAAAAGTCTTGCAGGACAGGGAAGGCAAAGTTTCCCACTTGGCAGAACGGACTGTCGAGGAAGTAGTGCTTTGTAAAGATGTGTACCAACGCCCACATAGCTGCCTGACAGATGTCCAAAACAGGCACTCTGCATGCCAACGCAGTGCTAGCAGCTTTAGCCCACAAGCCTTATGAGAGCTACTTTTTCATTAGTGCTTGGCAGATTTTAATAAAGAAAACAACGCATCAGAAGATGGTCAGCTTTGTGCACCACTTTGTCCTTCTTTGTTCTGGAAAAACCCTACAAAGAACTGATCACCCACTCAATGTTCCTAGGTACGATCAATATAAAAACTTAATGCTCTTTTAGAGTAAAAAAAATTGAGTTTCTATTCCTCCACTGAGGAATAAGGTGGAGCAAGAAATGCCAGTAGGGTGATAGCCCGATAACCATGAAAAGGGGTAACTATTTTCGATTGAAATTAAGTTTTGGTCCACAATACCAACTTATTAGGGAAAAAGATGGTAAAAGGTAGATTTACACAGAACCTGAAGTTCACACTTATAGCTAAAGTTGTGCCGATGAGAAACTGTTTTTAAAGTCAGAAGTGTCAAGGAACAGCTGTGAAAAGGCACAAAAGGGGTGCTTATCAAGAATATGAGGACTAAGTTTAAGCCCTACTGGGGCTTTGCAAAGGGCTTCGGTGGAAACAGTTTGTTGCAAACCTTCCAAAATCCTAATTACAATGGGTGATTTAAATAACGAAGGCTGATTCAGCAACCACACGAAAGCAGGGAAATCTAAAAAAAATAGCCCTTAACCATGGCCAAAGTAATTCCTCACTGGGCCAAGGAAAGAAAAAATAAAACTTTAGACAACCTTGCCTGTAATTGGTCAATTTGTCGGATGCTGCACCAGAGCACACATTTGTCCCTAATGACTGTCATACACTGATTTTGTGAAGAGATGCCTTGCTGCCAAGATGATGTCAACTAACTCAGGGTCCCAAAGAGGAAGCTTGATCAGAGGACAGATGCTCATACCTAGGAGTTCTAGATATCACACTTTCGGGGCCCAGTCCACTGCTACTAGGATGACTTGGCCCTTGAATGACTTGGGTTTGGTCGTTCTAGATCTTCTTCAGAACTTAGGGTAGGAGAGGTACTGGTGGGAAGGCATACAGGAGTCCTCAGCTCCACACTGGACAGAAGGTGTTTCCAAACAAGAGTTTCTTTGGAAACTCCAGCACTCAGAAGTGCTGACATTATGCATTATCAGTAGTGACAAAAAGAGCTAGCCAGGGTCGTCCCTACTGCTCGAAGTCAACTGGTGCACCTCTGGGTGTAACATCCACTTGTGATCCACAAGGCACAGCGGCTAAGTTCTCTGCCCTGGTGTTTAAAGATACAACCATTTGGTTCACCACCAGAGAAATCACTTGGCGGCCCAGCCACTCCCAGAGGATAAGAGCCTCTTGACACAGGACCCCACATTCACCCTGCTTGTTGCAGTGCTACATGGCAGTGGTGTTGTCCATAAGCACCTGTGCCAGCCATACTTTGATGTTGGGCAGGAAGGCCTTCAAAGTCAAGCAAATTGCCCTCAACACCAACAAATTTATGTGAAGATGAGTCTCCACCGAAGAACAGAGTTCACTGATCTCCACCTCTCTCAGATGACCTCCCCAACACAGCAGTGATGCATCCATGACACTGTCAGCTATGAAAGGGGTACGTAGAGAGACTTGCCACTCATCCAAATGTGGTACAGTAGCCACCACGGAAGAACATTTGCAGTTTTCCCTGAAATCTGGATGCAGTCTGAGAGATTTCCCGTAGTGTTAAGCCCATTTGAATTTAGGTCCTGCTACAGTGTCTGCATGTGCCATCTAGCATGTGTTAACAGCGGGATGCAGAAGCACAAGAAATCCAACAACCTCAGAGTCATCCGCAGTGAGACCAAGGACAGAGGCTGAAACACTGGGAGTATAGCTCGAATGTCCTGGACTCCCCATTCCTGGGAAAAGCCACAAAACCATACTGCATCCTGAATGGCTCCAATAAAGGTCAGCGTCTGTGTGAGGAGTCAGGTGTTACTTTGGCACATTGATAGTGAAACCCAAAGATGTTTGGAGGTTTCCTGTCATCTGGAGGTCATTGACAAATTTATGGAGCAAGCTCACATCCAGCACCAGTCGTCAAGGTAGGGGAAGACTGGTACCCCTACTTATGAAGATATGTTGCAACTAAGATCAACAGTTTTGTGAATACCTGAGCGGCACTGGTGAAGCCAAAAAGATCACTGCAAACTGAAAATGTTCCTGAACCACTTTAACCTCAAGGTGCCCTGGATGTAATGGTTACATCCTCTGCAGCACCGCTCGGGTGCCGAGGACATAACCGTTACGTCCTGGTATGGGCCCTCAGGGAAAGCACTTAGTGCTCCCCCCTAGGGCCCAGCACCCCACTCCCCTGGGCAGGGATGGAGGGGGAATAGCTTCCTCTTCCACCCCTGCCCCCTCCCCCCGGATGTCTGATGATGTCAGCACGCGATCACAGAAACAACCTAGACACCAGGGATATTTTTTTTTTGTCTATTTTATTTTTTTATATGCAAGAGTGACCCCTTAGGCAGGGTCGCTCCCCTGGGGGAAATAGTCTTTAGGTCATTTCTGTTCCCCTTGGGGGCAGATCGGTCTATTTATTAGGCCGATCTGCCCCCAAAACACTAGACACCAGGGATTTTTATTATTCTGCGTCAATTTCACACAAGGGGAGAGACTGCTTAGGCAAGGGTCGTTCCCCTGGGGGGCAAATTTATTTTAGGCCATTTTTGCCCTCCTTGGGGGCAGATCGGCTTACTTTTATTAGCCCCATCAGAAACCACTAGGCCCCAGGTTTTTTTTTTTTTCTTTGATAATTTCACGCAAGGGGAGAGACCCCTTCCGCAAGGGTCATTCCCCTGGTGGGCAAATTTACTTTAGGCCATTTGTGCCCTCCCTTGGGGGCAGATTGGCCTATTTTTATTAGGCCGAAATTATTAGGCCCCGGGGATTGGTGTGTGTGTGTATGTGTGTGTTTCGTTTGGGGGGGCAGCCCCTTGCGCAAGGGCAGAAAGCCCACCAGAGACCAGGGACGATTTTCTTTTAAAAAAAAGAGGGTGGGGGTATGGCAATACACCCACCCCAAATAAATGGGGCCAAAGTTGTTCTCCCCACTGGTGGGCAGATGGGGCAATTACCCCCAATTCACTCCCGGCGGGGGCAGAAAACCTACTAGATGTCAGAGAATAAAAAAAAAATAGTGGTGTGGTGGCTACCAACCTGTATGGGCATGGTTATGCCCCCACCCCAACTGAAAGGGGTAACAGTCTTTCAGCTCACCCCCCGCACACTAAACATCTGATCCCACGGCAAGCAAGAAGACATTTGAATATTTTGGGTTTTGGTTTTACATTTGGGTCATGAGAGCTTGGTTAACTCTCAAAATCGTCCCACTTCAAATGGTGAGGGCTCCAGATTTGGACTTTGGGACGCTACCATGTAGAAAAATTCACAAGACCTAGACACATCTGAAAACTAAACATCTGGGTGAGTACAGGGTGGTGTGCTTGACGTGCACCCCCCCCCATTTTCTTACCCACAATGCCCTGCAAGCCTAAAACGTTGCTGGCAATCACACTTTTCCCACATTTTTGTGATGGATCTTTCCAGAATCTGCCGGAATCCACAAAATTCCTACCACCCAGCATTTCCTCATCTATACCGATAAAAATTCTGCCACACTTTCAGCCTAAAATGTTTTTTTTTCCAAACTACCCTTTTGGACCCGCTTGGGTTCCCCCTCAATTTAAACAAGTTTTTGGCTCTTCCCTGTCACAGGCACTTGGCCCACCTACCCAAGGAAGGTATCATTTTTATTGGGAGACTGAGAAGAACGTTGAATGGTAGGAAATTTGTCCCGGTGTGGTGATCCCACAGAGAAATGTGGGAAAAATGTGATTTTTTTTGTCTGATTCTGGGTAAGAAAACACTGGGAGATCCACGCAAGTCACACCTCCTTGGACTCCCTCGGGTGTCTAGTTTTCATAAATGTCTGCGTTTGGTAGGTTTCCCTGTATGGCTGCTGAGCCCAGGACCAAAAACGCAGGCACCCGCAAAAACAGGTAGTTTTATATTTGATCATTTTGATGTGTCCAGATAGTGTTTTGGGGCATTTCCTTTTGCGGGCACTAGGCCTACCCACACAAGTGAGGTACTATTTTTATCGGGAGACTTAGGGGAATGCTGGGTGGAAGGAAATTTGTGGCTCCTCTCAGATTCCAGAATTTTCTGTCACCGAAAGTGTTTTTTTTTTTTGGGACAAATTTTGAGGTTTGGAAAGGATTCTGGGTAACAGAACCTGGTGAGAGCCCCACAAGTCACCGCATCTTGGCTTTCCCTAGGTGTCTAGTTTTAAGAAATGCACAGGTTTGGTAGGTTTGGCTGAGCTAGAGATCAAAATCCACAGCTAGGCACTTTCCAAAAAACGCGTCAGTTTTCAATGTAAAAATGTGATGTGTCCATGTTGCTTTTCCTGTTGGGGGCACGCAAGTGAGGTACCATTTTTATTGGGAGACTTGGGGGAACACAGAGTAGCAGAACTAGTGTTATTGCCCCTTGCTTTTCTCTACATTTTCTCCTTCCAAATGTAAGACCATGTGTAAAAAAGATGTCTATTTGAGAAATGCCCTGTAATTCACATGCTAATATGGGGATCCCAGAATTCAGAGATGTGCAAATAACTACTGCTTCTCAACACCTTATCTTGTGCCCATTTTGGAAATACAAAGGTTTTCTTGATACCTATTTTTCACTCCTTATATTTCACCAAATGAATTGCTGTATACCCGGTATAGAATGAAAACCCATTGGAATGTACAGCTCATTTATTGGCTCTGGGTACCTAGGGGTCTTGATGAACCTACAAGCCTTATATATCCCCACAACCAGAAGAGTCGAGCAGATGTAACAGTATATTGTTTTAAAAAATCTGACATCGCAGGAAAAAGTTAAGAGTAAAACGTGGAGAAAAATGGCTGTTTTTTTCACCTCAATTTCAATATTTTTTTATTTCAGCTGCTATTTTCTGGAGGAAAACCTTGTAGAATGTACACAAATGACCCCTTGCTGAGTTCAGAATTTTGTCTACTTTTCAGAAATGTGTAGCTATCCTGGATCCAGCATTGGTGTCACACCCATTTCTGTCACTAACTGGAAGGAGGCTAAAAGCACAAAAAAAAGTGGGGTATGTCCCAGTAAAATGCCAAAATTGTGTTGAAAAATTTGGTTTTCTGATTCAAGTCTGCCTGTTCCTGAAAGCTGGGAAGATGATGATTTTAGCACCACAAACGCTTTGTTGATGCCATTTTCAGGAAAAAAAACGCAAGCCTTCTTCTGCAGCCTTTTTTTCCCCATTTTGTATTTTTTTAAAAAGAAATGCTGTATTTTGGCTAATTTCTTGGGCTCCTCCAGGGGAACCCATAAACTCTGGGTACCTCTAGAATCCCTAGGATTTTGGAAAAAAGGACACAAATTTGGCTGAGTAGCTTATGTGGACAAAAAGTTATGAGGGCCTAAGCGCAAACTGCCCCAAATAGCCAAAAAAAGGCCTGGCACCTGAGGGGGAAAAGGCCTGGCAGCGAAGGGGTTAAACCACAGGTAGGGCTGCAGGAGGGGGATATGAACATAAGCGTCTTTCAGGTCCAATGCCACCATCCAGCCTCCAGGGTCTAGGGTTAATGTGAGCATCTTGAATTTGTCCTTTGGCAGGAAGGCATTGAGAGAGCAAAGATCTGAAACAGGGTGAAGGCCTCCATCTGTCTTTGGCACAAGCACAAGGAAGTAGCATGAGTAATACTCAACTCTTACTCCAGAGGCCGGAAGTGTCTTTATGGCACTTTTGCCAAAAAGCACTTGCATTTCCTGCCATAAGTCAAAGAGATACTCCTTCCTCAGCCACCCTGAAGCCAGTGAAAGATGAGGGTGGAGTAGATTTGAAGGAAGTGGGCAATTTGGAAGACCTACTTGACTTTCGTGTTGGACTGCCATCCTTGGAGGAAGTATCAGATCCTGCTTTTGACAGGGCAAAAGTGTGCAGGCAAGACACATTAAAGCATTTCTGCGGATGTGGCTGCTGAAGGAGTGGGGGATTGAGCTGCCCATTGACATGCATTAGTGTCACGCATAGTCCCTGCTGTACACATTGCCTCTGAAAACTACAGTCACTGCCATTAAAAAGCTGAAAAGCCTGCGGGAATGCAGAAGGAGTCGGATGTTGATGTACTGTGAAAAACCTCTACCGTAGGCATGGATAGAGGGGAAGTTGATGGAATTGTCTTGTTGAAGCAGAAAGGCCTGAGGAACATGCTGTGGCTCTGTTCTCTTTCAAATTTTCCAAGTCAGAGTCTGCTTTGTCATTGAGAAGGCGCAAGCTTCCAAACAGTATATCTAATAAGGGTGCCTGTATGTCCCTGGAGAAGCCCATAGACCTCATCCAGGTGCGCAATGAAGGGCCACACTGATACCAATGGCACGCTCCAAGCAATCAGTTGTGTCCAGTCCTAATTTTATCACAAATTTAGTCACATTGTGGCAGTCCTGAGAATCCGAAGTAAATGAGTCCTGAAGGTTGTCCAGAGCAGCCGGTAAAAATTGAGGCACTCTGTCTCCTTGGCCATTATTCCCATGCCTTTTGGTGCAAAGATCATGAGTGATCAAAGAACAAGGCTTGCAGAGGAGAAAATTAGCTTGACAAATAACTCTATTCTTTTCGACTCACGATTAGGAGGATTGGTAGTGAAACCATACTGATTGACCCTAGAGGTGGAAGCCTGTACCACAAGACTTTCTGGAGTCGGATGTTAAGTTATGAAGTCTGGATCACCCAGGCAGTGTGACGGCGATGGGCAACCTGTCTATTAACGGACAGTCCTGAACAATGCTTAGCCCAGGTGCTCAAAAGAATATCAGTAAGAATGATAACAGTGGCTCTATGGAATCCTGGCCAGGCTGTAAATCTTCCATCAATGTTAGTTTTCACATCCCTGGCTGGCAACTTCAAATCCAACATTTCAGCTGTCCTTCACATCACAACAGCAAGGCATTTTCCTCTCTAGCAGGACCTAGTGCAGACACAAGGCCAGTATCAGGTAAAGTGTCAAGCCCTCTAGCATCCTGAAGCTCTTCATACCATACATGATGGTAAACATAAATATCCACGTCATCATAATAGTTAGTATCAGAATCTGTGCCAAAAGTATTGTGTACTATCTGGGCTCTACCATGTGGTAGAGATAAGGTATCAAACGTATTAGATTCAGATATATTGCCAAGTGATAGTGAAGTGGTCAGTGCCGGGTGTTACTTATCTTCATTGAAGGGAGTGAGACCGGCACTGGGGATAGCATTGAAGAAGCCACAAGAGTCAGTGCTGGACCCAATATGGTTCCAAGGGTATATTGCATTGAGGGCAGACCCCTCCTGCAGAAATCTGACTGGTGGTCCCCTGCCAGAGAAAGCCAGTAATGTGCCAAATATAAGCAGCATAGCCTCCCTGAAGCCTTCTACTTGCTGTTACATCACTGAAGTACCTTGGAACTCAGGGTGCGTCAGGACCAAACTTGTAATCTGCTTTGATGGACATCGGGAGTGAGACTAGGAGGCATGATGAAGCCATCATGCCCTTTCTGGAGTTGGAGAGTGGTGGGAAGGGGCAATTTCCTGTTTGGACCTTTTGTGTTTTTTTGTTAACTTACCCAAAGAGTTTGACCGCAACGACAATCTTCCTTGGGAATGACTTCAGGAGAGGGAACAGGACTTTCCTTTTGACTTCGATTGGTCACAGCATGGAGTCTACTTGTGCTTGAGGATATAGAGTTTGGACTTTTGGTGCCGCCTGGCCTTCCGGTTCACCTGGGTGAAGTCGCCACAGGCCTTGCAGTCGTTGTCCAACCTCAGACACCACAGACTTTGTGAAGGTTGTCAAAGCCATCTGTTTGTGACAGTCCCTGCATGGTTTAAATGCTGTGATTTTAGGGGGTGGCATTTCCCTTGCACACTGGATACATTTAGTTAAATAATGTATGGTCAAACACCAGGAGGAAGCGCCGGATCCACATATGAAGATGTGGAAAGAGAGGAACTTACGTCAGTGTTTATGGGTGGTGCTTATATGCTGCTTCCTCATCACCTCTGGAGCGGAACAACATCAGTGAGATTCTGTATGATGACAGCTAGCAGTATGTAGGAGAACTGCATTAAAAGTGTCTGGATTCAATCTTACCCCTGTGGATTATTCACAAGGTGAGGAATCTGCATTTAGAAGTAGCCATCAGAATAGAAGTTAATTTAAGGACCTGGGTATGGAAAAGATATCCAGGTCTTCAGTGTGTAAGATCACCAGGTACAGTAATAAACTCGACACTGTATTAGAATTGTAGATTGACTTTTGAAAAATTCAGCAGGCTCACAGTACCTATGGTTATAGGTGCTTATTTGAGAACTCATGCCTTTAACCACAGTTTGGTTTTAGTTTTCATGTAACTAGCACTGCAACACTTATACTAACACATAATTCACTCACACTGCTCTGTTATACAGGAGCACCTCGATTGCTTTACTTTAAATGGTTGAATTTAAGTTTCTAATAAATGTGATATATTACTCACAAACCTCATCGGTACAGAAAGTTCTGTCGTGGAGGTTAATTCATATCCTTCCCCCAGAGGGACCAAAACTTTTTTTGTTATATTATTCACTTACCCAGGTCCCAGGGTACTGGGTTGCCCATTTCTTTCAAAATAAATACTCCTGTCATAAGCCATCATTGGGAATTCCTTAATGCATTTTTAATCTGTACTTCCTGATCAGAAAGAGTAGCTGCATCTTGTTTCATACCACTGGAATGGTAATGATAAATCCACTTTACTGGTAAAGTTGGATTTAACATTACTGTTTTAGAAATGACACTTTTAGAAAGTGGGCATTTCTTTGCTCTCACAGCTCTCTGTGCCTACAGCCTGTCTCCAATACACATCTGGGGTGGGTGACAAGTAGACTTTGTGCATTCCCTCTAGACAGCCAAAAACACAGGAAAATTAGGTGTGTCTGAGCACTCATCTGCATTCTCATGGCTTTCGTAGGAAGGAAGGGTGGAGGGGGAGCTGCCCCTTACACATGAATAGGCAGTGCCTGCCCCCCACACAAAGGGTGATTACTCCCTACTGACAGTCTGGAGCCAGGGCTAAGGAATAAAGCACCTCTGTGCACTTCAAAGGCACATTTGTGTACAAGAACTGGGTCTTTGGCCCTATCAAATCAGTACACTACCGCACCTGTGAAAACTCTGCCAGGAGTAAGAACTGCTGTGCTACAAGGAGTGCCACTCTGCTGGACTGCTTTCCAAGAAGGACTGCTCTCTGCTTTGAAGAGTTACCCTGCTGCCTACTGATCTCTGCCCTGCTAAAAAAGGACTGGCCTTCACTGCAAGGGGTCTGCATGGCTCAACCATGAAGCTTTGCCCTTCTTGCTGAGAGACGGCTGACAACACATTTTGGATTGCACAGCTTTGCTTTCATTGCACAGTGTTCAGGGGCAACTTGAAGAAGATGCATTCCCCTAGGCAGACCAGAACGGAAGCATCGCCTGAACATAGCCAACGCATTCCTCCATTCAAGGGACTGTCTAGCGGGTTCTGCGTGGATCCGGTAGCCAGCTTACCCTATATCTAGGTCTACCATGATCTCAAGTAACCTTTTAGTACTATTGACTTCTAAGCACTGTTTGTTTTTCCTACATATTGGATTTTTGTTGTTTTGGTCTTTGTTTACTCAGATAACTAGTCTCTATTTTGCTAAACCTGTGCGGGGTCTTTTTGTAGAATTTTAATTGGGTTGCTGTGTGTGTTGCACAAATACTTTACACATTGCCTCTTCAGTTAAGCCTGACTGCTCTGTGCCAAGAGACCAGAGGGTGAGCACATGTTAATTTATTTCGTGCATCTGACTTACCCTGATTAGAAGTGGTGGTTCCTGCTTGTACAAGGTGCATACTCTGACAACCAGAAACCCCAGTTCTAACAAAGACATAAGAAGGATGTCAGAAAGAGGACTCCATCTACTGTAACCCATTGAGAGAGATCGCAAGGGCTGGCCCCTCTTCCCACTTGAACCTAGGATAGAAGAGTGGATTCCAAATACAAGTTGGCTAGCCTTCTGTTAAGCTACAGGAATACAAAAAGTGCAAGATGCCCACCTTCTTAAGGAGCCCAGCTGACTGGTTCCATTGGACTTGCCTTGGACTTCTTGTCGCTTCTCTTTCTGTGAGTCCTAACCCTCAAGTGGTGTCCCTGATGTCTAGGTGGCCTTGGATAAGTGTCAGAGTGTACTCATCTTAACCTTAAAAACTGAGAGTAGAAAACGTTTTCAAGGACTTTTGTGAAAACAATCAGAGGCCATCACTAGACCACTGCTGAGCCGCTGACATCGCACTGCAGGTCGGACTCAACTTGCTTATTACAAAAACATTAAATTACATTTTTAAACTTTAAAAAAACATACATTAAGTAAACACAACTTCAAATTGAATATACTAAATAGTAATTAAAATAAACATGAAATGATTAAGGTTTTATTTTGTTTAAAAGTTAATAATTATATAATAAATTGATATATCTACCTTAATTATTTAAAACCAGTTGTTTTGAGTAATTAATGTGTTATAACTGTTTATTTTATTAATTCTATGGTGAAAATAATTGTTTTAATGTTTTATATATGTACATTTTATATTAAAATATTTGTTTTTACATTTTTGTAATGAATGTACTTTATTATTTTCACTAGACTTTCTCATAAGGAGAGTTCAGCCACAGTGACAGAGATCCTTAACTATGTGTAAAAACAAAAACAAAAAACAATTCATAGTACTAACTTTACACTTGTACATTTAGGGGGTCATTCTGACCCTGGCGGTCTTGGACCGCCAGGGCAAGAATGACGGAAGCACCGCCAACAGGCTGGCGGTGCTTCAAATCCCATTCTGACCGCGGCGGTAAAGCCGCGGTCGTCCCGCCGGGGCCGGCGGTTTTCCGCCGTTTTTGCCCCGGCTGGGAGAATCCGCCAGGGCAGCGCCGCCCTGGGGATTCTGACCCCCGTACCGCCAGCCTGTTTCTGGCGGTTTTCACCGCCAGGAAGAGGCTGGCGGTAAGAGGTGTCCTGGGGCCCTTGGGGACCCCTGCACTGCCCATGCCACTGGCATGGGCAGTGCAGGGGCCCCCTAACAGGGCCCCGGCCAGCTTTTCACTGTCTGCCTAGCAGACAGTGAAAAGCGCGACGGGTGCAACGGCTCCTGTGTTGCGGCCTCATTCCCGCTGGGCCGGCGGGCGCTAACTTGGTTAGCGCCCGCCGGCCCAGCGGGAATGTCAGAATGGGGGCCGCGTAAATTTGGCCGCATGGCGGGCAAATGGCGGTTTCCGCCTGGCGGGCGGCGGTAGCCGCCCGCCAAGGTTGGAATGACCCCCTTAGTCTTAGATGTCTCCATCACATGAAATGATGGGGTGGAGACATGTACATCTACTCTAGGTGTAAATCTACTCTCCGTAATGGAGAATATGCAGAAAAGTACAGACATATTCTAGTTGCAGATTCCTTACCCATCCTTCCGCACTGCAAACTGATTTCTAGGGTCAGGGACTTTACCTTCAGGGCCCTAGTTTTGGCGCACCACTCTCAGTGCTCTTCATGGCTCTGCGCTACTGGTGTGAAAAGTCATGAAAAGATACTGACGTCAACGCACCGGGGTAGTGCCTACATACGACCGTGACATCATCACGGCGAGCACGACACCTGCGGAGTAGACCAAAGCCATCTAACGGCATGCAGAGGTACTGCTCGAAGAAAAATCTCCAGGTCCAGTCTGACGGCTGGGAAATTCAAAGGTAAGGAATCTGCAACTAGAATATGTCTCTACCAGATATATCATTACCGAAGGTAAGTAACTTGTACTTCTCGCTTGCAAGATACTATTGTTTACCAAAAGGGCTTGGAGCCCATCCATTGCTTATCATTTGTTGGCTGCAGTGCCACTTCTTCTTTGCTGCCTCCTGTTTGGAAAGCGCAGGCCAGGCGTCACTTCCTGTTTTGTCGCTGGCTCATGGACCACAAACAGATTTAATTTTATTAATTAGGTGTGTCTCTGCTGCCCGCGCTGTGATACTTTATTTTCTTTTTAGCCCATGCAGCTTATTTCGCCTCCACCCACCACTTCTCCATATTACTTCCACTCATCATCTGCTTTCACTGTGATTGAGGGTTTTTTAAATTGTCTTTACTGTTTTGCCTGGTTTGCTTCTTTTCTGTTGCTTGCTGAAAGATCTGTCAGTAGAATATGAACACTGTCAAATGCGCAGAAACATGTGACACCCTACCCCGCTGCAGTCACCCCTTAACTCCAACTTAATGGGTTTGCAAAGTATTTTTTTGACAATTCCACCACTTTTTGGCAGCTATGGCAATATGAGAGTTCAACGACACGAATTTGGACAGTTGTCTGGATTTTGCCTCTTTTATTGATATGGAGCCTGGCTTCCGCCGGAGACCAGATGGCTCTGATATCCGCCTCTCCCATGTGGCCACCTCATCCCAGGAGTGACGCATCTGTCACGACTGTAAGATCTGGTTGGGGAAAGGAGAGAGATCTGCCCTTGACCCATCCTGATTCTTTAACCACCACTGCAGGTCTCTCGCAGTTCTTTCCGAGATCTGGACCTTGTCGGAGAGATTACCCTGATGCTGCACCCACTGGAACTTCAGGTCCCACTGCAGAGCCGGCATATGCCATCTGGCATTTTGAACCAGCAGGATGCAGGAGGCCATGAGGTCCAGCAGCCTGAGAGTCATTCTCACCGAAATCCAGGACAGAGGCTAAAGCATCGGTACCATAGCCCGAATATCCCGGACTCGCTTTTCGGGAGGATATGCACAAAACTGCACTGAATCCAGAACGGCTCTGATGAAAGGGAGTGCCTGGGAAGGAGTAAGGTGTGACTTTGGCACGTTGATAGTGAACCCCAGCGAATGCAAAAGGTTCACTGTAGTCTAGAGGTGAGAAACGACTGTCTGGGGCGAGTTCGCCTTTAACAGCCTATCATCGAGGTAGGGGAAAACTGGAACCCCTAACCTGTGCAGATGAGCTGCCACCACTATCATCACTTTTGTGAACACCCGAGGGGCACTGGTAAGGCCAAAGGGAAGCATGGCAAACTGAAAGTGCTCGTGACTTACCACAAATCGTAGGTAAAGTCTGTGGACTGGCAAGATGGGAATGTGGAAGTATGCGTCTTGCAAGCCCAACGCTACCATCCAGTCTCCGGGATCCAGGGCAGATGGGACCTGAGCCAATGTCAACATTTTGAACTTCTCCATTTTGAGGGACCGAAGATCTAATATAGGCCGAAGACCTTTGTCCTTTTTTCGGAACCAGAAAGTAGAGGAAATAGCAACCATGACCTATGTCTGGCAACGGAACCCTCTCTATAGCTCCTTTGGCCAAAAGGGCTTGGACTTCCTCGCGGAGAAGCGCCTTATGATCCTCTGATTGTATGAAGGTGACATGGAGATGTCTCAAAGGGGAGGGAGTAGCCCCTTTGGACAATTTGGAGGGCCCACCTGTCTGGGGTAATGGATTGTCATTGGGGCAGGTGATGGCGAATCCTGCCGCCCACTGGCTCCTGATGTGCCCGCGGACTAGGAAGACTTGGAGGCTGAAGAGGGGGTAGGGGTGGACCGGGCGACCCGCTGGCTCCCTTTTCCCCGGGGGCATGAGATCCAGTGGCCGCGCAGGGGCTGTACAGTAAGCGCAGGTCGATGGCCGGGGGGTAAAGGACGTGGTTGGGTGCCCCTTCCGTAGCCATGAAAGGGGCGAAAGGCGGACTGCTGGGGTATAGGAGAGGGCACGAGGCCAAGGGACCGGGCCGTGGCTCAGGAATCCTTAAAGCCCTAGAGCACCGAGTCCGCCTTGTCTCCGAAGAGACGTGTGCCATCAAAGAGCATGTCCATCAAGGATTGCTGGACATCCCCTGAAAAGCCAGATGTTCTCAGCCAGGTGTGGCATCTCAATGCCACCATCGATGCAACTGATCTGCCCAGAAAGTCTGTAATATTCAGTCCACAACTAATCATGAACTTCGCTGCATCCTTCCCATCTGTTACGGCTTGGGAAAGGATGGTCCGGGCCTCCTCCGGAACTGCAGGCAGCACTTGCGTGACCGTATCCCAGAGAGTATGGGAATAGCGGCCCAAAAGGGATGCAGTGTTCACAGACCGCAGCGCTAGAGTGTTGGAAGAAAACAACTTCTTCCCCAAATTATCCAGTCTTTTTGATTCCCTATCTGGGGGGTTGGAGGCGTCAGGGAATGCGCCAGATGAAGAAGCATGGATGACAAGGCTCTCAGGCGTGGGGTGAGGAATTTTGGGTCTGACGGCGCAGGCCAATGGCAGCAGGCAATCATCCTATTTACAGGAGCCCCTGTGTTGGGTCTGGACAAAGTACCCAAAAGGACGTCTGTCAGTGCTTCATTAAAGGGAAAAAGCGGCTCGGAAGAGGAAGACCCCGGCTGAAGCACGTTGGTTAGGATATTAGGCCTAACCTCCACAGAAGGTATCTCGAGGTCCAGGACCTCAGCTGCCCTTCTCACCACCATGGAATAAGAAGCACCCTCCTCCGTAGCCACGCTAGGAGGAGAGAGCATACCAGTGTCAGGGGACGTGTCTAGACCACTGGCATCACCCAAATCTGGCACCCAGTCCATTTGGGGGTCAAGTGGTATTCTAAAGGGTCCAGCGTCACCTCCATACCCTCCCCGTATCCATACCCACAAGAATAACTGTCTGGATCAACCCCGGGCCCAGGAGAGCCCACAGAGACCGGAATCGGCATTGAGCGACGTCGTTCCGGCTCAGGGTCATTGGGTATGAGGAAGGGATCGATGTTGATTGTGGGCCCACCCAACGTCGGGAGCGTTGACGTGTGACCTGATGCTGGGGAAGGTCGCCGTGGCAAGACCGCCATCGGGACGGATCCGTGATTGATGACTTTGAACCTGAGGGTGACCCAACCGACTCACCCGTGCCCAAAGGCAGGTCAGACTGCCCAAAAATGAGGCGCATGGCCTCGTAAAATTCTTTAGGTTGGGCAGGGGTGGCTCCCGGGAAGTCGGGGATGCGCGGAGCCGACCCAGATGAAGGCTCCGTTGATGGAGTCCTAGAGTGTTGATGCTCTTCCAGCGTCGCATCATCCGATCGATGGGGTGAAGCCGAAGAATGCTTGTCCTCCTTCGACTTCTTCTTAATGTGACCCAAATGTCCTCATGACTTGGAGGACGAGGAGTGGTGGTGACTCCGCGGCCGGTTTCAAGACCTTCCTCTCAAACGAGACCGTGAGCGCCGCGGAGTCGAGTGTCGGGCCACCATGAGCTTTAGGGACTGCTCCATCAAAGCTTTCGGGTTCATAGCCCAACACTCGGAGCACGACTTTGGGTCGTGATCGCGCCCAGGACACCAAAGACACAAGAGGTGCGAATCCGTCACCGACATAGTTCGGTGACAGGAGTCGCAGGGCTTGAATCCTATATTTGACCGCCACGTCATAACGGCGAGAACGATGCCTGGGGAGTCGACCGGCGCCACCTGATGGTGCGCAGAGGTACTGCTCAAAGACAAAATCTCCGGATCCAGTCTGACGCCTGGGAAATTCAAAGGTAAGGAATCTGCAACTAGAAGTCTCTATCAGATGCATGCGCTAGCACATACTCTGGCAGGTTCGACCCTAAAAAGGGTTGGAATTATACTTAATGATCCTCAGATGTACACATGCATTTCTAAGGCAATGCTAATGGTTTTGATGAGCTTATTTTTTTTGTATTATCAATAGCTAGTACGAAGGCTAAAACGCGACGGATATCTAAGAGTGAATTTAAATTCACTGATCAAATTATCATCGAAATATGCTAGTTGCTACTTATTTTTTCACAGATCATAACATGAATAAGTTAGGGAAAAGATCGGGAAGATGGTCAAAATATAAAAATGGATTAATACACATGGAAACGTTTATGATTTAGTTAAATTGATAGCTTTGTTTATACCTACGAGGACGGAATACCAGAGGTTGTGCAGAAGCATTACTTGAAAATGGGTATTACGGTTCATAATATGGGATAGTGTTATTGAGCAGGTCAGTTACGATATTTGTCTAGATGGCTCAAGAAACATGACATTATCCAGTCTCCTAGTGTTTTTGTAAACGTATTTCCCCTGACATCTGATGACATGAATGCTCAAACAAAGCCTCATTCATTGATGAGGCATTGTATTTGTACTGAATATTCATTTAGCATGGAAGAAACACAACTTTGCCTTTGCGAAAAGATCATTTTCCCTTTAAGGCCAGCCCCTTACTCTCTGTGTTCTCACATTCTGACTTGTAGAAATGGAAGAAGGGCGGGGTGTAAAATTAATTCCTTCTTGGCCTAGTCAAAAAACTATACTTTCTCTTCCCTTCCCACAACTTCACAGTCTTGTAGAAGGTTCGGGGAAAGTCTGATTAACTCTTTGTGCATTGCCATAGTACTCCAGTCTCTTCACATACCAGATTTCACACCCTACTAATCTGAGAAAGCCCTATGTGTCACACAGGACCACAAGAACAGAGTTGTTCTCAATACATTGTCCAATCATGATACTATGTGAGAAAAAAAAAAAAAAATAGGGGGCGGCCACTGTTTATGGAAAATGAGAAACTGTCACAATGAAGCATACTTTGAGAAAGGTAAACACAATCATCAGTGGTTGAGGGCATTGGTTGAGAGGGAGAAAAAAAATACACTTTTTGCAAAATCGTGATTCCCCAATCTATATTAGTCGGACCGCTTCAAGGTCACTCTTCGTAATAGCATTTACATTATTAATATAAATATAATTATAGAGACGTCCTTTTCAATAATTACCTCAGAGGCACATTCCTGCAATGTCCCCACTACTGGAATAAGCATACTTGCATTCGAGGACTTTAGCAGTCGAGCAAGAAGAGGAATGCCTCCAGCTTTCCGTATTGCATCTTTATTCCTTTTGCTTTTACTGCAGCTCCAGAGTGCCAGAGCACCAGCGCGGGCAACCTCAAGGTCTTTTTCCTGTTCAGGACTAAGGTCACCTGATCTCATTGGGGCACAGTCCAGCAATCCAACCTACAAGACAGGAGACAAAATAACCATCTTGAAACTAAATTGATTTTAAAATATGGAAGACTCACAAAAAAATGTAGCAGGCTTCCCATTTGGATCCCATGGCTCATAATCCTTAGATTGTTAGTGAAACTGATGTATGTGTAGAGCACGCTGACTATTTTGCCTCAAATTCTCTTGCCACCAGCACATACCATTGCCCTCGTCTAAAGTCTCTTGTGGCCAGAGCCAGAAGAACAGAAACAAATGGTTTTTATACCAGATGACTGTTGAGTGGCTATGGTATGACCTGTAACATCTTCGGAAAGGGAAATGCAAAGGTACATAGACTGTCAGCACCAATGGTTTCTTTTGGACCCAAGTGTGGGTATTATGGAGTGTTGCCTATCGTTATTGATGATGAAATAACAAAGAACACAGATAACAATTCTTTGGTAGCCTGAACAGCTTCGTGAAAGAAAACTGTCTGTATTACAATTAATTCATGTTTAATATTGACAAATTAATTATTAATTAATGTTGAGATAAATACTCCACACAACAGAACATATACGCTAGCACAGAAGACTGAAGAATTCAAGAAACTGCGTTGGTTTAGAATTAACCAAATAGACGATGCAGTTTTCACTTTACATGTCTTATTTTGCTTTTTATATTCTGTATTGGGATTTTCAGCTTCTTTTTTTAACAAATAAGTTCAAAGCACCCACCATCTCTATGTTTATTAAAAAATGCCACAGAACTTCCACAAAAGGGGGATACCTTCAATGTTTGAGACAAAAGGCCAATCTTTTGTCACCTCTTTGTTACAGCACTTGCTATGTCTGGTGTCCCAGCTCGCATCCAGGAACAACTTTGTCCCAGCTAGAGCCAATCAAAACAAGCCATTTGCCCCATTTCCCACCAATGCACCTGTTACTCAGGTAGTCAAGAGGGAGTAGGTCCACAATAACACCTGTTCTTCTTATCTGCCTCTTTAGAAGTATAGCAATAAGAGCCAAAACCTACTGGAGACTGTGGAAATTACAGTAAGCCATGGGGTTCTGGATAACTTCCAGGCACTCTCTGTTGTTCTATAGTAACAAGGATAGTTTGCAGAGCAATCTCTATGCGGTAACAGAGAGATCACTATGGGATCGCTTTAGATTGAAGAAAAAATGCTCCTTCTTGATAAATATCCCAGCTGAGTTGCTCATGGTAAGCGGCTTTGCAGGAGGGGGGCTGCGCTGCAGTTCAATGTTAAAAGACCAGGCAGAATAAGAGAGTGTTTTTTTATGGTCTGCCGTGACTGCACAGCTGTCACCATACAATTATGTAAGCATCATTAGAACAGGGCGTTGGCTCTGCCCACAATTTGGGAGCCAGTTTTACGTATTGTGATTGGGCAGAAGTTGTGTGCTTTCACAAATAAAGTGCTTGCCCTCCAGCAGCTGTGATCATTTTATTTATCCAGCTGCCTAAACTTGAACTTTCAGTGTCATCGTGGCCCTCACCTGAATATGATGAGGAAAAAGCTCTAGTGCATGATTCCACTCCAAATGCTAAGTCCATTCAGAAATCTGAGCTTGTCTCGCTTTCCAGGCATTTGGGGGTCTTTTGCAGATTCCTATGGAAGAGGAGTTTCCTAGAACTAGTTCAGGCCTGTTGCAGTAGTACAGTTTTATCCCTCTCTTCCTCTGGCAATCAGTAAGCAGTCAATGGATCTACTCCACAGAAAATGGAAAAAGGCAGATCTTCCAAAAAGTTCACAAATGTATCCTCTAACAAAGCTGGCTGGGCAATCTCCTGTTAACACTGATGATGCATCAGTGGAGATCCCAGTGGACCCCAAGGTAGATGCTTCTTTCAAGAAAGGGGTTTCTGGTCTAGATCTCGTGGTGAGGGCAGATACTTATGCAGTGTATGCATCGCAGTCCCATATAAAGGACTTTCAGATAATTACGGCAGCCATTCTGGAAAGAGTGAATTGTTCAGAATCATTTTAAAATATGGAATTGCGAGCAAGGTTCATATCAGATATCTTCTGTGACATATTAAGAGATCTCAGCCTTCTCTACTGTATCTAATTTTGTGGCCCGTCACCATATTTTTCTTAGGGATTGGAGGTGAAAGGAGTTCAGAAGGCTGGACTACTTTATATGCTTTTTTCTGATAACAGGTTGTTTAGGCATCCGCTTGAGTATTTGCGTCTCAGTGCTTCTGAGAATCAGATGAATGCTCCGTTGTTCAAGACTCGGATCAAGCAAAATCCAACATGCAGATCATCCAAGGATTTTATTTTCAAATTGGAAAAATCAAGTTTAATCAGACCTTTTTATTTAGAGATCAAAATGCTTCCTCCTCCTCCTCACCCAAAGCCTAAGAAACCTCCTCACCTGAAAACTATAATGAAATACCGGTAGGAGTTCACCTTTCGTTTTTTCAACAGATATGACAAGAGGATGCCTCAGATGCTTGGATCAGGTGAATAACTGAAAAGGGGTACTCTTTGTAGTTTGAAGCCCTCCCCGACACATCTCACCTCTGCTAACTATCTTGTAAAGCATCTGACTTTGACTCAGACCTGTTGTCAAAGAACTACATTTGTCCTGTTACAAAACCTCAATAAGGGCAAGGTTTTTATTTCAATGTGTTTGTGGTGCAGAAATCTTCAGGGAAGTTTAGAATGAAAATCATTCAAAAGAGTCTGAGCCACCTACCAATTAAAGTAGGAGATATTGCAGTGAGTAAGTCCAATAGTCAATCATGGAGAATGGATGACAGCATTGGACCTCAAAGACTTTCACCTTCAGTTCTCAATTCTTCCTTCTCTTCCAAAATTTGGTGGTTTTGTTGCATGCATTCTCATTGTCAATTCTGGGTTCTCTTTTTATTTCTGACATCCTCTTGGAGGATATTCACAAAGGTGTTGGCAGCAACAGAGCTCTCCTTTACACAGAGGGGATATTGATTCATCCCTCAATGGATGATTTCCTAATCCACTCCTTCTAAAGAGCCATTTTACGGAAGCATTCTGAAGTGGTATGACAGACCCTGATGAGCTATGGGTTCCTAATCCATCACAAGACATCTCAATTGATTCCAAGACAAGATGGATAAGTTACTTACCTGTAAATCCTAGTTCTCTTCCAGGGGTATCCTCATCAAAGTCATAAACATTTAATATTCCCGCCCTTGTGCGGGGACCCCGGAGCATATATAAAATACACACATATTAAACATGTGTAAAAACAGCAATGCAGGCTATAATCATAAACAGGCTAAAATGCTTTATTTCTATGAAGTTTTTTTTTTTTCATTATAAAATTACAATAGAGAATAAATATCTACCCAAGCCCCCAAAACTGGGCTTAGGGAAGTAAGCAGTAGTAATCACTAGGGAAAAAAGAGAAAAAAAACGACATTGAAAAACAATGGAGCATTCTTAGCCAATAGGCTGCATGCAGGTTAACACAGGAGAACCATAAAAACTTTGGCATCGTGCCTTTAAGACCCTGAGCACCTCCAGTATCCCACCATGCTTCAGGGGTGAAGGAAAGGTGACAGTTGGTTCACAGTTAGGTCAGTACTTTTTTACGGTGACAATCTGTTTAACTGATTCCAAAGACAGTCTGTCCTGCACTTCTAGGAGACGTGCGTCCGGGGAGGAGGGTGGGTTGTTTATGACTTTGATGAGGATACCCCTGGAAGAGAACTAGGATTTACAGGTAAGTAACTTATCCTTCTCTTCCAGGGGATCCTCATCAATAGTCATAAACATTGAATAGATTAGCAAGCCCATCCCTAAACTCTGCGGACTGTCTAATAGAAGTGCAGGAATAGATACGTATTATGCAAATAGATTTCTCAGAGAGGCCTGCCCCACTTGGGCATCCGCTCTTGCATCTGAGTCTAAACAGTAATGTCTAGTAAATGTATGTACAGACTTCCATGTAGCAGCCTTACAAATCTCAGATATTGGAACATTGTTAAGGAGGGCAGCAGTAGCCGCTTTTCCCCTTGTGGAATGCGCTTTAGGCTTAGCTAGTAATTGTTTATTAGCCAGCTGGTAAGTATTCACAATACAAGAAACTATCCATCTTGATATCGTTCGTTTAGATGCTGCCTCTCCTGTCCTCAAATGACCATAATTCACAAACAAGCGGTTGGAATGTCTAATGGATTTTGTTTTATCCAAATAAAATTTCAGCACTCTTTTCAAGTCTAAGGAGTGCAATGCTTTCTCCGCCGGAGTCTCCGGATTGGGAAAGAAAGTCGGTAAAGATATAGGGGGTCATTCTGACCCCGGCCGGCGGCGAAGCCGCCGGCCTGGCTGGGACCGCCAGAATACCGCTGCGCGGTCAAAAGACCGCCGCAGGTATTCTGGGTTTCCCGCTGGGCTGGCGGGCGACCGCCAGAAGGCCGCCCGCCAGCCTAGCGGGAAACACCCTTCCATGAAGATGCCGGCTCCGAATGGAGCCGGCGGAGTGGAAGGGGTGCGACGGGTGCAGTTGCACCCGTCGCGATTTTCAGTGTCTGCATGGCAGACACTGAAAATCTTGGTGGGGCCCTGTTAAGGGGGCCCCTGCAGTGCCCATGCCATTGGCATGGGCACTGCAGGGGCCCCCAGGGGCCCCACGACACCCCATACCGCCATCCTGTGCCTGGCGGCCAAAACCGCCAGGAACAGGATGGCGGTATGGGTGTCGGAATCCCCATGGCGGCGCAGCAAGCTGCGCCGTCATGGAGGATTCCCCAGGGCAGCGGAAAACTGGCGGTACACCGCCGGTTTTCCGTTACTGACCGCGGATGTACCGCCGCGGTCAGAATGCCCAAGGGAGCACCGCCAGCCTGTTGGCGGTGCTCCCGCGGTCGTTGGCCCTGGCGGATTTTACCGCCAGGGTCAGAATGACCCCCATAGTCTGATTGATGTGGAAAGATGGGTGAGCTCGCAGAACCACTCTATTGTCGTGAAAAACCGTGTACGGTTCTTTGGAAGACAAAGCCTGAATTTCGCTGACCCTCCTCGCTGAAGTAATGGCCACCAAAAAAGCCGTCTTCCACGTAAGTTGTTGTAAAGAGGCCTTGTGTATAGGTTCAAAAGGAGGGCCCATAAGTTTTGACAATACTATGTTCAGCTCCCATGGAGGAGATGGTCTCCGAATGGGCGGAAACACTTTTTTCAAACCTTCTAAGAAATCCTTGACTACAGGTTTCGTAAAGAAGGATTCCTGAGAAGGTGACTTACGATAGGCTGTAATGGCAGACAAATGTACCTTAATAGATGATACCTGCAGACCGGACTTTGCCAGATGAAGTAAATAGGACAGTATGACATCCTCCTGAGCCCGTATGGGATTCTGACCTTGTTGACAGCACCATATGTAGAATCTCTTCCATTTAAAAGCGTAAGAACGCCTCGTGGAAGGTCGTTTGGACTCCTTCAAGATGTTCATGCACTCCTGTGAGAGTCCTAGGTGCCCATACTGCAGGAATTCAGGAGCCATGCTGTTAAGCTCAGAGAGGGTAAGTTGGGATGTAGAATCCTGCCCTCCATCCTGCTCAGAAGATCCGGTCTGCACGGCAGCCCCCTGTGAGGTTGTTCCGATAGGTTGAGGAGATCTGTGTACCAGAATTGACGGGGCCATTGTGGCGCTATGAGAATCATTCTGGTTCCGGATCTGTAAAGTTTGTTGATCACTGCCGGTATGAGGGGAATCGGTGGAAAGGCGTAGAGAAATATCCCTGACCAGTCGATCAACAGGGCATTCCCTCGAGATCCCGGACGGTAGAACCTGGATGCGAAGTCTGGGCATTTCTTGTTTACTTCGTCTGCGAAGAGATCCAATTGAGGTCGACCCCATTGAGCGAAGATGTATTCGACGACTTCACCGTGTAGGACCCAATTGTGTGCGTCCTCTAGGTGTCTGCTCAGGAAATCTGCCTCCACGTTTTGTTGACCTGGCAGGTGAACCGCTGTAAGTGACATTCCTCTGGCCAGGAGCCAATGCCATATCGTTTGGGACTCTCGAGATAGGGGTAGGGATCTCGTTCCCCCTTGTTTGTTCAAATAATACATCGTGGTTGTATTGTCCGTTTGTATTAGGAGAGATTTCCCCTGAATCAATGGAGTGAAAGACTTGAGAGCCAGATGGACCGCTCTGAGTTACAGCAGATTGATGTGGTACTGCTTTTCCTTGTCTGACCACAGGGCCTGAGCTTGAAGGAGACCCAGATGAGCCCCCCATCCCTGAAGAGACGCATCCGTTACCAGAGTGTCGGATGGCACTACCTGGTGAAATGGAGCACCTACTGACAGGTGAGGTCTGTGCATCCACCATTTCAATGACTGAAGTGCCGCTGCCGGTAGTCGCACTCTGTCCTCCCAGCGACCTGTCCTTTGGCTCCAGTTGCTCTTCAATGCCTCTTGGAGGGGCCTCATGTGCAGTCTGGCATTTGGGACAATGAAAATGCATGATGCCATGGAGCCCAGCAGTGATGTCACCTGACGTGCCGTAGGTGCGTTGGCTTTCAACAGGTCCTGACACTTCCTGTCTATTGAGGATAGTCGTTCCTCCGAAGGATACACTCTTTGGCGCTCTGTGTTTATTATAGCTCCCAGGTAGTGAAGGTTCTGTGTTGGAATCAAGGTTGACTTTTGGTAATTGACCTGAAGACCTAGAGACTCGCAAACCGTGAGCACAATGTCCCGATGGCTTCTCGCCTGCTCCGGAGAAGAAGCCTTCAGTAACCAGTCGTCTAGGTATGGGTAGATGAATATCTTTTGTTTTCAAAGATGTGCCGCTACCACCGCCATACATTTCGAGAAGACGCGTGGGGCAGATTTCAGGCCAAATGGTAGAACTCTGAACTGATAGTGCTGTGACGCTACTTGGAAGCGCAAGAATTTCCGATGCTTGGGAGCTATTGGGATGTGAAAATATGCATCCTGCAGGTCGATGGAGCACATCCAGTCTCCCTGATGTAGCTGAGGGAAAATCTGATGAAGCGCTAGCATCCTGAACTTCTGTTTTCTTATGTATTTGTTCAGCAGCCGTAAGTCCAGAATTGGTCTGAAAACGCCCTCTCGGCCCTTTTTCGCCACCAGAAAATAACAGGAGTAAACCCCCTTTCCTCTGTGCGCAGGTGGAACCTTTTCTATTGCATTCTTTTGTAAGAGGGCGAGAGCCTCTCTGCGCAGCAGGCTGAGATGGATTGCATTTGGCTGGTGGCAAGTGTGGTGGAGGCTGTTTGAAAAGAAGAGAGTAGCCATTTTCGACAATATTGAGCACCCATTTGTCTCTTGTGATAGAGTGCCACTCGTGAAGATAGCCTGTAATACTTCCCCCCACCGGAGTGGTGTACAGTGTCGAGGGAAGTGAGATCTCATTGCTTGGCCGGCGCTTTCGGTGTGGACTGCTGAGGTCTACTTGACCCTCGCTCTCTTGTGTTCCTTCGCTGAAAAAGAGGGCGTCCCTGCCGTTGTTGTGGCCTTTGGGCCCAGTGAGGGGATTGAACCCTCTGCTGGAAAGGGCGCCTTTCATAAGGCCTATACCTCTGCCTGAAATCTTTCTTCCTTTACAGGCCTACCGCCCTCATGGTGTCCACCTCGGTCTTCATGCGGGCCATTTCTTCGTCTGCATGGGTACCGAACAGCGAGTTCCCGGCGAATGGGAGATTCAGGATGCGCTGTTGTGCTTCCTGCTTTAAACCAGTTAGTCTCAGCCAGGAAGACCTCCTTGCACAGATTCCATGTGCGTACCCATGTGCAGCTAAATCCGCCCCATCTGCCGCCGCGCTGATAACCTGGTTGGATACCAGACATCCCTCTTGCAGGATCTCTTGAAAATCTTGTCTGTCTTCTCTGGGCAGTTTTTCTGTGAATCTATTGAGGGAGTCCCACAGAGAACGGTCATACCTGCCCAGGAGTGCAGAAGCACTGAAGACTTTCATTGCCGAAGCCGCCGTACCGCACATCTTTCTCCCCAGAGAGTCTAGATGCCTGCTCTCTTTATCCGGGGGGACCGTGGAGGATGATGCCACCGAGTGGGTTTTTCGGGCTGCGGACAATATTACAGAGTCCGGCGGCGGATCCTTTCTTAGGAATAAAGGGTCCTGTTCGGGAGCCTTATATTTTTTCAAAATCCTAGTCGGGGCAGATTTGAGTGTGGCTGAGGCCAGAAAAGTGTCCATGGTTGGTTGCAACAAACCAGGCACTAGAGGTAGTAGCTTTTTTGACACTGATCTATGCTGCAGAGTCTCAAAGATGACTGACGAGGAGGTAGATGGCTCTGGAACCTCTATGTTTAATTTCTGCGCTCCCCTTAACAGCACCTCGTTAAAAGTGGTAATGTCATCCACCGGTGAGACCCTAGCAGGTGGAGAATCTGTTAGGGTGGGGAAGTAACGCCCGACAGATGATCCTGACGACGACCAAGAGGGTGATCTTCTTCGTGAGCGCGACCTGGATCGCCGTTGGGAACGAGACCTGCTGCAAGACGCTGTAGCAGAGCGCCCATACCTCGCGGTCGGTTGATGAGGAGCTGAACGAGCCCGTCCTGCCCTCGCTGTCAGTGATGGCGTTCTTGGAAGAGAGGCAGTAGGCGAGTACATTCGCGAATACTGCGAATCCGGGGAGGCCGCTGGTCTATTAAGGCTCTCTAGCCATCTTGGAGATAAGTTGATAGGCGAAACATGCTCAGATGATGCCGCTCTTGAACGAGATGAGTCGCTCGGTATGGAGACCACTGGAGATGGTGCGGCCTTGTCTGTTGGAGGAGGGCGATGTTCAACTCCCTGCGGGACAGGTAAAACCTGTGCCGACGTCAACGGCTGTGTCGACGTCGAAGGGCGCCCCATTGGTTGCTCTTGCCTCGACGTCGTGTGTCTCGACGTTGAGTGTCTCGACGTCGAACGCCGATCTTTGGACCTCGACCTACTCACCGTCGTGTGCCTCGACGTGGAGCGGTGGGAGGCCGACAGCGGATGTCGCTCATGCCGTCGTGGCGATTTCGACGCCGTGTCTCTTGACGTCGGGGGACGTACGGCCTTTGGCGGCGACCGGGCACGCCGGCGATGGCTCGACGTCGATCGACGGGCTGCCGTCGACGGAGATATGTCCCTGCGATGGTGTTCCCTCGACGCCGTATCCTTCGACGTCGGGTGTCTCGCCGTCGACGGCGATCTATGCCAGTGAGACGGTGGCGGCGATGACGTCGACGGGGAACAAACAGGTACTTTCCTACCTGCTGACGTCGACCTAGCCATTCTCTCCTGAGAATGGCCTGCTGGTTGCCTGGGAAGTGAAGAGGGCAATGTTTTCTGCCTCTCATGAAGCCCATGTAGCCTGATCTTTTCTCTGTCCTTCAGAGTCCTCTTTGACATATTCTTGCAGTGCTTACAAGTGTCAGGGCAGTGACTCTGAGGCAGGCACACAATACACAGAGAGTGTGGGTCTGACTGGGCCTTCTTCTTCCCACAAGAAGGGCATTTGACAAAAAGTGAAGGCATTTTTCTGTCAGGAAAAAACTGCCAAACTCAGACAAAGATGTTATCTGTCAAATGAAACAGGAAAAAACGCTTTTTAAAGGATTTTTCTGAGGAAAACTCAGAAAAACTGAGAGCTCAATGCTCCAGGATCCTCTCAGAAGAAGCCGGAAAAAAGAACTGACCTAACTGTGAACCAACTGTCACCTTTCCTTCACCCCTGAGGCATGGTGGGATACTGGAGGTGCTCAGGGTCTTAAAGGCATGGTGCCAAAGTTTTTATGGTTCTCCTGTGTTAACCTGCATGCAGGCTATTGGCTAAGAATGCTCCATTGTTTTTCAATGTAGTTTTTTTTCTCTTTTTTCCCTAGTGATTACTACTGCTTACTTCCCTAAGCCCAGTTTTGGGGGCTTGGGTAGATATTTATTCTCTATTGTAATTTTATAATGAAAAAAAAAAAAAAAAAAACTTCATAGAAATAAAGCATTTTAGCTTGTTTATGATTATAGCCTACATTGCTGTTATTACACATGTTTAATATGTGTGTATTTTATATATGCTCCGGGGTCCCTGCACAAGGGCAGGAATATTCAATGTTTATGACTATTGATGAGGATCCCCTGGAAGAGAACTAATATTTACAGAAACCCAGTTCCAGATGCATTTGGGCTAGGGAGCCTGTCACAGACAAGAGCATACAGGATACTCTTTTGCTGAAAATCCTGGAAAAACAGACAGCTTCTATAAGTGAATGGCTCCATATTCAGGGTCACATGGCAGATCCTGTGTCTTTTGTGGAAATAAGGAACATCCCTGAAAGGTTCTACAAAGTTCCCTTTTTGTTCTTTTTGTCCTTGTGTGTCTTTGTGGTACTTTGGGCTCATCTCCATTTGGGTACCTCATTCCACCATGTATTGAAGAACTGGGATCCAGCCTTGCAGAACCTGGAGGATCTGGTACCAGTAATGAATGGTATTTGCAAAGAATTATAGTGGTGGACGAAGCCTTCAAGGTTAGTCAGAGGCACTCCCCTAGCTATGCTGTCTTCATCCATTCTAACTACAGACACCAGCAACAAAGCTTGGGGTGGCACCTTGGGGCCTCAGGTGGTCCAGGGGAGATAGCTTCTAGAGGAGTCAGGGCATTCTTCAAATTGGAAGGAGATGAGGACAGTATGCCATACACTTCTCTTCTTTCATTTCCTTCAGAATCAAGTGCTAATGATGAGGACGGAAAAAACGACAACAACATTTTTCTTCAACAAATAGTCAGGAACAGATTCCTGATTGCTAGCAGCATTAACTTTTAAGGTAGCCAGTTGGGAGGAGAATAATTAAACATCCTTCTCAGCAACTCACTTTAGAGGGAAAGACAAGATTTTAGTGTACAGATTAAGAAAGGTGTTTCTTCCTTCCAATGAATACAGTCTGGTTTCTCATATTTTCAAACAAATACGACAAAGGTTTGAGAATTCTCAACTGTTTTTTTGACACTGCAAAGAATAATCTGCTAACCAAATTCATATCCAAGTTCCAGGAAGAGGGTTGCTGGGGGGATGGATGCTCTAACCATTCCTTCACCTTTTCTGCTTCTGTACGCCTTCCCTCCCTGTACATTAATCACCAGGCTATTAGCAAACCTTTGGAGGGGGAAGGTAGATCTGACTCTGCTACCCCTCTTTTGGCAGAAGATTTCTAGGTTCCCTTTGCTCAGAATGACCAGATGAATATGTTTCTTACTTTTGGTAAAGGTATTTCTGGTGGGTATTCTATCTAGCCATCCATTCTTCACCATGCAAATATTCCCCAGGCATCAGAATGGACCCTGAAACATTTAATCAGTACTTATGCTTTTGGCAGGCAGTGTTGTGTGGCTCTGCTCAGACGTCATTCCACTCTGCATATTAGTGCTATCTATGCCAGCCAGTGGCAGTTGCTTTCTAGGCTGTCCGTGCCCTCAGATGCAGAGCATATCAGTAGTTTGGCATAGCCAGGGTTCAGAAATCTAGAATGGGAAGTTTTTAGATGGAAAAGAGTCCAGTTCACAGAACAGGGAGGCGGGGGAGTCAGTGACAAATCTGTGATTAGATATCGACCAGAAAGATCGTTAACAAAGGTAAGTGCTTGTTTTTCTGATGGATACTGCAGATTTGTCTCCTTACGAACAGAAACCATAGCACTACTTCTCAAGTTGGTGGATCTGTAAACTGGTTCAGACCAAGTAGTCCAGCAGCACCGAGGGGACAACATGCCCTCCTCGATGGATTTGACTGTCAAAGCAGTAGTGTGTCATGAACATGTGTACCAACGCCCATGCAGTGACTGACAAGTGTCCAGAACCGACACTCTGTTCTGGTGGAATGAGCCTACAAGCCTTCTGGGGGCTGCTTTTTATCCATTGCATAGCAGATCTTTATGTAGAGAACAATCCATCAAAAGATAGTCAATTTTATGCACTGCCTTACCTTTCCTGGCTCCTGCAAACCCTACAAAGAGCAGATCCTCCTCCCTATGTCCTTTAATGCGAACAATATAAAAGCTAAGTACCCTCTTAGGATCAAAACAATGGAGTCTTCCCTCCTTCATAGAGGGGTGAGGTAGAGCACAGAATGCCAGAAAGGTGACAGCCTGCATGACCACCTTTCAGCAGAAAGGAAGCTTAGGTCTTCAACAAAAACTTATCAAGGAAGAAAGTTGTATAAAGTTGACAGAAAGAGCCTGCAATTTGCTCACATGCATAGCCGATGTTATAGTGAAGACAAAAAGTTTCTGCAACATCAGAATTTTCAACAGATAATTGTGCAGCATATCCAAGGGATGTAAATCAAAAGGTGTGTACTAAATTCAAGTCCCACTGTGGCATCACAAAGGGTTTTGGCACTGTAAAAAGGCCAAAACTGGTGATAGACAGCCCTTAACAGTGCAGAAGGCAACTCCTTCCTGGGCCACGAATAGAACAAACAACAAAACTTCACACAACTACATTTGCTGTGCCCTGCACTAATCCACATGTTTGTCCCAATGACAATGGTACATTGATTTTGTGGAAGGACACTTTGCTACCAAGATGACATCAATGACCTATGGAAACAGGATGCAGGAGGTCAACTGTTGTTACTCAATCTTCAAGTAGAGAGATGCAAATTGTGCTGGCCCAGGTTCAATAAAACTCCCATACCACTGCAACAGAAGAGCCTCCCAAAGCTGCAGTTTGACTGAAGGACAGGTGCTCATGCCTAGGAGTTCAGGGTATCACAATTTTCTAGCCCAATCTTTTGCCACTGGGATGATTGGGGCCTGGTTGTTCCTGAACCTCTTCAGAACTAGAGCTAGAGACAGGAGAGGCAGTGGCAAGAGGCCACTGAGGAGTCCTGAGCTTCAGTCTCAGAGAAAGAGCCACCTTGGAAACTCTAAAGTGCCAAAGTGCTAACAATGAGCATTCTCGCAGTGGTAAAGGACTGCAGCAGGGTTCCCACCATTGTTGGAAGGAGCCCTATGCCAGTTCTAGGTGCAACTGTCATTCAAGATCACCTAAACATTGGTGGCAGAGTTCATCTGCTCTGGTACTGAGTGATCCCACCAGATGGTTTACCACCAGAGAAATCTCTTGCCAGTGCAGCCACATTCAAAGGCACAGAACCTCTTGACACAGAGCCCAAGACCACAGCCCAATCTGCTTGTTGCAGTACCATATGGCAGTGGTGTGGTCTGTTAGCACTTCCACCAGCCTTCTTCTGATGGTGGGCAGGAAGGCCTTTAATACGAAGCTAAACACCCTCAACTCCATCATGTTGATGTGGAGTTGAGTCTTCGCAGAAGACCAGAGGCCTCTGACCTGCACCTCTCTCAAATGGCCTCCCCAACTCAGTAGTGATGCATTTGTGACTAACGTCTAGTCTGGATGGGGTAAGAGGAGGGGCTTGCCACTGACCCAAACGTGGTCAAGTAGCCACCACTGCAGCTCCTTTGCAGTCTCCTCTGAAATCTGGATACAGTCCGACAGCCCAGATGCTGAGTTCACTGGAATTTGAGGTCCCACTGCAGTGCTTGCATGTGCCACCTGGCATGTTTGCCTAGCAAGATGCAGGCAGCAACAAACCCAATAGCTTTAGTGCCATCCGCAGTAAGATCCAGGACACAGGCTGAAGCATCAGGATCATAGCCCGAATATCCTGCAGTATCTGCTGTTGGGGGGACGGCACAAAACTGCACCATGCCCAGAATAGCGTCAACAAAATGGAGCATATGGAAAGGAGTCTAGTTTGACTTTGGCACATTCACAGTGACCCACAACAATGGTAGGAGATTCACAGTAGTATGTGGGTGGGTGACAACTGCCTGGAGTGAGCTCCCTTTCAGCAGCAGGTTCAGATAGGGAAGCACTAGCACCCCCACCCCCAAGGGGTTCTGGTGAGGACAAAGGGGAGCACTGCAAACAGAAAGTTCCTTTCCCCCACTGTCAATAAAAGCAGTGACGGTGGGCTTGCAGGTCAGGGATGTGAAAGTAAGTGTTCTAAATGTCCAACACTGCCATTCAGTCTCCAAAGTCGTGGGCAGACAAGATCTGGCCAAGGTGATCATCTTGAATTTGTTGTCCCACAGAAAGGCACTGAGAGGACAAATTATAAAATAGGGTGAAGGTATTTGTCCTTCTTTGGCACTGACCGAGAACAAAGCAAGGCTGGGGGAGGAAAACCCGCACTTGTTGAATGTTTCAATGAGCTTAGATTCACAGTGCAGTGGAGTAATCAGGAAGGGATGACCGCTGGTGGCTGTCTTAACCACCAAGTTTTTCGGTGTCAATGTAGAGTCAGGAAGACTGGGTCACCTGGAACTGGGTGAAGCACTGAGCTGTCCGTCCACCACAAAACCAGAGCATGGCTTTGCCTGTAGCCCAGTAGGGTGTCTGTCAAGGCTTCTGTGAAAGGCAGCAGCTCTGGATTTGTCAATCTCGGTTATAGGACCTCAGTGAGCACATAGGTTTTTACTTCCAAGATGGGAAATTGGAGGTCCAGATCTTCCTCCACCCTCCGCAACACCACTGTGAAAGAGGTGCTGTTCTCAGTTGCAGAATTAGAGGATGGGTGGAAACTAGGCTAGACCCTGGAGGAGCATCCAAGTCACTGACATCCTGTAGCTCTTCATACTAGTTGTCATATGTCTGTTAGGGTCCTAGTTCATCCACTTCATTATATTGATCATAATCCGAATCAGTACCAAATAGGTTGTGGAGGACCTAAGACCTTCACTGAGGCAAAGGCAATGTGTCAAAATCTGATGGTTTACAGGAAGGCTACAGCTTGGTGAAATTGGGGGTGTAGCCTCGTCCGAGGTCAGCTCTGAGTCCACTATCATTTTGCTTCATCAACCAGAGTTGACAACGTCACAATCAGTGTTGATGCTGGATGGTTTGATGCAGGTTGTGGCACTAGGTTCAAAGTCAGCACCATAGCTAATGTGGTCCAGAGGTTCCAGCTGTTGCAGATGGCAGACCTCCAGGCAGTGTTCAGGTAGAGATCGCATGGTTCCTTGGGGACAAAATGCGACGCCAGAGGGTGTGCTTAAAAGACACAGCAGGTCCTCACAAAATTCCTTGATATGCTGCTGTGTCGCCATTGGTCCCTGGCATGTGGGATGCGTCGGGACAAGATTTGGAATTTGCTCTGATGGAGATTTAGGGCCAGATGTAGGAAGGCGTTTGCGCCCCGCAAACGGCGAAAAACGCCGTTTGCGAGGCGCAAAATCCCTTACACGATGCAGAAACACATTTTCCGAGTCGGTACCGACTCGCAAAGTGTGTTTCAGACTCGCAAACAGGAAGCCCCTTCCTATTTGCGAGTCGCACCGCGATGTAGAGTTGATTTGTGACCGCGAAGGCGGTCACAAATCAACTCGCAGTTACCATCCACTTGAAGTGGATGGTAACTCATTCGCAAATGGGAAGGGGTCTCCATGGGACCCCTTCCCCTTTGTGAATGCTCACAAAAATATTTTTTCGGAGCAGGCAGTGGTACCTATGGACCACTGCCTACTCTGAAAAAAACCGAAACTAAAAGGTTTCGGTATTTTTTCTATTTGCAGCTCGTTTTCCTTTAAGGAAAACGGGCTGCAAAGAGAAAAAAAAAAAACTGCTTTATTGAAAAGCAGTCATGGACATGGTGGTCTGCTGTCTCCACCAGGCCACCATCCCCGTGAGTGCCTAGACTCGCTATGGGGTCGCAAACTGCGACCCACCTCATAAATATTTATGAGGTGGGTCTTTGCGACCCCATAGCGAGTCGCAGAAGGTGTCTGAGACACCTTTCTGCATCGTGAATTGCGAGTTGCAATTTGCGAGTTGCACTGACTCGCAAATTGCAAGTCGCAATTTGGCACGTACCTACATCTGGCCCTTAGTTTGGGAGCAAGACAGAGAGGCACGCTGATGCCCTCACTCCTTCCCTAAACTCTGAAAGTCACAGGAAGGGGACGAGTCATGCTTGGATTTCTTGCTTTTCATTTTTTACTTAATGGAGGACTTCAATTGTGAAGATTGTATCACATAAAAGATAAGAGGGTCCAGAAAAGATAACCTCCTGTTTAGAATGCCTGTTCGCCGTAGTTGTGGGAGCTTAGACCGGAGGACATGGACCCTAGTCCTCCTATTTGAAAGTACGCTACAAATTAATTGGTAAGGTCCCACTGAGAGAACGTGATTTTTCAAGCAATTAATTGCAGTATAAAATATGGTTCATAGGCAAAAACTGCAAAGAGGGATATTTTGTTCCCAGTTCAAAAGATTTTTATTGATGAAAAGTGGAAAATTCCAAAACTGAGTCACAAAGTCCAGCAAAGTTTCAGCCAATTCCAGCCGACACATGTTTTGCCCCACACAGCGTATGCGCCAGGGCTTTCTCAAGGCTGCAAAAAAGAAGTAATATGAGGCTGACTCTCCCCTAAAGGGGTAGTTAACCCCACTAAATGAATTTTTTGACCTTTTCCCTTTGACTAGGAATCGAATATAGTGATGTTGATCTTATCCTTGGAATATGATTCTAACCTTGGAGCCTCTTTTGCTGATGTTATTTTCAACATGATGGTTGTATATCAGATATTGAAACTAACCAGGACCCTAGTCGTTGTGCTCTCTCCTCTAATTCTGGTTGCTTGTGTACCTTTTACACCCCAAAACTGGCATACTGCTGTATCCATGTAAGTCCTTGGTATATGGTACTTAGGTACCCAGGGGATTGGTACACCAGGGGTCCTCCAGCATATATTATGCCACCCATGAGAGCCCTAGCAGACTGTGTCTACAGGCCTGCCATTGCAGCCTGTGTGAAAGGATGCATGCACCTTTAACTACTGGTCACTGCACCAGGTCACTGTAAGTCACCCCTACGGTAGGCTCTCTTAGCCCAGAGGGCAGGGTGCAGGATCCTGTGTGTGAGGGCACCCCTGGATGAGCAGAGGTGCACCCACGAACTCCAGTTCCAGTCTACTGGACTTCATAAGTGCGGGGAAGCCATGTTACACGTGTACTGGCCACAGGTCACTACTTGTGGACCAGCTACATAATGGTAACTCCGAACCTAGGCATGTTTGATACCAAACATGTCGGAATCATACCCCAATAATAGTGTCAGTATTAATGGCATAATTCCATGCACTATCGAGCCTTTTTAGACAACCCCCCTAGTATTGCAGCTACCAGTCTTCCAGGGTTTTGAGAGTAGCCCACGCTGCTGCAGCCTCTCGGACAGTTTTCTTCCCTCCTATTGCTTAACCAGTTCAAGCAGAGGAAGGCAGAACAAAGGATTTCCAGTGGAACAGGGAATGCAACACCCTCTCCCTTGGAAATAGGTGTTACAAGGCTGGGGAGGGGTTGCCTCCACATGCCACCGGCTTGCTTTGAAGGGCACCATTTGGTGCCCCCCTTGCATATTATGGTTTGCACCAGTCCAGGGACCCCTGGTCCCTGCTCTGGTGTGAAACTACACAAAGGAAAGGGGAGTGACCACGCCCCTGTCCATCACCACCCCAGGGTGGTGCCCAGAGCTCCTCCAGGTGGCCACTTGATTCTGCCATCTTGGAAACAAGATGTGCAGAGGCCCCTGGGAACATCTGGTTGGTCAGGACAGGTGACTGACGTCAGTGACCCCCTCTGATAGGAAGTCACCTTTCAGAGTGACCGAGCCCCCTGTTAGGGTTATTTAATGACACCATTGTGGGTCGGTCCCCAGATTCGGCATGCAAGACTCCACCAGGACTCCTCTGCATCAAGCTCTTCTGCTCCTGGCCACCGGAACCACTGCTGGACTTCACAGGAATCAAACAAGTCTGCAACTCCAGAGATGACCTTGCCTTGCAACATTTTTTCCCCAGCTCTTTCCAGCAATTGCAACATTTCCATGGCTGTGCATCCTCTGGGGTTGGCAAGACTTCAACTGCACCAAAGAAGCAAGAAGGAATCTCCCTAGGTGTGAAGGAGTCACTCTCCTGCAACCGCAGGCACTTAAGGCAACGACGTTCAGCTGCTGGAATCTGCTCTTCCCAGGAACTGCATGGATCCTCCAACACAGGTGGTGGTTCTGACTGAACCTCTTGGTCCTCTCGGCATTTTGACTGACTTGGGAGACGGTGAGCCCTTGACTCTCCTTGCAGGACAGAACCCCTGTGCACCACACCATTTGCGGCAACCAAGGCTTGTTGACTGCTTCTCTGAGGGATCTTCAGGCTCCAAGCAGCCCTACCCTTCCAGCACTTCATTTTTGTAAGGACAGTCTCTCCTCTGCTGCTCGACTGACATGGGAATCCTCTCCAGGTGTGCTGACTGTGCCTTACTGCAACTTACTGTGCCTGCTGTCAGTGGGTTGCCTGTGGGGGTTACAACTGCTTCTGCTGGCTCTCTCGACTACTGAGGGTCAGGCCATACTCCCCTCCAAGGCTTGAGTCCGTTGGACCTTGCTGGTCCTCTTCTTCTTTGCAAATCCTCTTCTGCCCAGATTTGTGTTGGTCCTCCTGACCACTGACCTGACTACGACCGGCATAGGACACATGCTGCATGACTTCTCTGCAGCTCCTGGGCTCCACAGCTGATCTTCATCCACAGAAGGGTGGGTAGTCGGCCCCTACCCCACCTGGACACTCCTGTGTGGACTGGACTCTATCCTCTTTTTTCTCAGGTCCTCTTCTTCTGGAAGACACTGTTGGGTTCCACTGGACTGGTCCTTTTCCAAGATCCCTTGTTAGTCTCTGGGAAGACCAGGTAACTCACCTCTGCTCTCCTGGTCACAGGGGGTCATCTAGGCACTCACCTTTGGGGATTCCAAGTTCTCCCTGCTTTCTCCTAACAATCCCACATCCTTGGGTGGGGGACCTAACTTTGCATTCCACTATTTTAGTCTATGGTTTGTCCCCTCCCTCCAATAGGGTCCTAGCTATTTTCTGCTATTTCGCGCCAGTGCTTGTTGTTTTTCCATGCTGATTCCTATTACTTATTGTATATATATAGTGTATACTTACCTCCAGTTGGGGAACTGCCTATATGTAATCTAGTTCAGTGTTACTGTAATAAACTATATTTATTATTGCAACACAGTGTGGTTCCCTTCATGTGAAATGTTACTGTGTGGCATTGCAAGTGCTTTACACTCCTCCTAGGTAAGTCTTGGCTGCTCACCGCAGCTACCACTAGAGAGCCCTGGCTTTCTAGACTCTGTCTCACTAATAGGGGTTGTCTGGACCAGGTTTAAGGTGCAAATACCATAGGTGTCCACCACACACCAGGCCAGCTTCCTACAGTCACACTCTTACGAATGTACAAGCTAATCCTGGAGAAAGATTCTAATAATAACCTACAAGATTGATCAAGAAAAGAAGTTCTCATTAAAAAATGACCATTAGATTTAATGACCTATTTTTTTAGAAAGAAAAGTTACTGCCTACATATGTTAGTGTTTATATAGATCTAGGCTAGGAGGTGTACTTCCCACTGAGAGCTGGAAGGAGACTTCCAAACTAGTTTAAGATAAACCCCCAAACACTTGACATACTAGAGAGGGTGTGTCAACTCCATGCATTTCATTTTAAAGCCAGCTGCCTTCTCCTCATCAACATAACATCAAACATTTTAAATTAAATAAATACAATGTATACATTGAACATAAATAGTAAACATAAAATAAATGCATAACCAAATATTTACTAACCAGTCTTTTAATGCCTCCGTGCTGTCTGACTGTACGTCGGGCTCTTCGGAATTTAGCAATATTTGCTATTGTTTCTGCTGCCAAACTTTTTAAATCTTTATCTGCTGAATCTAATATTTTTACCATTGTTTGTAAACCACCAAAGTCAGCAATGGAACGCCTAATTTGGGGATTGCGACTGATTTCCTTCAAGATTTTTAGTGAACCAATCTATAGCCAAGAAAAAAGATATGATAAGAAGACAAGAATATTATTAAGTGTAACCATGTTATGTAACTCAATCAAGTACAACTGCATAAATGTAGTTAAGATTTGAATTGAAGAGAAAATAGTCCAGCAAATAATGTAAAAATAGTAAGTGGGTCCATGTTTGCCTTCATTCAAGTAAGAACCTAGCAATAGACCAAGGTGTATCTTTCATTTGGGTTTTCAAACCACTAAGAATTCTGAGACAAGGTTGGGAAAGAGCAGGGCCTCATAAATGATATGAAAATACTATACTGCATTCTCCACAAAGGAAAGAGTGCATTACGACTAAATTACACATAAAATAGTAATTTAATATACTACTATTATATGCTATAATATTTATAGAAAACAAATGGGATAAAATACCCCACCACACATTCTAAGAATATCCTAGGTCATTGAGGAGTACCGCAACTGAATTGCCTTTTAAGGCCATGGAACTCGAGGTGACTTCCAATACCGTTTTATCGTAAAGCTGAGAGTACTTTATACCTTATAATACATGGTAACACCATCACTCATCTCACTAACAGCTTAACTATGTGGAGGCTCTCTCAAATTAAAGAGATGATAGAGTTTCAGATGAAACAAAAAACAGAGGGGGTTATTCTAACTTTGGAGGAGGTGTTAATCCGTCCCAAAAGTGACGGAAAAGTGACGGATTTACCACTAGCCGTATTACGAGTCCATCATATCCTATGGAACTCGTAATACTGCTGGTGGTATATCCGTCACTTTACCGTCACTTTTGGGACAGATTAACACTCCTCCAAAGTTAGAATAACCCCCAGAATCTTGTAGTATCATAATAAAGTTAGTAGTTTATTGCAAGAACATATTTGAATCAGTTTAAAATAGATCAGATTTTTAAAAAGACTACAACTCAGAAGTAGTAGTAACATCCAAAGAGATTCTTTCTTGTACCGTAGAATGCAAAAAAGTAACATGCTAGCATAAAACTTTCTTCTGTGCTGAATGCTGTTCATTTTTAGAAAAATCAAATATAGGAACGAATAGTTCTAAAACAACAGCTTTAATGATGTTCCATGATATACTTATGACCTTTGCTGCTGACTCGTGGAGCGCCCATTATGACATCACAACTGAACTGTAATAAGCAATTTAGAAACAGGTTCTTATACCGGGTTAGCTGGCTCTACAGATCTATAAATGGGTGACAGTGAATAATGGGGCTGATACTCACTAGGGGTTTTGAGTAACATTAAATAGACAACAAGAACAAGGTTCAAGTTGTCTACAATGTCCCTCCAAAGTGAATAATATATCAGCCATTCACAGTTTACCCATCTGTCATTTTATGCTGCATATATTTCCATAAATCATCTTTCCCAGCTGCCAACATTCATGGAGGGACAGAGGAGTAATTTGTCACCATACACAACATTTGCACCACATAATCAGCCATTATGACTGCCCCGTATGTTTCCTGCTTAGCTTCCATTCTCTCCACCACTGACTCGCAGTTAAACCTATCCCTTTCACTCTTATCCATCAATCAGTTTTTCCTACATGCAACAAAACACATGGTGATGATTCTCCTATAATAGAATGTAGAGTGCTCCTATAAGCAAATAACCTCCGACTTAGCTACACCATCCAGGCCCATCCACTCCAAACAACTAACCACAGCTAATCACTCAAAACCCAAATAAAACTCTCTAAAAGACCATTCTCTCTTGGCTGATACAAAGTGGACTTATGATGAGTTATATCATGGGCTTTTAAAAATCCAGTCACCCCTTCCAATAAAAACTGAGGGACAAAGTCTGTCACCACTGTGTGTGGAATTCCTTCGCTCCTGACAACTTCCTTGAAGAAAACAATGATTATCTCTGGCTGCACATCATTTACCATTTTTATTCCAGGCCAATGTAAAAAACAGTCAACCAATACAATTGCAAACTTGCCTTCCATACTCCATAACTGAATGGGTCATTGATACCCACATATAATCTCTGCCATAGCCTCAAATATTCGGCTGTGACCTTTGTGGGTAAATGTGTTATTCTTTGCTGAGATACTGGTAATGCTAACTTTTCCTCTCTGAGGACCACTCCATTAACTGTTGGCAACTCCAACCAAATAGTCTTCAACTTACTTAACAAGACATTATTACCCTTGCTTCTTTTTCCATCCTTGAGAAACTGTGGATCTGTTTTAATTCCTTATCACTACCCACCTACTCCTTTACTCACCTTCACTCATCAGTCCTCTAGAATGCATTTCTGTGCTGGCAACCACCCAATAATCATACTCCATCTCAATTTCTTCTGATAATGACAATTTGTATAAAAACCAGCACCAACATATTATACACAGGGCGCACCTTTCATCTCAGATAAATACTCTTACAATCTGTATAACCACTTTGCATTGTGGAGTGGGTTTCATTGCCACCTTGGTGGTGTAAATATATGTTAACAGCAATGGCCAATGTGCAATACAATCATCGTGCACCACACATATGTATGAAATGGCTGTATGCCCCACCAGTAGGCAAGCACCTCCTCACTAATAAATGAATAACTTCCTTCAGCACCTTTGGTGTCCTTGAGGCAAACACTATCTTTCTTTCACTGGCACGATTCAGCGGCATCAAGACAGCCCCTAACTTATACGTTCTGACTTTGGTAATTACCACTGCCTCATATCTAGAATTGTAAGGTTACAAAATTGGAGCTTTCACTATACACTTCTTCACACCTTATCAGAAATCAGATGACACTCCAGCAACACCCCTAGCATTAACTGAGGAGACTGATTACAGGGCTCCAAGCATGATCTTGCGTCCCTAACCCATCAGGTAAACAGGAATTTTTTTTGTTCTCCTCAGGATTCTCTCATAATCTTCAACACCCAAGAATGACCCAGCACCCATTACACCAGCAGGAAGTCAGGACAGTGTCTCCTTGCTCCCAAGACACTCCAATAACCCCAGGTGCTTGAGAATTGGATTAAAGAGTTCCCGCATTGGGGCCAATGTCTGCGTGTGAGTAGAACTGCACGCATCAAGGCAATTTGTGGCAGATGCCTCTGCAAATTACAGCATTGTAGAGTTTACAGAGAAGGCCTGGGAAAACAGTCCCCAGTTTAGTGGCTGCTATCCTTGATCTAGCAAAAGTTAGCTGAAGCCTCAATAAATCTGGTTTCAGTAAGGGCAGAGTTTCTCTATAAAATGAGTTCCTCTTTAAAATGAGACTGCACCATGACTCACCATTAGTGAACATGATGAGCTTTTGGATAGACAACAGTGTTCTCGGCAATAAGAGAGAGGTTTTTCTCCTTTCAAAGATGATCTTGGGCTAACTGGAGGCATGGTAACAGACCTTTACTAGACTTCAGAAGAAGATGACATAGTGCCTGCTCTTTTCTGTGAAGAGTCAAAGTTTTAAGATCAGGGAGATTGGGAATTAGCCTGTCTGAAATGGTTATCACAGTTGTTTGTGGCAATAAGTCCCCAAGTATAAAGACAATACACCCATTTGAGATTCACAGACTTAACAGGAGGGTGATCTGGAGTTAAGATCACACATACTCCAAAACATTAGACATCTTGACTTTTCAGGTAGAGGTTTTCAAGAAAGGCTCGGTGTGCTGAAAATGTCTGAGCAAAGAGTGGGATTTAACAGTAAGACCTGATGTAGACTAATGGTAAGAGTGACAAGTCAAAATGATTGTTTGAATGGGATCATTGGTTAATCTGGTTGTAACAACTATTTTGTTTTCTAGGCAATTCAAATGAGAACCAAATACTTACTTTGAAACTCTAACATTTCCCATTCCAAACCAGGATAGATTCAGAGAACACAATCTCAGCAGTAATTCAAGGACGTTATCACCATACAGGTAAGCCTAGGAGTGAATACTGATAGTTTGTTCTCCTCTTATCCCAGTAAGTGGCTAAAGTGATCTGTTGCAACCAGATTTACTCCCTGCAGTCCTTTCCTTAACCACATTCCACTTGATCTTTATCATAGTTCATCTTTTGGAACTCCTTGTGGCTGCTGTGTTAACAGAGGGGTGGTTTCTGGATAAGTATCTGGGTCTTGACACATCTGAAAATGATTCTTAACACTTCCCTGACTGCTTATCAGCAGCTGCATCTCCAGAATGGCGGAGGAGCGTAGCCCCACGGTGCCAGCAGATGAAAAATAAAATGATAATAAAACAATGTTATCATTTTCTTTTTCACTGGGTGAGCCGATCCGAGTTTAGGGCTGGGTGGGGCCAGGCAGTCCTCAATTGACAGTGGCAGGGACTAGGAGGAGGAGTGTTGGGCACTGTAAGTGTGCATGACAGTTTAGCCAGTTCTCTTAAGACAGCCAACCACACATGCACACTTATATTTCTCCAACCCAGCTAAGTGGCACAGCCAGGTGGAGATTAGGCACAGGATCTCAGTCCCTTAGTGAGTGCCTAACCAGGACACTCAGACCAATCCTGGTGCTGCTCTCATGCTGTGTAATAATATGAGAGCAGCATCTGGATTGGGTGGGGAGTCTGGGAGCCTGTTCTGGTCCATTGACTTCAGGGAGCATAGGAGCACCAAGGCAGTCGGCAGCAGTAGCAGCAGGTAAGTCTTTTTTTCTTACTTTTATTTATTCCCCCTCCGCGCTGCCCACCACTGCTGTATTTTCTCAGGAAAATAATTGACGATCTTGACCTAGTTAGGTGCCAGACCAAGGAAGGACTTCAACAGTTCTATTGACTGGAAGTGAATTCTCGATAGCATCCACCACTGCTGAGGTGACCTAAATATTCAACTTTAACCATAGGGAATTTACTCTTTGCAACTCGAGTGGATGATCCTGACTCCTTAATTCCACTAAGACTTGCCTGAAGCCTGTCATGATCCTTTTGTTCTTCTCACAAAACAGTATATCATACACAAAGAATGCCAAGAGTGATACCCAGCACCAACATCTGCATTATTTGAAATACACCAAAAGCCGATATGAAGCCAAATGGCATAATTCGGTATCTCTAGACTCCCTCCGGTGTTACAAATGATGTCACATGTCTTGATTCCAGATGTAGTATAAATGGATGGTGTGCATTTGACAAGCCTAATGTCAAGGAAATCCTTGCTTCTACCAAAGTAGTCATTATCTTGTTAATGTTTGGTACTGGATGCCAAGCCACCCAGATACAGTCATTTAAATCTTGCAACTCAATGCCCATTCTTACATTGCCATCAGACTTCTGTGCCAACACAAATGAGAGCTCTTGGGACCACAATGTTGGAAAAACAGTCATATAAGTTTCTATTTTTGGGGCCATGAAAGTTGGCATCTTGAAGATCACGTCATCCAATTGCCTTGCAAGCAGGTGAGTAAAGTTTTCTCTCTGACCCATCTGTTTGCCCTTTTGAGGGCTTGGGCTGTGATGAAACTCTTGCTTGGCACCCTTCTTCTCAATAAAGAAATAGTGTTAATAGACACTTCAGTTGTGTCGCTCTTAATGAAAAGGTTTTACTGTTGATTCTTGACCAGCCGCAATAGAGTTTTCTGAACCGTCAGTCCAGAAAAGCAGGGTTAATGCACTTTGGTTGAATCTGGGAAAGAGAACAGCAAAACCACATTTTGTACATAATGTGCCTTTGTATTGAACTTTCCACATGACAGATAGATGTTAAGAGCTCACTGCCATAGAGGGTGAGCAGGAGAAGAGAGACACTGGTTTGCCTGTGCCTTTCCCATAACTATAGAAGGCTACTGACCAGATCTTAGTTCACTAGTGGACATCTGTGTCACAAGGATTGCTGTTGCTGCTACTTTTTTCCCTGAAGCTGATGCTTCCAGTAAAGGATGTGCTCATGCTACTTACCCAAGGGAAAATTCTTTAAAATGAACACAAATAAATAATGTTCTTCTTTTCAGACCCACTAAGGACTTAGGGGGTCATTCTAAGTTTGGCGGGCGGCGGTTGCCGCCCGCCAAACTTACGCTGCCAAATGACCGCTCCGCGGTCAAAAGACCGCGGGGGCCATTCAGACTTTCCCGCTGGGCCGGCGGGCGCCCACCAAGAGAGCGCCCGCCGACCCAGCAGGAAAGGTCCTGCAACACAGAAGCCGGCTCCGAATGGAGCCGGCGGTGTTGCAGGGGTGCAACGGGTGCAGTTGTACCCGTCGCGATTTTCACTGTCTGCTATGCAGACAGTGAAAATCATGCTGGGGCCCTGTTAGGGGGCCCCTGCACTGCCCATGCCAGTGGCATGGGCAGTGCAGGGGCCCCCAGGGGCCCCAGGACACCCGTTCCCGCCATCCTGTTTCTGGCGGTGAAAACCGCCAGAAACAGGCTGGCGGGAAGGGGGTCGGAATCCCCATGGCGGCGCTGCTTGCAGCGCCGCCATGGAGGATTCTCCCAGCCGGGGCTAATCCGGCGGGAAACCGCCAGACCCGGCTGGGCGACCGCGGCTGAAGCACCGCCAGCCTGTTGGCGGTGCTTCCTTACTCTTCATTTCTATTTTTTGTATCTCCTCTTCAGCTTGATGGAAAGAAAGGTGAGTTATTGAAAAGAAGCACCATCATTTTTGCTGAAAGTGTGGTGTCAAAAAGTTAAGTGTGAGCCAAGATGAACGTCTAATGGAGACATCATGGCAGGTATCAGGAGTGGCAAGGTCAGCCGTAGCCCAAGCCACCCCAATGAAGCTATCAAAAGTGATCATGCCTTCCTTACCGAATTTCAGTAAATGTTCTCTCTCAGGAGAAACTTCGGAAACTGGATCATAGGATCCTGAATAGACCTATCAGAACTGCTTACAATGGCAGAAGAACTGTCATCGCTGACAATGCGAGCTGAAATCTAACAACCCTTCTAGATCAAAAAGTCAATTGTTCTGCTCTCATCCTTTAGAGCAGTGGTTCTTAACCTTTGAGTTCTGTGGAACCCCACTACTGAAAGCCAGGGACCCCGGCCTTGGGTATTTCTATGACCTGGACTTCAAAACAATACATATCAATAAGGAACATCCATGCATCAAACAAATGCATAAATTCTGAAATATGCTATTTCATTTTAAACTAGAAAAAATGCAAACATTTAAATTGAAATTTTTGTGGGAAGGTTGGAGTGTTTAAAAATGTGGTTTCATTTCTAGAAGACATCGCAGTGAGATAGATTATAGCATATCACTTTGCCTTATTTGCTCCTAATGCATGTTTTCTTTTTGTTGAAGAATACCAGTCCTTCAAGTCAGGGCAACAATCTTCCATACTAGATTGTTTTTGCTGTACTTGTTCTCCTCACTTAAATCAAATTAAAGATGGCAACTCAATTTTTAGCCTCCAATTTCAAAGGCCATCACATTTACAACGCATTTCATATTTTACATTTTCTGTTTTTATATGTATCCTCCATTAATCTCCTAATAATATTTAATTTTCTAAATAATTACAGACCCCCTGAGTAGATGTTGATGCCAGGGTAAGATCCACTGCTCTAGAGAATTTCAATAGGTAGAAACTGCAGCACTGTATATCTGTTTTGCAGCAGCTACCAGCAGAGAATGATCTTTTGCTGTCTCTCTCATGAACTGTACATTGGAATTCGCAGAACTGATTTTTTTCTACAGCTGCTTTTTCACTTGACATGCAGTGAAAGGATTAGCAAAAGTGTCCATCACATGTTTCAGCAGGCTCACTACCTAGAGAACTACTACCTGTGCCTGAGGTTTTATGCGGGTGTATTAAAAAATAACCAAAGTGGTAATTTAAGGGGTGACAATTTGAGTGTTGAATTTTCTAGTAGCTCTGGTAGATTGCTCATGAAAGGAGATAAGATCATGAATCTAACACACCCTAGATGGAATGGACTTAGATGGCCGGATATGTGTGCACTGATGTCTGTATGCATATGGCATTTCTATGTCAATGGTTCACTGTCCAGGGTCAAAGACAAGCATAACATCAACAAGTGATAAGCGAGGTAGCTGCATTATATCTAACAACCTATCCATCTTGGACATGCCTAGAATTAGGAGAGAAAGAGGAGGCAGCAGTCTTTTTGCCTATAGGGTCGCTATACGTTTGAATGTACTCCCATTCAATAATAATTTTTTGAACTTCAGGAAGTAACTAAAAGCCCATTTGCTTATATATGGCCAGTTCGTACCATGAGGTACATAGGTTTCTGTGCTTTTCTATAGTGCCACGATGCCCAGTAATGGGTGGCTGTTGCGCTTTATAAGAGTACTATAACATAACAGTTAATGCTCTGTGATGTAGTGTTCCTTAAAGGTTTATTTCATTGAGACATGTTTCTTGATTGTTTTTCTTGGCAAATAACAGGAATTCTGTCTTTTGTGGGCATGATCTTCAGGTTGACGCTGGACATCCAGGTCTGGATGATGTGCAGGCAGGGTTTGAGGTGCTATATTTTTGAGGCAGAGGAGACCGTCAAGTACAGTTGTGCATCATCAGCATACTGGAGAGTCTTGATGATGTTATCTGTGAAAACAGTACCAAGCAGCTCCAGTTAGTGCATGAAGATGACTGGAGACAGTATGGTGTCTGGAACCTAGTGGAACTCCATCCATCATAGGGATCTTTTGGGACCTTGAGGTGCCCCTGTGAACAAACTGCAAAGTGGTGTTGCTTGAGAACCAGTGAAGGACATTCCTGGTGAATACCATTTGAGACTCCAGGATGCATAAGAGGGTAGAATGGTTGGCTGTGTCGAAGGCACCTGATAGGGCCAACAATATCAGTAGGCATGGGCCATCCTCATCTTCGGTAAAGATGGCATTGTCTATGATGTGTAAGATAGCGGTCACCATGCTGAAGCATGATTTGAAGCTAGATTGGCAGTTGTGCTGAGATGGTGATCATAGATCTCACAGAGGAGTCAGAATCTGATTCAGAATGTTGACGAGTTAGCTTGTGCCTTCTACCACTGCAAAATTCACAAGTCTTGTGCTTTCTGAGATGGGACCCTCTGTCCAGTTCTCTTCCAAGAGTCACCTGCAAAGAAAATTAAATAGGAAATGTCTCTGTCCATGTCTCCGATGAGGTATAACAGAAGGCAGATCCACTGCTGCCACATGCTTAGAATGAGGCTCTTCTAGTTCAAGAAGCTTAGATCCACCAGAGTAATTGGACTTCATCTTTAGCTGATGGGCTAGTATAGGGGTGTTTAGATGAAAATTGTGTCACCCGTCTTATCCTATACCAAGTGCACATTTAAGATGAGCCAGGTCTTGCCATGGAAGGCAAAACTCTAAAAGGAAGCATCAAACATTGAAATGTTTTTCTATGTTGAGGACTTCCTTGATGTTGACCCCCAGGTATACCAGACCTCCAGGGGCGGATGGTAATTTTTTTAAGAGATGGGGTGAATAAATTGAATATGCTCATAACTGTAAAGTATTTTTTATTATAAAAATATAAATACAATGTGCCCTGATCACCTCCGAAAAACAAATATAATGCTGAAGCCTTTTGCAAGTAAATACACATAATCTTACCTTTGCGATGTCTTCGCGATGTCTTCAGCAGCACATGATTAGCTGCAAAGCCTTGCACAATAAACTCACTGGAGATTAAACCCTCCTGCCTTGCATTCTGTCTAACTGTACAAAAGTGTGCGTTTTGGCCACTAGCCACTTCAAGCACTGCTCTCACGCTTGTAAAAATACTAAACAACACAAGAGCAGTACCAGGACTGGCTGGGACGAGCAAACACAGCGGTCCGTCAGAGACTGATGAGGCTGAGTTTCTTCTCTCTTAGCTCCTCCTTCGTAGCCTTGATTGTGAAAGTCTTAACTGTACATGTCAGGCTGTGCAGGAAGAAAATACTGGTCAATCTGACATGCACCGTTTGGATAACACACCTCAGCCGGTCCTCCCATTAACCACGTCAGAGCAATAGCAGACACCTGCTGTAGGAAAGTGCCCTTGTTGGCATGATTACCCACCATTTTTTGCCTAATATTGATGGCAACTTTCATTGAGAGTATGCTGGGATCCTGCTAATCAGGCCCCAGCACCAGTGTTCTTTCCCAAAATCTGTACCTTTGTTTCTACGATTGGAACACCCATGGCCCACAGTTAAGTCCCTTGTAAAAGGTACCCATGGTACCAAGGGCCTTTTGGCCGGGGGAGGTCCCCAAGGGCTGCTTTATGTATTATGCCACCATGGGGGACCCTCCTCAAAGCACATGCACACTGCTTTTGCAGCTTGTGCGTGCTGGTGGGGAGAAAAAGGCAAAGTTGACATGGCACCCATCTCAGGGTGCCATGCCCACAAACCACTGCCTGTGGCATAGGTAAGTCACCCCTCTAGCTGGCTTTACAGCCCTAAGACAGGGTGCACTATACCACAGGTGAGGGCATAGTACCATGCCACTGAGGATGTGTATTTGGTACCTATTTATGAACCCCCCCCCCCCCCCCCAGTGCTCCTCTAATCCCCCCAGTCTGCCCACCGAAGACGCGGGTACTTACCTGCCAGCAGATCTGAAACCGAGTGCCCCAGTCAACATAGGAGCTCATGTTAAATTTGCCTCAACCTGGAACTCTGCACCCGGCTGGCCCCGTGTTGCTGGTGGTGGGTGTTTGGGGTTAACTTGAACTGCAACCTGTGGACATCCTAACCCCCGGAGACTAGACCTGTAATTCAAGTATTTACCTGTAAATCATACTAACTTTTCTTGCCCCCCAGGAACTGTTTCCGAAAATTGCAGAGTCAACTTTTAAAACACATTATTGCCATTTATTCTTAAACTTTAAAGTTTACCAATTCCAAACAAAGTGATATTGATTCACATGTGAAATACAAATTCATTAATATACTTACCTGCAACTTGAATCTTGTGGTTCTAGAAAGATATGTTTCCTATATAAAAACTACTGGTCTGGAGTTAAGTCATTGAGTGTGTGCTTCTTCTATTGTTTATGTGTGTACAACAAATGCTTTACACTACCCTCTGATATGCGTAACTGCTCAACCATCCTACCACAAAAGAAAATATTAGTATTTTCTCCTTTAGCCTCTGTTAAGCCTCTGGGGAACCCCTGGACTCTGTGCACACTATGGCCCTCATTACAACCCTGACGGTCAGTGTTAAAGCAGCGGTAATACCGCCAAAAGGCTGGCGGTAAACAAAATGGCATTTGGACCGTGCCGGTTACCGCCATCCAAATCCGCCACGTTAACACACCGACCACCAGGGTGGTAACGGCCGCTGGGCTGGAGACTTCGGTCTCCAGCCCGGCGGCCGCAACAATCCCACCCTCGGGATTCCGACCCAGCCTACCACCATGGTTTTCGTGCCAATTTTTCCGCCACAAAAACCATGGCGGTAGGCCCTTCCCTGACACTGATAGGGGTCTCCCCTGCCCCCCTCCCCCTCCTATGCCACCCCCACTCTCCCCCTCCCTATTCTGCCCCCGCACATATACACACCCATACGCGCTCACATATACACACATGCACACACACATACCCACCACCACCAATACAACACACAACACTCACAATCACTCATCCATGCATGCATCCTACGCGACTCACACCCGCATGCACGCATACCAATACATACACACAACACCCCCACCCCTCTCTCCGGTCGGAGAACCCGACTTAGCTGAATACAGGGGGACCTCCAGCTGGAGATGGCCCGCGGCGCTGCTGTCAGCAGTAGTGTCCGCCAGCAAAACACCGCCAGGCCATATCATTGCTCCTGATCCGGTGTTCTGCCAGCATTCTGGCAAAATAACGTCGCCGGTCATGATACCGGTAGACGGCTGGTAGCCACGGCGGCGGTATGTTGGCGGCCGTCACTGTGGAAGTAGGCGGTCAATACCGCCAATGTTAAAATGAGGGCCTATAACTCATTGTGCCATAGAACATACAGAGCCAGCTACCTACATCTGCCTTCTGTTTTGGTTGGAGAGAGAGCTCTGTGTTACTGCACCTAAAGGAGCAAAATTAATGGTGGTGCACAGGAAGGAATGGTTTCTTACCTGTAACTCCAGTTCTCTCGTAGGGGTATTTCCATGATAGTCATAAGCACTGAATAGTTCCGCGCGCCTGTGGGGACCCCGGAGCACTGATGTGAAGTATATTCTTAAGTGCAGATACCAGCCTTTTGAAAAAGGTCTGTCAAAAACCACTTAAGAATAACACTATGCAGCCTATGTGAACAGCTACACAGGCCAAATTGTTGAAAATAAAGCAGCTGCAGTGTAAATTCACGTTCAAACACCTATTTATTGTAGAAATGTAATAAAAAATACATTCTCATACTTTATTTACACCGCTCATGAGAATAAAACAATGCAGGGCAGTGTAGCCCATAGCCTGCCATTATACAGAATGTAAATAGAGCTGTGCCTTTAAGAAAGTAAGGGCTTCCTGTATCCCATCATGCACAGCAAAAGGCAGTTGCCTCAGTTCTTTTTGAAGGCTTGTAACCTGATATGAAGGAACAAAAACATTCGTTGGAGTACCAACCTCGATACTACTATGGCAACTTTTTCTATGTCAACTCCACCGGGGAGGAGGGAGGGTTGCTTATGACTATCATGGAAATACACCTACGAGAGAACTGGAGTTACAGGTAAGAAACCATTCCTTCTCTCGTAGGGGATTTCCATGTATAGTCATAAGCACTGAATAGACTAGCAAGCCCATCCCCATAACTGCGGTGGAGTAGACAGAATAATACTGAAAAAACATGAATCATGCAAATAAATTCTTAAGCGAGGCCTGTCCAACCTGTGCATCTGCCCTAGCGTCTGTATCAAGGCAGTAATGCTGTGTAAAGGTATGGACCGATTTCCATGTGGCTGCCTTGCATATCTCTGCCAAAGGGATATTTCTCATTAAGGCCGCAGTAGCTGCCTTCCCTCTAGTAGAATGGGCTTTTGGCTTGCCACCAAGAGATTTGTTCGCTAACTGATAACACAACAGTATACATGAAACAATCCACCTGGATAATGATTGCTTAGACGTGCCCAACCCTGTTCTAACTGGGCCATAGTTAACAAAGAGCTGCTGTGATTTACGCAAGCATTTTGTCCTGTCCAAGTAAAATTTCAAAACCCTCTTTACATCCAGAGAATGCAGAGTTCTCTCGGCAGGGGTAGTTGGATTTTGAAAGAAAGTCGGTAATGAAATGGTTTGGTTCACATGAAAGTCGGAAACGACTTTCGGTAAAAATTTTGGATGCGTCCTCATCACTACTTTCGCAGAATGAAAGACCGTGTAGGGTTCTTGAGCGCAAAGGGCCTGGATTTCGCTGACCCTAAGCGCTGATGTGATTGCAACCAGAAAGGCAGTTTTCCATGTGAGATGTTGAAGTGATGCTTTAAGTATTGGTTCGAACTGAGGTAGCATCAGACGCGATAGGACAACATTCAGTTCCCATGGAGGAGATGGCCTCCTAATGGGAGGGAAAACCTTCTTTAAGCCCTCCAGGAAGTCCTTGATAATTGGGATCCTAAAAAAGGAGGTTTGAGAGGGGCTCTTTCTATATGCCGTTAGAGCCACCAAGTGCACTTTTATTGATGTCAATTGTAAACCCGATTTTGCCAAACTTAGCAAGTATGGCAGGATAGCTTCCTCTCCACAGGATACCGGGTCAACGTTATTGTCCAAACACCACACACAAAATCTTTTCCACTTGCATGCATAAGCCGATCGTGTGGAAGGGCGCTTTGCTTCTCTTAGGATTTCCATACAGTCCTGAGGTAGGTTCAAGTGTCCATATTGCACTAACTCAGGAGCCATGCTGCCAAACTCAACGATGAGAGGTTGGGATGAGATATCTGCCCTCTGAACTTCGTGAGAAGGTCTGGACGATGAGGCAGTCTGATGTGTGGCTTGAGTGACCGGTGAAGAAGGTCTGGAAACCACCATTGGCGTGGCCATTCTGGAGCAATTACAATCATTTTGGATTGAGTATTGGATAGCTTCTGGAGAACTGCCGGTATCAGGGGAAGCGGTGGAAAGGCATAAAGAAATGCCCCTGACCAGCTTATCCACAGGGCATTCCCCAGTGCCCCTGGATGGTAATATCTGGAGGCGAAGTTTTGGCATTTTTTGTTTTCTGGGGTTGCGAATAGGTCTATAGAGGGGGTACCCCATAGTGCGAAAATGGAACGAACTACGTCGTCGTGTAATACCCATTCGTGGTTCTCGTCCATTACGCAGCTGAGAGCATCCGCTTGAACATTCTGCCTGCCCGGCAGGTGTGTTGCCACTAGTGACAGGTTCCTGGCTAGAAGCCAATGCCAGATTGTCTGAGCCTCTCTGGATAATATCCTGGACCTGGTGCCTCCTTGTTTGTTTACGTAATACATGGTGGCCACGTTGTACGTCTGGAGGAGGAGAGTTTCCGTCTTCAGAGAAGGTAGGAAGGCCTTGAGCGCAAGATAGACTGCGCGAAGCTCCAGAAGGTTGATATGATAGAGACTCTCTCTCTGTGACCACTTACCTTGGACTCGAAGATGATCCATGTGAGCTCCCTATCCGAGCAGCGATGCGTCTGTTACGATGGTTTGAGCTGGAGGCTGTTGATGGAAAGGAATCCCCACCAAGAGATTGTTGGGTGAACACCACCACTTGAGGGACTGTAAGGCGTGGGGGGGAAAGAAGGACTCTGCTCTCCCAATCGTCCATCAGTTGACACCATTGGTCCTCCAGGCACTCCTGTAAGGGTCTCATATGGAGGCGAGCATTGGGAACGAGGTGGATACACAACGCCATCGAGCCCAGTAGAGAGGCTATTACTCTTGCAGTGGTCTGTGGTGTTCTCTCTAGTTGCTTGCACTTTTGGAGAATCGATAATCGTCGTTCCTCCGAAGGAAACACCTTTCCTTGACTGGTATCTATAATGGCCCCTAAGTAATGCAGCCTCTGAACAGGCGTTGCTGTGGACTTGAGAAGATTGACTTGAAGACCAAGATTCTGGAGCAGCTGTTGAGCCCAGCTGAAATGTTGTTGGGCCTCTAGATAGTTGGAGGCCTTTACGAGCCAATCGTCTAGATAGGGGTAGACAAATATTCGATGCTTCCTCAAATGAGCGGCTACCACCGCCATGCATTTGGAAAAAGTTCTCGGTGCTGACTTGAGGCCGAAAGGTAGAACCGCAAATTGGTAATTACTTTTGCCGACGGTGAACCTTAGGAATTTTCGATGTTTCTTGCTCACCGGAATGTGAAAATAAGCGTCGCGAAGGTCTATCGCACAGAGCCAGTCGCCCTGACAAAGTTGCGGGTAAATTTGGTGCAAGGATAGGATCCTGAATTTCTCTTTTCGAATCCACTTGTTTGCTGTCCTTAGGTCTAGAATGGGACGAAACTCTTGTTTGTCCTTCTTTGGCACTAGAAAATACCTCGAATAAATCCCTTTCCCGCGTTGATTGATCGGGACGGGCTCTATTGCTCTTTTTTGTAATAGAATATTTACTTCTAACTGAAGAGCTTCGAGGTGGTGGTTGGCTGGTTTGGGTGGAACAGATGGAGGAGGACTGATGAATCTGAGAGCGTAACCATTTCGCACAATATTCAATACCCAGGCGTCTGATGTGATGCGTAGCCACTCGTCCAGATGATTTGAGATACTTCCCCCTACCGGAGGGGGTAACGGAGGAGGGGGAAGCGAAGATTCAGGGCTTAGACGCAGAAGTCTGGCGAGCTGCCTGAGTTTGCGGCGTGGAACGACCCCTTGTCGCCTTTCGCTGTGTCGAGAAGGCCCTTGGCTGCTGCTGTTGCTGCTGGGGACGTGAGGACATCCAGTGTGGTGCCTGATACCTGTGGGTGAATAGCCTTCGCTGGTAGGGACGGAATACTTTTCGTTGTTCCTTTGGGCGTTCGATGCCTACCGCTTTTAAAGTGTCTAGTTCGGACTTCATTCTTGACATTTCGTCATCGGCATGAGAGGCGAACAAGGTGGAGCCTGAGAATGGTAAATTCTGAATCCTCTGTTGTGCCTCTGGTTTGAGAGATGTCAATCGCAACCATGCGTGTCGTCTCAAAGCTACTCCATGAGCGTAGTTATGTGCCGACAGCACCGAAGAATCAGCAGCAGCGCTTATCACCTGGTTGGAAACCATGGCACCCTCACCCACGACCTCCAAGAAATCTTCCCTTTTGGCCTTGGGTAAGTGCTCCGCAAACTGCAGCATAGAGTCCCAAAGAGCACGATCATATCTTCCTAATAAAGCAGTGGCACTGGCTGCTTTCATTGTGATGGCTGCGGTAGAGCATACTTTTCAGCCTGCAGCATCGATCTTTCTGCTCTCCTTATCCGGAGGCGAGGAGGAAGACGGTGATGTAGAGTGTAACTTCTTTGCCGCTACTATAACCACTGAGTCCAGCACCGGGTCCGATCTTAGGAATAGAGGGTCTTGCTCCGGTGGGCGATACTTTTTAATAAGTCTGGAAGGAGCAGATTTCGTTGTGGCCGGTGTCAGAAAAATATCCATTGCCAGTTCAAGGAGACCCGTAACCAGTGGAAGTAAAGGTCTTGACGATGTCCTCTGGTGTAAAGTCTCAAAAATCACTGAGGTCGATGGGGCGGGTACCGCCAGCGGGTATTTAGTTTGGTCGCCCCGCGCACTAGAACCTCTTGGAAGGTATTCACATCATCTATGGGGGACACTCTCGGGGATGGTGAGTCCGACAGGGTTGGAGAGTAGTCCCTTGTAGACGAAGAAGAATGTCTATGACGTGAATGCGAGGATCTCTGAAGTGACTCATGTCGTTGGTGCCGAGATGAAGACGAAAGTCTAGAGGAATGTCTGCAATGTCTTATTGATTCCGCTGGAGTCATCGGAACAGACTCTGAAGGGGGGGCCGGAAGAGGAGCCGCAGGTGTTACTGGTGTCTGCGGCGACGGCGGCTGTTGAGGAGAGAGCTGAGGCGAAGCCGGAAGTAGGATGAGTGAGGCCGAGGATTCTGAAGTAGTATAAACCCTTCTAGGCCTCTTTGACTGTCGCCTCGACGTCGACACACTCCTCGACGTTGAAGTACGGTGACGGCGGGTGCCTCTTGACGTTGATTCCCCTCGTCGCTGAGATCCTCTCGACAACGACCTTTCTCGATGTCGATGTGATGACGGCGACCGTCTTTGACGGCGAGCACTCTCCCTCGACGCCGATCGTCCTCGTCGCGTCGACGGCGACCCGGACCAAGATCTTCTCGACGGCGATCGTCCACGCCGCCTCGACGGCGAAACAGCTGCCGACATCGAGCGATGCCTCTTTCTCGACGGTGAGCCGGTCCTCGACGGCGAGCATGTCGCCACTGTTCCTGGCCTCGACGTCGATGCCCTCGACGTCGACGGAGACCTATGCCGTTTATGAGCAGGTCTGGCAGAAGTAGCAGAGGAAACAGGGTGAGCCCTGGTAGAAGACTGACCTTCTCCTCGCTCTGTGGCAGATTGACCACTTCTTCTCCTGTCCTCTCTTGCCTGAAGTCGAATTTTCTCTCTGTCACGAAGGGTTCTTCTGGAGAAAGTTCTACAGATGTCACAGGAGTCAGGCTTGTGGCTGGATGGAAGGCAAATTATACAGACCTGGTGTGGGTCTGTTTTAGCCTTTTTTCTGCCACAAGAAGGACATTTATCAAAAAGTGAAGGCATTCTAAAATAGAAAAACCTTAAATTTCTGTCAGAATTTGACAGAAAAGGTTAGCAAATGTTCACTCAATATTAAAAACGTCGAGTGAAATTGAAATTCAAAAGGTTTTAATTGAATTTTCTGTCAAAAAAGCTTTGTGAAGTAGAGCTCAATGCTTCAGGGTCCTGTCAGAAGGAGCCGGAAAAAAGAACTGAGGCAACTGCCTTTTGCTGTGCATGATGGGATACAGGAAGACCTTACTTTCTTAAAGGCACAGCTCTATTTACATTCTGTATAATGGCAGCCTATGGGCTACACTGCCCTGCATTGTTTTATTCTCATGAGAGGTGTAAATAAAGTATGAGAATGTATTTTTTATTACATTTCTACAATAAATAGGTGTTTGAACGTGAATTTACACTGCAGCTGCTTTATTTTCAACAATTTGGCCTGTGTAGCTGTTCACATAGGCTGCATAGTGTTATTCTTAAGTGGTTTTTGACAGACCTTTTTCAAAAGACTGGTATCTGCACTTAAGAATATACTTCACATCAGTGCTCCGGGGTCCCCGCAGGCGCGCGGAACTATTCAGTGCTTATGACTATACATGGAAATCCCCTACGAGAGAAAGTTATTTCACAGGAAACTATGTAAGTAATTAAACTATTAGGGATATAATGGCTCACAGTGAGGGGGTCAACGACACCCACACTCCTCTAAATGAGCAGCCCTCTGCAGACCTCTCCACTTTGAGAGTTGGGAATACCTTGACATAGCACGATTGACTGTCAAATGATGTTCCAAAGGGCTTCCATTGTCGTTCACTGCAGGCCCCAGCACCAGTGTTCTTTCCCTAAACTGTACCTTTGCTTCCACAATTGGCACATCCCTGGTACTCAGATAAGTCCCTTGTAACTGGTACCCCTGGTACCAAGGGCCTTGATGCCAGGGAAGGTCTCTAAGGGCTGCAGCATGTTTTATGCCACCCTGGGGACCCCTCACTCAGCACATGCACACGGCCTCACAGCTTGTGTGTGCTGGTGGGGGAGAAAATGACTAAGTCGACATGGCACTCCCCTCAGAGCATGTAAGTCACCCCTCTAGCAGGCCTTACAGCCCTAAGGCAGGGTGCACCATACCACAGGTGAGGACATATGTGCATGAGCACTATGCCCCTACAGTGTCTAAGCAAAACCTTAGACATTGTAAGTGCAGGGTAGCCATAAGAGTATATGGTCTGGGAGTTTATCAAACACGAACTCCACAGTTCCATAATGGCTACACTGAAACCTGGGAAGTTTGGTATCAAACCTCTCAGCACAATAAATGCACACAGATGCCAGTGTGAAATGTATTGCAACATGCACCCAGGGGGCATCTTAAAGATGCCCCCCTGAATACCAATCCGACTTCTCGTGTGGGGCTGACCAGTTTCTGCCAGCCTGTCACACACCAGACGATTTGCTGGCCACATAGGGAGAGTGCCCTTGTTACTCTGTGACCAGGAACAAAGCCTGTACTGGGTGGAGGTGCTTCACACCTCCCCCTGCAGGAACTGTAACACCTGGTAGTGAGCCTCAAAGTCTCACCCCCTTTGTTACAGCACCACAGGGCATCCAAGCTAGTGGAGATGCCCGTCCCTACGGCCACTGCCCCCACTTTTGGCAGCAAGGCTGAAGGAGATAATTAGGAAAACAAGGAGGGGTCACCCACTAGTCAGGACAGCCCCTAAGGTGCCCTGAGCGGAGGTGACCCCTGCCTTTAGAAATCCTCCATCTTAGTTTTGGAGGATTCCTCCAATAGGATTAGGGATGTGTCCCCCTCCCCACAGGGAGGAGGCACAAAGAGGGTGTAGCCACCCTTTGGGACAGCAGCCATTGGCTACTGCCCTCCAAGACCTAAACACGTCCCTAAATTTAATATTTAGGGGCACCCAAATACGCAGGAAATCAGATTCCTGCAACCTGAAGAAACAAGAACGACTGCTGGCCTACAAACCCTGCAGAGAAGATGGAAGACAACAACTGCTTTGGCCCCAGCCCTACCGGCCTGTCTCCTGACTCAAAAACCTGCAACCAGCGACGTATCCAACAGGGTCCAGCGACCTCTGAAGCCTCAGAGGACTGCCCTGGACCAAAGGACCAAGAAACTCCCGTGAGCAGCGGCTCTGCTCAACTTTAACAACTTTGCAACTTTCTTAACACTTGAAAGAACTTCACTCTTCCCGCCGGAAGCATGCGTCTTCACCCTCTGCACCCAACGCCCCCAGCTCGAGATCGAGAGAACAAACACCACAGGGAGGACTCCCTGGTTACTGCCACCCTGTGAGTAGCCCGAGACGACCCCCCCTGGACCCACACATCGACGCCTGCGGAGAGAATCCAGAGGCTCCCCCGACCGCGACTGCCTGTAACAAGGGACCCGATGCCTGGACCAAGCACTGCACCCACAGCCCCCAGGACCAGAAGGAACCATACTTCAGTGCAGGAGTGACCCCCAGGCGACCCTCTGCCTAGCCCAGGTGATGACTGGCCCGAGAAGCCCCCCTGTGCCCTGCATGCACCGCTAGAGTGACCCCTGGGTCCCTCCATTGAAACCAATACAAAACCCGATGCCTGCTTTGCACACTGCACGCGGCCGCCCCTGTGCCGCTGAGTGTGTGTTTTGTGTGCCAACTTCTGTCCCCCCAGTGCTAACTGCTGGCTGACTGGAATCAGAGCACTCCTGTTCTCCATAGGCGACTAGGTGTTTTGGGCACCTCTTTGACCTCTGCACCTGACCGGCCCTGAGCTGCTGGTGTGGTAACTTTGGGGTTGCCTTGAACCCCCAACGGTGGGCTGCCTATACCCAGGAACTGAGACTTGTAAGTATCTTACTTACCTCATAATCTAACCAGTACTTACCTCCCCCAGGAACTGTTGATTTTTGCACTGTCTACTTTTAAAATAGCTTATTGCCATTTTAACAAAAACTGTATATGTTATTGCTCTAATTCAAAGTTCCTAAATTACCTGTGTGGAGTACCTTGCATTTTATGTATTTACTTCAAATCTTGAACTTGTGGTTCCAAAATTAAACTAAGAAAATATATTTTCCTATATAAAAACTATTGGCCTGGAGTTAAGTCTTTGAGCGTGTGTTCCTCATGTATTGCCCGTGTGTGTACAACAAATGCTTAATACTACCCTCTGATAAGCCTACTGCTCGACCACACTACCACAAAATAGAGCATTAGAATTATCTAATTTTGCTACTATCTTACCTCTAAGGGGAACCCTTAGACTCTGTGCACACTATCTCTTACTTTGAGATAGTATATACAGAGCCAACTTCCTACAGTTCTTCTTGCAGAGGTGAAGTCTTTTTGGTTCTAAGACTTCAGGGAACAGGAGGCAAGCTTTATCCAAGGCCTTCAAGAACACTTCTCATCACAGCCACAGAGCAGCAAGGCAGCAGGGCAACAGCAAGGCAGCTGTCCTTCACAGAAAGCAGTCAGGTGAGTCCTTTGGGCAGCCAGGCAGTTCTTCTTTGCAGGATACAGGTTCTGGTTCAGGTTCTCTTCTCCGGGAAGTGCCTGAGTTGGTAGGAGCAGATGCCCTGTTTAAATACCCAAATGTGCCTTTGAAGTGGGGGAGACTTCTAAGAGTAGCTTAGAGGTGCACAGGGCCCCCTTTCAGTTCAATCATGTCTGCCAGGGTCCCAGTAAGGGTTGTGGCAATACTTTGTGTGAAGGCAGGCTACTGTCCTTTGACATGTTAGTGCAAGCCCTCCACCCTCCCAGCCCGGGAAGACCCATTCAAAATGCAGATGTATGCAAGTGAGGCTGAGTATCCTGTGTTTGGGGTGTGTCTGAGTGAATGCACAAGGGAGCTGTCAACTGAACCCAGCCCGACGTGGATTGTAAGGCACAGAAGGAATTAAGTGCAGAGAAATTCTCACTTTCTAAAAGTGGCATTTCTAAAATAGTAATAATAAATCCAACTTCACCAGTCAGCAGGATTTTCGATCACCATTCTGGTCATACTAAATATGACCTTCCTACTCCTTTCAGATCAGCAGCTACCACTCAAACAGTATATGAGGGTAGCCCCAATGTTAGCCTATGAAAAGAGCAGGCCTCACAGCAGTGTAAAAACGAATTTAGGAGTTTTACACTACCAGGACATGTAAACTACCCAGGTACATGTCCTGCCTTTTGCCTACACAGCACCCTGCCCTATGGGGTACCTAGGGCATACCTTAGGGGTGACTTATATGTAGAAAAAGGGGAGTTTTAGGCTTGGCAAGTACTTTTAAATGCCAAGTCGAAGTGGAAATGAAACTTCACACATAGGCCTTTCAATGGCAGGCCTGAGGCATGGTTAAGGAGCTACTTAAGAGGGTGGCACAATCAGTGCTGCAGGCACACTAGTAGCATTTAATCTACCGGCCCTGGGCGCATATAGTGCATTTTACTAGGGACTTATAAGTAAATTAAATAATCCAATTGGGTATGATCCAATGTTATCATGTTTAAGGGGAGAGAGCATATGCACTTTAGAACAGGTTAGCAGTGGTAAAGTGTGCAGAGTCTTAAAACCAGGAAAAACAGTATCCAAAAAGTGGAGGGAGGCAGGCAGAAAGTTTGGGGTGACCACCCTAGGGCTGTCAGGTCTAACAGTCTGGTTAACGTAAAAACCTAAATAACCTTAGGAAGGAATTTCGGGTGAGTTCTCATAACCACTTCGCTAGAATGGAAGACTGTATGGTTCATGAGAACAAAGCGCTTCGATTTCGCTAACACTGCGAGCTGATGCTATTGCTACAAGGAAAGCTGTCTTCCAAGAGAGGTGTAGCAGGGAGGCTTTGTGAATAGGTTAAAAGGGATCTTGCATAAAATGAGAGAGTACAACGTGAAGCTCCCATGGAGATTAGGGGCATCTAATGGGAGGGAAAACCTTTTTCAAAGCTTCTAGATAATCCTTCATGACTGGGATTTTGAAAAAAAGAGGTTGGTGAAAGATATTCCCTGTAGGCAGTAAGGGCTGCCAGGTGAACCTTAGAAGGGAACTGCAAGCCGGATTGAGTAAGTATGGCATAATGCCATCTTCCCGGCATGACATGGGGTCCAAGTTCTTAGAGAAACACCAAATGCAGAATATCTTCAACTTGAAGGCATATGCGGAGTTGGTGTAAGGTGGCTTAGCCTCTTTGAGGATGTTCGTGCAGTCCTGTGCCACATTCAAGTGTCCGTACTGCACTAGCTCAGGAGCCATGCCGCCAAATTCAAGGAGGAGAGATTGGGGTGTACCATCTGGCCTCCAAACTTCGTGAGCAGGTCTGTCCTGCATGGCAGCTTGAGATGTAGATGGATGGACCGGTAAAGGAGGTCTGTGAACCACCACTGATGGGGCCACTCTGTAGTTATTAAGATCATCTTGGCCCTTGAATGTGACAGCTTGATGAGGACTGCTGAGAATAGGGGAATCACTGAAAAGGCGTAAGGAAGTTTGCCAGGCCAGTCAATCCATAGGGCATTGCATAGCGTCCCTCGTTGATAGTATCTCGAGGCAAAGCTTCAGCATTTTTTGTTTCCTTTGGTGGTGAACAGGTCAAAGGAAGGTGTGCCCCAGAGATGAAATATGTTGTAAATTACGTTGTTGTGCAAGACCCACTCGTGGTTTTCTTGCAGAATCCTGAAGAGAGATGCTGCCTGCACAACTGGAAGGTGAGTTGCCGTGATTGTTAGATTCCTGGCTATGAGCCCTTTTCAGATTGCTTGTGTGATTGAGGCCTGGACCTTGTACCTTCCTGCTTGTTGACGTAGTACATGGTCATACTGTTCGTCTGAACAAGCAGGAAGTTGGATGTGAACGATGGGTGAAAGTCTTTTAGGCATTAAGGACTGCCCGTAACTCCAGGAGGTTGATGTGGTACATTGAGTCTCTCTCTGAATATTTGCCCTGGATTGGAAGAGGGCCCCCCAGCCTAGTAGTTAGGCATCCGTTAATATCATTTGAGGAGGAACCTCCTGATGTAAAGGTATCCCCCGAAGCAGGTTCTTTGGGGAACGCCACAAGTTCATGGAGAGCTTTGCATGTGGAGACAGGACTATCCTGTCCACCCAATTGCCCATCATCTGGTCCCACTGGTCCTCAAGAAATTCCTTCAGGGGTTGCATGTGGAGACGAGCATTAGGTGTGAGGAAGATGCAGGGTGCCATTGAGCCAAGGAGAGAGGATATTGTTCTCACTGTTGGATTGCAAGGTGTCATGAAAGAGTGACACCAAAGGATCGATAAACATCTCTCCTCTAAATACACTCTTTTCTGTATTGTATCGATGGAAGCTCCCAGGTACTGTAAGGTCTGAACCAGGACAGAATTTGACTTGCAAAGGTTGACCTGGAGGCCTAATTGTTGGAGGAGACTGCAAGAGACATGGATCCCTTGATTAGCCAGCCTTCTAGATAGGAGTAGATGAACATTTTGTGTTTCCTCAGATGGGGAGCCACCACTGCCATGCACTTTGACAATGTTCTGGGTGATGACTTGAGCATTGCAGAAACAAAAAGCTAGCAGTACAGCTGATGTAGGCACTCCTAATACAAAGATATAATGAATAGGATGCATTCAACGCAGAGTACAAAGGGAGAGAATTAAATTTGACTGAAAATCCATAACTCCGCTGAGCAAAAGCCTTTTAAACCTGTCAAGAGAAGAAATAGAGAGTATGCTAGAGTCGGAAGGACCTTCAGTATGTCAGAAGCAGAGACTATTCTGTCTCTACCTCTGACATACACCTCCAACGGATCGACAGATTGAGGACTATCCAAGGTTTTGCTATTTGTCCGCCCACCCTATTTAGAGTGGGTGAACAAATGGCAAGTGTTTATATTTACTTGCCACTATCCAAAGCATGCAGGTAAGTGACAGTAAAAACATTTCAATGACCTCCCACGCCATGAGAGAAAATTCCGTAGTGAGGGGTCATTGCTTTTTTTTATTTCAAAAGCAAAATATAAAAAAAAAGAAATTGAAAGTATGCCATGCGGCTTTGTTATGTAAAGCTGTAAGGCACACTTTCAATGTACTGACAGGATCCTCTCTGGTGCCAATGTAAGAAATGTCCACTGTGGCAGTGGACATCTTTAAATTTGGAGTGCAGTTAATCTATCAGGACGATGTTGTAAAATACTCTACTCTCTAAATCAGGCCCTAAATGAGGTGGACAGACCTTCAGTTTGGGGGAGAAGGTACTCTGTTGCCATTTCGATGGTGTACCCTCTCTGTCAAATTCCAAATCTATTTCGGAACAGTTTTTCTCCCTTTCAGATTTTTATAATAACCTATCAGGAAAGTGTTGGCAGCTCGGGCACTGCAGGTTCAGATGATAACTCACTGCTTGATATAGTTTCTGGCCACCCAGGTCATAAAGTCAGAGTTTGAAATTATTGTTCCAATGTCTCTGAAGTGGGAATTTGGAAGCGCCCATCTTGTTTCCCCATGTAACTAAAAAGAGAGGGACTCAACAGCATTTGCTCTTGGTGCTAGTCTACATGGATGGTCTGAGCATCCACTTAATGCAATTTACCAGCTTATATTAGCAAATAGAGAAAATACATTCAGGAACAGTACAGGCTGCAGAAAGTACCAGGTGGAATTAACAAAATGTAAACAATTAGTGCTAGTATGGTTGAGAGGATGGAAGTGCTTGAACAATGCACTCTGGAGATACAATCTGGTATTGCACTCACAAACAAATAGGTGGCTGATCACTAAAGTCAGAAAATAAACACAATGTAAACTAGGAGACTTTGAGAATCAGTACTGCCACAACACAAGAGTTTCAGGTATTTCTGAAGATTCTACGCTTTTTTTTATTTGTCTATATAAAGCAATGTTTCTGGAGTTGAAAGATTATGATTGACAGATTGCTGTTATTACACTTTTTGATATTGCTTGCATATTAGGACACCCCCTGGCAATGATCCTGCTCGACGTTGGGGAAAACAAATAGTTTTTGATGGGGTAAAATTATGGTATCTTTGAGAGGTAACGAGAAATGTTGCTTTTGGGTCCAATTGTATTAAGTCATTAAAGATTCTGTATGAATGTTCTAAGGCTAAGATTCGAGTTATGGGGGAATGAGTGAGATAATGCATTTATTACATGTGGCACTAGAGAGGGATGTCCCTGCTCTTCACTCTTATTTGCACTGAATTGAGAACCCTTTTTATGAAATTTCTAAACTCTGTTGCAAATAGGCCAATATGCTATAACGGGCATTCAACTGAGTTTTAGCCTATGTGGACAACATCGCAGTGATGACACCTGCTTTTGCACTTCCAGTAAAGCAATAGAAAGAGAAGGAAAGATTTTTGGTCTAGTTAAATCTCGTTATCACTAAAAAAAAAGAAAAAACAGATTTTAATAAAATACTTTTGCATGTGCAAGATGGACACATGCAAATATGTAGATATGTCTTTAACTGCTGATCTTAATGAACAAGTTACTTACTTTCGGTAATGCATTATCTAGTAGAGGCTCTAGCTGCAGATTCCTTACCTTAGAATTTCCTGCCATCAGCTTGGAATCTGGTACCCAGTACCTTTTATCTGTGTCAGAATATAACCCTGCCCAGCTTCTTTGCTCCACCACACCCCTCTTAGGAAGAGGAGCATCTTTACCAACTGGACCCAAAAAGAGTGTTATCGTTCTACCTTGACCGCACAAAAGAGTTCTGGGTGGATGACCAGCTCTTTGTGGGGTACGTGGGAGCAAAGAAGGGTCAAGCAATGCAGAAATAAACCATTTAGCGCTGGGTCATTCTCTGCATTAAGATCTGCTACGGACTGGCCAAGAAGCAGCCTCCTGAGAGCTCATTCTACCAGAGGCAAAGCTGCTATCACTGCGCTAGCACAGGGTGTTCTAGTCCTAGATATCTGTCAGGCATCCTTGCACACATTTGCAAAACACTACTGCTGGACAGTCAGGTACGGAGAGACGGACACTTTCCATTCGGTTCTAAAGCACTTTCTAGTGTGAGAAGATCTATCCACAGCCCACCGCCAGGAGGTTATGGTTTGGATATCTATTCTAAGGTAAGGAATCTGCCACTAGAAGTCTCTATCAGATGAACAAGTTACTTACCTTCGGTAATGCATTACCTGGTAGAGACTCTAGCTAGCTGCAGATTCCTTACACCCACCCATGCCTCCCCACTTTCCTGATATGTCTAATAGGGTCAGGGATTGTCCCTTTCAGGGCCCTGGTTTTTTGCACGGACGATTCTATTAGTTCTATCCATGGCTCTTCGCTTCTGGCTTGGAAGTTCGTGGGAAAAAGAACTGACGTACGCGTGCCGGAGTGCTGCCTTTATAGGCGACCATGACGTCACAGACGGCTCCGACGATGCCAACGACACCATGCGGATCCGAACGATGCCACCCGATGGTGGGTACTGCTCAGCAGAAATTCTGGATTCCAAGCTGATGCCAGGAAATTCTAAGGTAAGGAACCTGCGGGTAGAAATCTCTATCAGATAAACCGGTATAATTAAACTATGGTCTCCTATTTTACAAGACCAACTGTGACTTAAAAAAGTAAGACAGAATATGCCTTAATCTCATTGGCTTTATAACACTCTTAAAGTGGTAGTATTATTACATTTTGCATATCTTTTTAGGATTATTACACTTTTGAACATATATTGGTTTACCAAATTGGATTTGTTTTTCAGGACTTTTGTCTGACGTACAGGTGCTCCTGGAGGGCACTGAAATATGTCAGGTTAACTCGTGAGAGGTTTTCGGGATGCCGTTCATGAGGGTAGGTCCACCACGCAGGACCGCTGACTAATATTGTCATTTTTGAGTCCTTGGAACGTGCCTCCCAAGGAACCTGTTCTCGAATGGGGGATGGGTGACCGGATTTAACCAGTTTACTTAAATGTAAGTGACAGGTGCTATTTACCCTAATATGAGGTTTTTCCTTTTTTTGAAGAAGAGGTGATGTAATGTTTATATATGTTTGGTCCTGATGAAGCGTCAATGGATCCGGCTGGACCACAAGACGCGAAACATGTCGACCCGAGTTTAGAGGCCCTATAATACCTAGTGTCCTCTCGTATTCATTTGTTGTTTCAAAGTCATTGAGCATTATATCTCAATTTTCACTTTCTATTTTTGATTTTAATTGTGGTCTTCATCCGTGTTCAACTGATTAAAATTATGATGTAAATGGCATGATGAATAACCAATTTTAACACCCTTTTTCCTCTCTCTTGTGTACTGGTGACTTATTATAAGCATCTTGGTCTGTATAGTTGAACTTACCAGTCACTATCAGAGAAGCACGGTTTAGAGCCCCCTTATCGGGGTGCCCACAAGGCAATGCAGTGCCGGCCTGCAGAGGAGCATTTCCCGATGATGATGCTAGTCATCCATTGTGATGCTTGAGGGCTCTTGCTCCTGAGACTACTGGTCTTCTAGGATTGACAGCCTTTTTGGAACAGTGTACTCTGTATTTATTAATTCGTGAGAGGGGCAGATGGGCTCTACCAAATTCTAAATGCTGTTATTATGTAGCTATGATAAGGCATTTGGGCTTTCTTGTTAACAGATGGCACAGTAGAATTTCTTATGTTGCAGGGATGCTTTCTATTAATAAATTAACCCTAGTAGAGCCAGCAAAAGGCTATGGATTCTGTTTTGTTGAGCAGAGATAGTATAAAAAAAGTGAATTTTAAGACAGCATTTTGCAAAAGGATTTGGAGAGTCTGGACCAAACTATTTAAAATTAAGCAATTTAACAAACACTCCCCTCTGGCAGTCATGTATTTCTAATGATCTTTATAAAGTTTGGGAAAAATGCTGAGTGTAGGCAGCTTGGTCAGATTTGTTCTGATGGAATAGTACACACTGTTACTCAGATTCAAGACAATTTCAGGCTATCTAAAGAGGCATTCTTTAAATAGCTCCACATTCGTTTTTTTTTCAGGAGTTGGAAAAGGTTCAGCTTGATCTAAAATGAAGGGCCTGATTTATAACTCAGTGGATTGATTATTCTGTCACAACGATGACGGATGCCCTGTCCGCCAAAATCTAAATCGCATTGGATATAATGGGATTTAGATTTCGGCAGACAGGATATATGGGACCGTTGTAACGGAGTAACGAGTTCGCCGAGTTCTAATTCAGGCCCATAGTTTTTAAAAGTGCAAATTATAAACCTAAAGCACAATATTCAAGCCTTATTGCGGGAGATACAGATGATTTAGATACACAACAAGTTACTGATGTGTCAAGTTTTACTCAAAGATAAATTTGATGTTATACCAACAATCAATTACATTTGGTTATTAGGTATTGCTTTCGACTAATCTTGAGATAACACATCATCATACTCTATTTTTGCGACTATATTACACACCATAAAGATTGCATAAGTGTGGTTGGAGCAGTAGTGCTGCGTGCCAATATGAATATACAGATATTATTAACATGTTTGGGTTATGTCCACAGCTATTAGAGTATTAGAGGCAGATATTTCGGATACAGGTTCATTTCTCTACCAAGTGTATTAGGTTCAGCCCTAATAATGGTATTCATATTTGAATTTACATTATAAACCTAATTTTGTGCCCATTATCATTGTCAATTTATATTGCTGCAGGCTGGTTAGAATCTGATCCTGGAACGTTTCTGGTAACGGTGGGCCAGACTGTCGCCTGTTTACATTTAGAAAATACTCTATATACGTATAAAGGGAAAATAAACCAACAGAGAAGCCAAGAGATGCGGGGACCAGTAGAGAACTGGCTTGATCTATATTCTATGTAATGTTTTGCCCTGGCTGGCTGTTAAAAGTGTGTTTTGATAAATGGAGTATTACATCTTCTTTCAAGTTATTTTTCTTTTCTACCAGCTTTCATTATTATGTATGATGTATGCACTGATGTTTCCCTTTTTATAATTGAAAAAAAGATTGGGATAAGCTCATTTGCACCCTGGCAATAGGAATGGTGGACAGCAGTGAGTGTGCAAACAGGTAATCTACACAGTTCATCACTCACTAAGTTCCACATGACTGAAATGCAGTCTCAAATGATCAGGATGTCTTCATGCATAGGGCTTTCCTACCTGTAGCCTTAGTAGGCACAGCAGCTTTTGCCCTCCTTGCTGCCACACAATTCTGCACCAGTCCCTCTCGAAGGCACTTTCAACAGCAACTATAAAACTGTAGACTCAGCCTAGATCAGAGAATGGTAAATAGGGTATCTGAAGACGCTCTACACACTTGGCTGAGCCTCCATAATTCCTATAAGGTGGAGCAGGATTAATGGTCTCCCATAACTTAGAGTCAACAGATTGCAAATGTCACTTTGACAGGCATAAACTGGTTCAGCACACCATAAATATCTTGCTAGGGAATTAAACAAGTTGCACATCTATAAATTAAAGTGGTTTTAACAATATTTGTTGATTGTCCGAAGATACTAGTTATACTGTGGCAACATTACGGTCTCCCTTGCAATTCCAGACCATATATACTATTGTAGTTCCAGCCAAACGGAAATCACACAACAAAGTGGCTTATTGGGACCGCAAAATAGTAATGCCAAGCAGTATGGTTGAGCAGTATTTTCTACTGAGATCCCTGGAAGGAAGGAAATGCTTAATGTGTTGGAGGTATTCCCCAGGTTTTGATTTTGTAAGTTAATACATCCAGTATCTTAATGCTAATTGTAGTTTAAGATTATAGTCGACCTATGAAAAGCCTACATGCAAGAAAACCACAAAATATTACATTTCTCAAAATTTCTAAACTAACAGCGTTGGTAATCGAAGAAGACTTTATCACGAATGAGGGTACGGGAAACTGACAACATATTTACATTCCTTTATTTTTAAGTATATTTCTGTGGAATGTACTTCGGAACATGTCGGACAATCAGAAAGGTCCAAATATAAGAAAAGCAGTATGTGAGATTGTTTTTGCAACTGGAAATGCATTTGTATAAGCTTCATGTTTTGAGACAAATCCATTTCACAAAACCATTCTTACCTTACACTTGATGTCATCAGTATCAAGCAGATTGATGAGCACTTCAAGACCCCCAACATCTCTGATGGCTAGCTGGCATGTTTCCTGAGCCAAGTTGAAATCTCTCATTGAGCACAGTGCTATTACAGTAGCTGTTGGATTGCCACCCTGAAAACAATAAGATGATGTGCTTGACTGTTCAAAAGACAGAAATTTACACTAACACTAACACTAATGACTGGATCAACACTTTCAAAGTTTGCATAGAACCCTGAACAAACGTTCGGTGTTACAACCATTCTTGGCTGAATTTAAGTAAATAAGATAGAGCAATATCCTTCTGTTTAGGTGCAAGATGTTTATCATCCTAATTAGATTTCCCTTTTGGCACTGTTCAGCACAAAGAAGAAATTAGTTACTTACCTGTAACTTTAGTTCTCCAGTATTGGAAACTTTCATAGATTCACATGCTTGAATCATTCCCCGTTGTTGAGATGGGAGCCCCCGATATATTTAATTAAGTAGTATTAGCATAGGTTTAAACCCAAAGGCCCTTAGGCCTCTCAGTTTAGCACTCTATCAGAGTCATTTTAAGAAAAAAAGGACCAAACTTTAGGGCCTACCAATCAGACAACACCACCCTCTAGAACCTTCCTGAGAGAAGCTCCAGTTCCTCAGATTTTCTAAGCACAAGTGCGTGTAGGATATAAAAGAGAAAAGAGAGGTGAAGGTGAGCTTCTCCGGGGAAGTGGACGGGTCGCATGTGAATCTATGAAAGATTCTAATACTGGAGAATTAAAGTTACAGGTAACTAATTTTCTTACTCTAGTATTGGAACTTTCATAGATTCACATGCTTGAATCAGAGTAGTAAGCAGTATTGATGCACATTGTATTACACATCGCTCTTGATCAATACATACATCAATCGCATGTTTAAATAAACATATACATAATATAAAATTCCAAACATTATAGACTAAACTTTTTAGTTTAGTTTAGAATTTAGCATGTATTTCAAAACTCTATCCTTTATAGGCAATGTGTATACCTGAAATTAGGATAATAGGATGAAAGATATAGCGCACCTTCACTGGAAAGGATTCCTGAGGACTGCTTGGCCCACCGCTATCTCTCCTTGAGATAACACATCCAAGCAGTAAAATGTCTAGTAAAAGTATGGCAGCTCTTCCAAATTGCTGCCCTAAAAATGTCTTGGAGCGGTACACCTTCAAACAGTGCTGCTGATGAGGGAACTGCCGGCGTTGAATGTGCACGGAAAGAGTTTGGCAGTGGCCTGTCTGGTGCCTGATGGCAAAATCGGATTGCTGAAGAAATCCACCTTGCGATGCTCTGTTTAGAGAGCAACTAACCCCGTCTGGGTGTGCTGAAAGCTCAAATAGTTGGTAGGTTTTGTGAAATGCTTTAGTTCTGTCCAGATAGAATTTAATACATCTTTTAACTTCTAAAGATTGTAATGCCTTCTCCACTGGAGTTGTAGGCTTTGGAAAGAATGTCCTGAAAACTAAGGGCTCATTTAAATGAAAGTCTGAGGGGACTTTTGGAATGAAACAAGGGTTTGTGCGCAAGATTATTCTAGTGTGTATAAGCTGTAAAAACGGATCCTGTATGGATAGTGCTTGTATCTCACTGACACGCCTGGCTGATGTTAGATCAATAAGGAGAGCCGCTTTACAGGAAAGGAATTTCGCAGAACCTCTGTGAATTGTTTCAAATGGCTGCTTCATGAGTTGCGCAAGAACAATATTTAAATTCCAGGAGGAAGGAGGAGGTCTGAAGGGTGGAAAAACTCTGAAAATCCCTTTTTTTTAAATCGCTTAATCAACTTAGAGGACCATAACAGAGGTGAAGAGTCTGACAGTCTATAAGACGCAATCATCGCCAGGTGAACCTTTATGGAGAAATGGACAAGACCTGAGTACGCTAAATGTAGCAAATTAGGCAATATTTGTTCCGGTGATGAGGAAAGAGGATCATCAATTTGTTGTTGTTGGCACCACAAACAAAATCTCTTCCACTTACATGAATGTCTTGTTGGTGCTAATTGCTCTGGCTTTAGACAGTATATCTCTGAACTCCTGCGGAATGTTTAGGTGTGCGAACTCAAGGTGCTCAGGAGCCATGCTGATAACTGCATTGATTGAGGATTCGGATGTAAAACTTTTCTGTTGTTCATTGTTAGCAGATGCAGAGATATTCTCAGTGGGCTGCGAGGCTTCACTGACAGGAGAAGATGCTCTGTGAACCAAGGGCAGTATGGGGCTATTAATATTAGCTTGCATAGTTCTCTTTTCATTTTCGTTAGGACTCTCGGGAACCAGGGAATGGGCGGAAAAGCGTAGACAAAGATTCCTGACCATGCTATGGAAAATGCATTCCCCCATGATCCTCTCTGGTGATGCCAGCTTGCGTAGTATTGGCATTTGGTGTTTGACCGGCTGGCGTAGAGGTTGAGGTGGGATGATTCTCACTGGGAAAAGATGTGGTTGACCGTGGACTGGTCTAGTTCCCATTATGACAGGCTAATCTTAGTCTGCTGAGCGAGTCTGCTACCTTGTTCTGGATGCCTGGAAGGTGAACTGCTGTCAAGAGTATGCCATGCTGTACAGCCCAGTTCCAAATCTCTTGAGCTTCCTTAAAGAGAGGAAGAGATCTTGTGCCTCCCTGTTTGTTGAGGTAATGCATTGTAGTGGTATTGTCTATTCTTATTACCACTTCTGAATCTGCTATCTTTGGGATAGGCGATCTGCTTTCAGCTCTAGCACATTGATGTGCATTGTTTGTAACTCCAGTGGCTATTTGTCACTCATCTTCAAATCCTGTAAAACTGCTTCCCAACCCTCCAGAGAGGCATCTGTGGTGATTATCCATGGGGCTGGGAGATGAAGAAAAAATAAGCCAATGGAAAGATGATGTGTCTGAGACCACCACACCAGAGCCTTGGTGATGGCCCAAGTGATTTTGATGTGATATTCAAAGTTTCCTGAGACCTGGAATCATTGCAGATTGAGCTGTTCTTGCAGGGGGTGCATTTTGAGTCTGCAGAGAGGAACTAGAGGTATGCATGAAGACATCATCCCCAATAAGGATTTGTAAAGGTGTACTAAAATGTATTCTTTTCTTTGTACTGCCTTTGCCAGAGATAGCAGTTTTTGTTGTCGTTCTACAGTGGGGCAGGCCATGCTGGATTGAGTGTCCTGGTTTGCCCCTAGAAAAGTTATGTGATGGCTGTGGTTTGGATTTGTCCCAATTTATAGTCAGGCCTAAGCTGTTGAATAAGGCAATGCACTTTGTTGCTGACCTGTGTGCTGCCAATAAGGTGTCTGCTTTTATCAGCCAGTAATCTAAGTATGGGGATACTTGATGTTTTCTTCTCCTGAGAAAGGCTGAAATAGGAGCTAGGCACTTCGTGAATATCCTGGGAGCTGATTTTAGACCGAATGGAAGGACTCAGAATTGAAAATGGCTTCCAGCTACCATGAATCTTAGGTACTGTCTGTGGGTTGGGTGAATTGGGATATGAAAATATGCATCTTTCAGGTGTAGGCTAGACATAAAGTCTCCCTGGTTCAACCAAAGAAGGACGTCCGGCAAGGTGATCATGCAGAACAACTATTTTCCCAAGTAGGTGTTTAATTCTCTGAGGTGGAGAATCGGTCTCTAGACTTTCCACTTTTTGCCAATGAGGAAGAATCTGGAGTGGAATCCTTTTCCTCGCTGTGGCGAAGGCACCCTTTCTATTGCGCCCTTGAGGAGCATTTTGTTGATCTCTCTCTTGAGTTGTTGTAGATACTTTGGGGAAGTTCTGCAAGGAGGATTGGGAGGAGGCATTTGGACAAACTCCAGTGTGCGTCCACACCTTACCAGCTGTAAGACCCACTTGTCCAATGTTATGGTTTGCCATTGCTGGAGAAAAAATTAGATCTTTCCACCTAGGTTTGGGGGCAGGTGATTGGGGATAGCTGGAGCCCTGGACACATCATGCTCTGCAAGCCGAGTCTTTAGTTGGATGAACTGAGCGTCTTCTGGTGGTAGAACTACTGTATGCCACTAGCGGAGGCTGTCTTTGGGTGTAATTCTGTCGAAATTGCTGTGAGGAAGATGCAAACAAAGGATATCTGAATTGCTGGTTGCGTCCCCTATAGGAAGGCATTCCATGCCCTCTCGAGGCTTGAAAGGAAGGCTTACAAAATTGGAGTGTTCCCAAAGATTTTGCTGTCTCCGTGTCGGATTTAATCGACTGCAATGCCTCGTCAATATGTTTGTGCTTGACCATCAAAAGGGAGACCTAGCATCTTATTCTGTACTTCCGGATGGAATGGTGTGGCCTTCAGCCAACCTTGTCTTCTGAGGACAGCAGTACCTGCAAGCTGACGAAACACAGTAGTGGCTATGTCCATCGCACAATCTATTATTTCCGCCTATGTGCGTTCTCCCTCACGCAATGTCTTTCTGGCCTCCGATCTCATGTCCTCTGGCAACTGATCAAGATATGGGCGTTGTTAGCCCATAATTGCCTATCGTATCTGTAAAACACTGCCAGGGAGTTAGCCGCTCTTATAGTGAGACTAGATATTGAGAAAAACTTTTACCAATATTGTCTAATTGTCTACCCTCTTTATTGGGAGGTGCGAAAATTGGTGGAGAATTTTTGGATCTTCTCTGGACTGCTTGCGTTACCACCGAATCTGGGTGGGGGTGACCAGTCAAGCATGCTGGGGCATCTTCAGGTGCTTTGTACTTTTTATCGAAGCGCAGAAGCACTGCTGTGACTGTGCCAGGTTTTGCATAACCTTCAAACCCTCCTCCCATATGTAACTGACTAGTGGCATGGAGCGTACTGACTTCTGAAATGGTTCCTTAAAGTCATATAGAAAACAATCAGTTTGCTTGGATGGCATTGGAAGTGCATAACGCTTAACAGCCCTTTCCATAAGATTGTGGAATCCTCCGATGACCTCTAGAGGTGAATCTACTTTTGAAGGTGAAGGAGAAGGAGGAGCTGGAATAATATATTCATCCCACTCCGACTGGTTTTCAAGGAGCTCACCTTCCTCTTGTTCTCCTTCGCATATGTCAGTCTCATGTGGTAGGGTCATATCCGGTGTGGCCACATTCGACAGCGGTATAGTGGTTGGTCTCTGACGCGGGGTGGCTACCCGAGAAACAGGCGATGAAGGAGGATGAGGTTGCACCTGTTCTGCAGTAGGAAAGTGCCTAATGTAGTCGGCTAGCATTGCTCTGAAGTCAGATATTGAAGAGCTTGGCATATACAAATACTCTTGCTTCATCACCTGCGTAATACTGTGGAGCATAAGCTTTGCCATACTCCTCATCATCGTCCTGGTACTTTACATTCAACTGTGAGGGCTGTGGGCTGTCCCAAATGGACCCTCATCATCCGATTCTTCATCACCCTCCAAGACATGTACTGTAATTAGAGGGGTTATCTTCCTAGGAGAAGTATGCTTAGGAGTAATTCTTGCTGTTTTCTGACTTCTGCGCAATTTTTCCCTTGTCGATAGTGTCGACGAACTCGACGGGTGGCGTTGTAGACTCCTTCGTCAATGCCATGACCTGAGCAGTCGTCGATGTTGTCCACGTTGAAATCTTAACCGTCAACAGTTTCGTGGTGGAAGCTACCGTCGACGGGGTCGTCAACGATGAAGACGGCAATGAGGAGACCGCGGTTCCGTCATAGACGATGACGACATGTAGGTCTATGTTGAGGATGAAGGTCGACGTTGTTGTCGTTGGAGCAGCCATCAATGGTATTAATTCAGAAACCGTCGTCAACGGTGTAATGGACCTCGCTGCTGCCGTTGTCGATGAGGATGTCGTCGACGGTGGAGTTTTGGCCAGTGGTCTGTCAACTGTAAGAGCAGAGGAAGGCCTTTTAATGGTTCAGCAGACTTAGGAGGAGGCACAGATGACGATTTTTTAGGCCTTTCAGAACTGCTGACATGTCCTCTTTCCCCTTTTGAGGAGAATTTGTGAGGTGTTGAAGGTGGGCTGCTGCCTTTGTAATACCCTGAGGTGGTCTTTTTGTAGGCCTTTCTTGGCTGCTCTGAGGAAGACATTGAGTGAGGAGATCTAGGTCTTTTAGATGACTTTCTGGAAGATGTGGAAGAATCATCGCTGTCGCAATCAGAGACTGGGTTGTCTCTAGATTTACGTTTTTGCAGCCATATTAATAATCTGCCCTCTCTATCCTTCAGGGTTTTAGAAGAGAAGGTGCAACATACCTTGCAGTCCCTGGCAGAGTGGTCTGGGTAAAGGCAGTATATGCAGTTCTGATGAGGGTCTTCAGAGTGTAAACTCTTTTTCCCACAGGTCTTAAAGGATCTGAACAAGCCCTTCTTTTCAAGGTCCGACATGATGTAGGCCTTATCAGAAATCAGTCAGAATTAGTTGTGAAGAGTATAACCTTGAAGGTATTCCAAAAGATGTGAAGAGCAGAGCAGAGCTCTGAGGAGACTCCCTAGCACAACATGTGGTAGAAAATTTGAGGAACTGGAGCTTCTCTCAGGAAGGTTCTAGAAGGTGTGTCGCCTGATTGGTGGGCCCTGAAGTTTGGTCCTTTTGTTTCTTAAAATTACTCTGATAGAGTGCTAAACTGAGAGGCCTAAGGCCTGTGTGTAGGTTTGAATTCATCCCTACATTCTCTAAACCACAGTACAGATCTCCAGTAAAGATCTCCGGCAAAGTGCCCCATTGCGGTGGGCCCATCAGACACTGCAGCGCCAGTCTGATGAGGAGCAAGCCCTTTCTAGAAGCATTACATCCATTGGATGTGTGAAGGCATTTGCTTCTAGATATAGAAGTGCCTAGTGGAGTTAATTATCCTTTTTTTTTTTTTTTTTTTGGAACGCTGTACTCTTATGTATTGAATCATTACTAGGGAGGCTCTACACTGGACCATTAATCTCCCTGTCCCTCTTTATGATTGTACAAACACATCTCTCAACATCAACCAAAGTTATGAATTAAGCAATTTTATTCTATCTAGAATCTTAACCTGGGTGACAGTTTTTTTATTTCTTCCTATTGATTATCTGTTATCACATGTGGGCCTCACAATCCTTTATATAGAATACTTCACATGTGCCCCACAAATTAAGTATAATCATTACAGTCCAATGAGCACATATACAATACAGAGCAACATGTAACCAGACAATTCCACCTCACCCAACAGAGTGTTTGTAGTCCAGAGTACAACATTATGCTCAGAAGCCAGGTTTCATCCATTCCATCAGTACTGGCCACCATGCAAATGTTTGCCTTCCCTTGTGGATTTCACGTCCGAGGTACATGTAGATATCAGGCAGCCCATCTCTGGAATGAATCCCACAAGAAAGTACTCTGTGTACCTTTATGTCCACACATTACAAATCAATGTTATTTCTTATTTTATTTACTGTAGTAAGTCATCAGACTTGGTGTCAATAGCTAATAAGATTGCTACCCAAACAGCAAGGGACACCCCTTGGTACCCTTTCCTTTGATGGCATGCATAACAATCAGTTCTGCCACAGACCATTTCTCATTTTTGGGATTGGATACTCTGTGATTCCACTGCATTGCTATATTCCTGTTAGCAATTATCAATGCCCAGTCGATAAAATGACATTGCTATTTTTAGGGGTTTTGTTCATGTTCATGACATCTTACCCAACAGGCACATCAAGGGGTCCAGTAGCACTGCTTTACCATCAGTCCCCAATGAGATCCATTGTGGTGGCCCAGTAATGTTATATCTGGGTACATTACCATACTATGTAGTGGAAATCTGCTTCTCCCTGCTGGGCATATCAGGCAAGACTTTGGTTTCCAGGGAACATTCTGACAGTTTTTTGTGGGGACAACTAAGTCTTAGGCAAATAATGTGTTTGAGTAAATATAGATAAAAGATTCCTCGTTACTGTTTCATGGTATTTCAGCGTGTTTGACAAATCTCTGCCTGTTTGTGATCTCCTTCCCAACGCACTGTCCCCTTCTGTCCCTCATCTGTGATACCTCAGTATAGAACATATGTACTAGTGCTAAGCACACAATGGTCACTGCATCTCTGCAATTCTTCAATGGTATAATTTTAGAGAATAAGTCAGATTTAGCCCATATTCGTTTTACAGTACGTAATCAAGCATTATGTGCCATGAATCGTCGTGACATAATATCAAATTCACCTCTGAAACTCATGAAGGGACCTAATACTCTGCCTAAATATGCCCATCACATGTATTTCAGCCTCTCGCCAAGCTTTTTTTTGTCATACTGTCTGCATTCCTTAAGTTGAAAGTCTGGCACAAGCTTATCAGGTTTAGAGCTCACCTCAAGAAGCTCGATACAGTATGTGTTCCTCTGCATTAAGCATAAATATTCTAGCTGAGGCCACAAGGTTGGAATGTGATTAGTATGTAAACTAAAAGCTAAAATAACAGAGAGGGCCCGAAGGATTCAAAATCAAGAGTACCAACATTACAGGGATGATCAAGGCATAGAGTTTTCTTTGAGTTCTATACAGAGAGCTGTGTATGACCGTACATTGCTGGCAAATGGTACAGAGAAGTATCTAGCAGGTGAACAAGAGCAGAAACTCATGGAGACCCTAAGAAAGGTCTTTGAAGACTGATACAGATATAGGAGATTTTCACAGGTATTCAGAGGTTCAACAACAAGAAATCCCAGATCCATACAGGCACACTTCGCTGTTCTAAAAGGTGATATGAGGCAATTGCCACACTGCTGACACATCTATTCAACTCCTTCAATAAAGATGGGAGGGGAGGGGCACAGTTACAATGGCTGAATTTCAACAAGCTGTTTTCAGGTTTTTGGTGGCGAGACAGGGAGGGGTGCTTCCTGGACTATTAGAACCAGATGAAGCAGGCTTCACCCAGGGCAAAGGATTTGAAGATAATGTAAAGACATTGCTCTACTTTGTGGACAACATGTAAAATGGCACTGATGGCCATGCTGGATGCGCTCAAGCTTTTTAGATTAGACACTGTCTATGTTCAGTATGGGCAATGGATTTAGAAGCTAGGTCCTCAGAGGCTACAGAAGTCACACAGCTGTGGTTAGGGTGAATAACTGCATCTCAGAGATGTTTCAGGTAGAGAAAAACTAGGGAGGGTTGTCTTCTCTCTCTGATACCATTTGCACTTGTGGCGAAGTCACTAGCAGAGAAGATTCATGAGAATCCCAAAATACATAGACATAAATTAGCGATGTACATATTATGATGATGATATTATGGTAATATTGACAACCCCTCTGGATTCAATGCCACTCTGCTTAGAAAGCGAGCAGAGTGTGGCACAGCATCTGGCTTCAAAATCAATCTTTCTAAGTCACAGACTTCAGTTCCCGCTCAAGATGCAAAGCAGATTAAATGGCATTTCCTCTTTCAATGGGCATAGGGTTCTGTCTCCCCTGAAGGTGTCCCATTCCCTTGAACAAACAAAACATGCAAGCTATGATCCACTGGTGAAGGCCTTCAAAATTACAGCCCTAGCATTTGGGAAGCTGTCCTGGTGTGGGAGAATAACAGGTAAAATGACAGACTTCCCAGAAACATGTATGTTGTTCAAACATTTCCCCGGCGTGCTCCGACCTTGAAACTGCAGAGACTTCAATACACAATTTCATCTGGGTGGGTGAAAAGAACACTTAGCTAGGAAATTGATACAACAGCCAACCAGGAAGGGGCGAGGACCAGTGATGTCCAAAACCATGCACAATTATCAGGTCTACAGTTGAGTGGGAGCACCAGGAATACGAGAAACAGTGGTGATGAAAAGTTCAAATAATCGTGGGCACACACATTGGATAAGTGCCATGGTTACTGAAGGGGCACAGAGCATGGAGGCTATTTCACTCCCGTCATTAAAATCAACTTTTTAGGCCGTGGGAAAAACACTGAGCCTAGACACACCCATGAGCCCAGTGGGAACACGGGGATATCAAACCATCAATTTCTACCAGACATTATCTGGTAATCCAGGACTAATAATACCAACGTAAAATATAGCACAGTGATGGGGTAACACAGTTCCTCCAAATTATAAAGAATGGACAGTATACGTGGATTGGGGCATGGCTTCCAAAAGTGTGGTCTATACAGAAAATGGATGGTCCTAAAAATCCCAAAAATATAGAGTGTTGGATAACATTAGTCAGAGTAGATTAGAAGATGAAAATGATAGACACAGTGTAAGGGGGGCTTAGAGAAATGCAGACTGAAATTCTATTTGGACTATGTAAGTGAAGAGTCACACAAAAGCCACCCTTATGGGGTGAGACAAAGAGGCAGTGGCTCATGACATTACTTCTAACTCTCCCTCCTGTCCTGTGGAACCTTGATTTAACCCCCCAGTTTACAAGCAGATGCTTATATAGGATGGAGAAGGATAGATTGTAAAAGAGCAGGAGAGCCGTTTGACATGGAGGGGATAGAACAGTTGACAGCTTAAAACAAGACTTCTCGCCAGAAACAGAATGTTTCAGATGCATGCAGGTATGACAAAACACTGGGTTCTGCTTCCAGACAAAGGAATGGCCTTTGTCAAAATAAGAAAGATGGTTTCGCTTTAAAGAAGATGATAAAAAAATTAAAAATGTTGGATAGGCGGGAATACACCATACATGCAGCAAGAGGAGGTTGAACTAGGTCACCCTCTATCAGGTGCAGAGTGTAGAAAGGTCTTAACTGTGGCTCATAATACAGCATGCTTTAGGCTGTTAGAAAGACCATGGTTACAATGTCTTACTACCGGATCTTCATCATGGCTAGACTTTGGAAATGGGATAAATGCAGAACCGAGAAATGCTGGTGGGGTTGTGCAGAAAGGGGTGCACTGATACAACTGCTATGGTTCTATCCCAAGCTGCAGATTTTGAATATCAGTACTAGATTCTATTTACATAAGGTTTCACTCTTCCATTCCAATGTGCCCAACACATGATTCTGGGTGGTTCTCTGGCAGAAAGGTCTGTTCACACATTTGACCTGAGAAGAGCCTTAAAGTGTTATCTAGACAAAAACAAAGATTCAAGTCCAAACAGCTGTTTATCAACTAAGGTGCGTTACGGACAGGGTATTCTACATCAAAATAATCCTTATCCAGGAGGATAGTATTTTGCATCTTGCTGTGCTATCAAAAAGCTAACAAAACTTTACCTGGAAGACAGTGCTTAATTTGAGCCAGTGGTTTCCAGTGTTCGGCACAAGCACTTAATTGTCAACACTGGCACTTATGACAGTCTGCCACACGTGCAACTGTCTGTCTCATTTAGAAATAAGCTCAACAACAGTTGTTTATTAAGTCTAATGATTAATATCTGCAGCCCAAGCCATTCCGATAGTTTTGAAGCCTGTAATAGCCGGAATTGACACACTAGTAGGAGTGAGATTTGTAGTAATTGGCAGTGCTGGCAGGGGCAATAGGTAATGCCAGCTTCAGTGGCCTTGTGACGAGGGCCCTGGCACTTTCTGTTTTTTTTTTTTTTTTTTTACTTAACCACTGCTTGTAGACCAAGATACCTTTCTTTACTGCTGCATTACTGGAAAATATTCCAATCTCTGAAATCTGCAATGCAGCAATCTGTTGATCTGTTCACACCTATGCAAGATACTATTGTCTTTATTCAGATTCTAGAGCTGATTCCGAAGTAGGGTATCCCCCTTTAAGAAATATCTTGTCTTAGCCCTATTGCTTTTGTCTCTTCCTTTTGGATTATGGGATGAGCTAGCCACTCGATCAAGTGCTTATGATAATTAGTGCCTGTAGGAAGTTGGCTCTGTATGTACTATTTCAAAGTAAGAAATAGCATGCACAGAGTCCAATGGTTCCCCTTACAGGTAAGATAGTGGCAAAAAGAGATAATTCTAATGCTCTATTTTCTGGTAGTGTGGTCGAGCAGTAGGCTTATGAGGGTAGAATTAAGCATTTGTTGTACACACACAGGCAATAAATGAGGAACACAAACTCAAAGACAATTCCAGGCCAATAGGTTTTTATATAGAAAAATATATTTTCTTAGTTTATTTTAAGAACCACAGGTTCAAGATTTACAATCAATACCTCAAATGAAAGGTACTTCACTTAGGTATCATAGAACTTTGAATCAGCAAAATAGCATTTACAGTTGTGGCAAAAATGGCAATAAGCTATTTTAAAACTAGACAGTGCAAATTTCAACAGTTCCTGGGGGAGGTAAGTATTTGTTAGTTTTGCAGGTAAGTAAACCACCTACAGGGTTCAAAGTTGGGTCCAAGGTAGCCCACCGTTACCACACCAGCAGAGAAGGGGGTGCCCCGGTTCCAGTCTGCCAGCAGGTAGGTACCCGTGACTTCGGAGGGCAGACCAGGGGGGTTTTGTAGGGCACCTAGGAGGACACAAGTCAGCACAAAAAGTACACCCTCAGCGGCACGGGGGCGGCCGGGTGCAGAGTGCAAACAGGCGTCGGGTTTGCAATGGAGTTCAATGGGAGACCCGGGGGTCTTTTCAGCGAAGCAGGCAGGCAAGGGGGGGCTGCTCGGGGTAGCCACCACCTGGGCATGGGAGAGGGTCACCTGGGGGTCGCTTCTGCACTGGAGGTCGGATCCTTCAGGTCCTGGGGGCTGCGGGTGTCGGGTTGTTAGAAGCAGGCAGTCGCGGTCAGGGGGAGCCTCTGGATTCCCTCTGCAGGCGTCGCTGGGGGGGCTCAGGGAGGTCAACTCTGGCTACTCACAGGGTCACGGTCACCGGGGAGTCCTCCCTGTAGTGTTGTTTCTCCTCAGGTCGAGCCGGGGGCGTCGGGTGCAGAGTGGAAAGTCTCACGCTTCCAGCTGGAAACGTGCAGTCCTTTAAAAGTTGTTTCTTTGTTGCAAAGTTGTTTCTTCTTTGGAGCAGAGCCGCTGTCCTCGGGCGTTCTTGGTCCTTTTCGATGCAGGGTAGTCCTCTGAGGCTTCAGAGGTCGCCGGACCCTGGGGAACACGTCACTGTTGCAGTTATTCTTGAAGTGGGGAGACAGGCCGGTAGGGCTGGGGCCAAAGCAGTTGGTGTCTACTACACCCTCTTTGTGCCTCCTCCCTGAGGGGAGGGGGGCACATCCCTAATCCTATTGGGGGAATCCTCCATCTACAAGATGGAGGATTTCTAAAAGTCAGAGTCACCTCAGCTCAGGACACCTTAGGGGTTGTCCTGACTGGCCAGTGACTCCTCCTCGTTTTTCACATTCTCTCCTCCGGCCTTGCCGTCAAAGTGGGGCAGTGGCCGGAGGGGGTTGGCATCTCCACTAGCTGGAATGCCCTGTGGCACTGTAACAAAGGGGGTGAGCCTTTGAGGCTCACCGCCAGGTGTTACAGCTCCTGCAGGGGGAGGTGAGAAGCACCTCCACCCAGTACAGGCTTTATTACTAGCCACAGATTGACAAAGGCACTCTCCCCATGTGGCCAGCAACATGTCTGATGTGTGGCAGGCTGGCAAAACTAGTCAGCCCACACTGGAAGTCAGGTATGTTTTCAGGGGGCATCTCTAAGATGCCCTCTGGGGTGTATTTCACAATAAAATGTACACTGGCCTCAGTGTGCATTGATTGTGCTGAGAAGTTTGATACCAAACTTCCCAGTTTTCAGTGTAGCCATTATGGTGCTGTGGAGTTTGTGTTTGACAGACTCCCAGACCATATACTCTTATGGCTACCCTGCACTTACAATGTCTAAGGTTTTGCTTAGACACTGTAGGGGCATAGTGATCATGCACCTATGCCCTCACCTATGGTATAGTGCACCCTGCCTTAGGGCTGTAAGGCCTGCTAGAGGGGTGACTTATCTATGCCATAGGCAGTGTGAAGTTGGCATGGCACCCTGAGGGGAGTGCCATGTCGACTTAGTCATTTTCTCCCCACCAGCACACACAAGCTGGCAAGCAGTGTGTCTGTGCTGAGTGAGGGGTCCCCAGGGTGGCATAAGACATGCTGCAGCCCTTAGAGACCTTCCCTGGCATCAGGGCCCTTGGTTCCAGGGGTACCAGTTACAAGGGACTTACCTGGATGCCAGGGTGTGCCAATTGTGGAAACAAAGGTACAGTTTTAGGGAAAGAACACTGGTGCTGGGGCCTGGTTAGCAGGCCTCAGAACACTTTCAAATCATAACTTGGCATCAGCAAAGGCAAAAAGTCAGGGGGTAAGCATGCCAAGGAGGCATTTCCTTACAGTGCCTTACAATTGAGATGCGATACCAGTGAATGTGAGGAGAAGCACACAATCATACTCCAGAGAAAGGCTCTTGAGACTTAGTCCATCAAGGCACCAGCACCTTAGATAGAAAATGAGAATGCAGCACACATACAAAGAGTAAGCAACGAGGAGAAATAAAGATATTTCTCCTCGTTACGCCTCCCCTGTGGAGGCATAGGATTTTGACTCATTCCCAGGTCTACCAGTACTGGTAAAATGGGCCAAGATCCTTGGGTGGATGCGTGGGAGCACACATGCTCCACCCATGCAACGCCTTTGGAGGGCAGAGTAACGCAACGCAGAGACTTGTGCTGCGTTACGTTACTCTAGTTTTATCGGGGCAAAGCCATGTAAGGTCAAGAGTTGTGTCCCTTTTGCGCCCTGTTGCGTGGTGCACGGGTGACACAACTGTTTTAGAAATTTGCCCCTTATTTTGTCACCTTTCTGCAGATCTACATACTGGGGCTGGAAGGAGCAGTAAGCAATAGTTCCAGGGTATGAATGCCCTTTTGGGTCTATGCAAACCTACTAGCTTTCATGTTTTAGGGATTTTCACCAGTTCTTCTTTAATCTTTTCCCAAACTGAGAAAGGTTGGAAACTTACTCCTGAAAAGAGCAGAAGTAAAACCTCTTCCAGGGTTTAAGGGTAGTATGATTTACTGTAGGAAAGTACCATCTTGCCTGGCATGTTACCCCCATATTTCACTGTATATATGTTGTTTTAGTCTATGTGTCACTGGGACCCTGCCAGGCAGGGCCCCAGTGCTCATAAGTATGTGCCCTGTATGTGTTCCCTGTGTAATGACGAACTGTCTCACTGAGGCTCTGCTAACCAGAACCTCAGTGGTTATGCTCTCTCTGCTTTCCAAATTGTCACTAACAGGCTAGTGACCAATTTCAGCACTTCACATTGGCATACTGGTACACCCATATAATTCCCTAGTATATGGTACTGAGGTACCCAGGGTATTGGGGTTCCAGGAGATCCCTATGGGCTGCAGCATTTCTTTTGCCACCCTTAGGGAGATCTGACAATTCTTACACAGGCCTGCCAGTGCAGCCTGAGTGAAATAACGTCCACGTTATTTCACAGCCATTTACCACTGCATTTAAATAACTTATAAGTCACCTATATGTCTAACCTTCACCTGGTGAAGGTTGGGTGCAAAGTTACTTAGTGTGTGGGCACCCTGGCACTAGCCAAGGTGCCCCCACATCGTTCAGGGCAAATTCCCCGGACTTTGTGAGTGCGGGGACACCATTACACGCGTGCACTATACATAGGTCACTACCTATGTATAACGTCACAATGGTAACTCCGAACATGGTCATGTAAAATGTCTAAGATCATGGAATTGTCACCCCAAATCCATTCTGGCATTGGGGAGACAATTCCATGATCCCCCGGGTCTCTAGCACAGAACCCAGGTACTGCAAAACTGCCTTTCCGGGGTCTCCACTGCAGCTGCTGCTGCTGCCAACCCCTCAGACAGGTTTCTGCCCTCCTGGGGTCCAGGCAGCCCTGGCCCGGGAAGGCAGAACAAAGGATTTCCTCTGAGAGAGGGTGTAACACCCTCTCCCTTTGGAAATAGGTGTTATGGCTGGGGAGGAGTAGCCTCCCCCAGCCTCTGGAAATGCTTTGATGGGCACAGATGCTGCCCATCTCTGCATAAGCCAGTCTACACCGGTTTAGGGATCCCCCAGCCCTGCTCTGGCGCGAAACTGGACACAGGAAAGGGGAGTGATCACTCCCCTGATCTGCACCTCCCAGGGGAGGTGCCCAGAGCTCCTCCAGTGTGCCCCAGACCTCTGCCATCTTGGATTCAGCAGGTGACATCAGAGACTATTTCTGATAGGCTCTTACCTCTCTTAGTAGCCAATCCTCCTTCCTAGGTAGCCAAACCTCCTTTTCTGGCTATTTAGGGTCTCTGCTTTGGGGAATTCTTCAGATACCGTATGAAAGAGCTCACCAGAGTTCCTCTGCATCTCCTTCTTCACCTTCTGCCAAAGGATCGACCGCTGACTGCTCAGGACACCTGCAAAACCGCAACAAAGTAGCAAGACGACTACTAGCAACCTTGTATCGCTTCATCCTGCCGGCTTTCTCAACTGTTTCCAGGTGGTGCATGCTCTGGCGGTAGCCTACCTCCTTCTTGCACCAGGAGCTCTGAAGAAATCTCCTGTGGGTCGACGGAATCTTCCCCCTGCAACCGCAGGCAACAAAAGACTGCATCACCAGTCCTCTGGGTCCCCTCTCAGCACTACGAGCGTGGTCCCTGGAACTCAGCAACTCTGTCCAAGTGACTCCCACATTCCAGTGACTCTTCAGTCCAAGTTTGCTGGAGGTAAGTCCTTGCCTCCCCACGCTAGACTGCATTGCTGGGTACCTCGTGATTTGCAGCTGCTCCGGCTCCTGTGCACTCTTCCAGGATTTCCTTCGTGCACAGCCAAGCCTGGGTCCCCGACACTGTAACCTGCAGTGCACAGCCTTCTGAGTTGTCCTCCAGCGTCGTGGGACTCCCTTTTGTGACTTCGGGTGGACTCCGGTTCACTCCTCTTCTAAGTGCCTGTTCCAGTACTTCTGCGGGTGCTGCCTGCTTCTGTGAGGGCTCCCTAACTTGCTGGGCGTCCCCTCTGTCTCCTCATCCAAGTGGCGACATCCTGGTCCCTCCTGGGCCACAGCAGCATCCAAAAACCCTAACCGTGACCCTTGCAGCTAGCAAGGCTTGTTTGCGGTCTTTCTGCGTGGGGACACCTCTGCAAGCTTCTTCACGACATGGGACATCCATCCTCCAAAGGGGAAGTTCCTAGTCCTCTTCGTTCTTGCAGAACACCAAGCTTCTTCCATCCGGTGGCAGCTTCCTTGCACCCTCAGCTGGCATTTCCTGGGCTCCTGCCCACTCTCGACACTGTTGCGACTCTTGGACTTGGTCCCCTTGTCTTACAGGTACTCAGGTCCGGAAATCCACTGTTGTTGCATTGCTGGTGTTGGTTTTCCTTGCAGAATCCCCCTATCACAACCTCTGTGCTCTCTGGGGGTTGTAGGTGCACTTTACACCTACCTTACAGGGTCTTGGGATGGGCTATTTTTCTAACCCTCACTGTTTTCTTACAGTCCCAGCGACCCTCTACAAGCTCATATAGGTTTGGGGTCCATTCGTGGTTCGCATTCCACTTTTGGAGTATATGGTTTGTGTTGCCCCTATACCTATGTGCTCCTATTGCAATCTACTGTAACTTTACATTGCTTGCATTACTTCCTTTTGCTATTACTTGCATAATTTTGGTTTGTGCACATATATCTTGTGTATATTTCTCATCCTCATACTGAGGGTACTCACTGAGATACTTTTGGCATATTGTCATAAAAATAAAGTAGTTCTGTGTTTTGTGTTTTCTTATGATATTGTGCATATAACACCAGTGGTATAGTAGGAGCTTTACATGTCTCCTACTTCAGCCTAAGCTGCTTTGCCATAGCTACCTTCTATCAGCCTTAGCTGCTAGAAACACCTCTTCTACACTAATAAGCGATAACTGGACCTGGCACAAGGTGTAAGTACCTCTGGTACCCACTACAAGCCAGGCCAGCCTCTTACATTTACTGGCCTACTTCTGTACATTCTTGTGAATTAAGTAAAAGCAGTCAATCTGTGCTAATGCAAGGACATATACCATAGGTGCACAGGAATTTGCAACTAGAATATGTCTCTACCAGATATATTGTTACCGAAGGTAAGTAACTTGTACATCTGATAGAGACTTCTAGTTGCAGATTCCTTATCTTTGAATAGATACCCGAGCAATACCATCCCTGGTGGTGTGCTGCGAACTAAGATCACGCCAAAAATATCCTTCAGGACCGAACGGCCAAAATAGCCGTCCCTGCGGACTTCACTATCCAGGCAATAGTGCTTGGTGAACATATGTAAGGACACCCACGTTGCGTCCTGACAGATATCCAGGACTGGAACTTCGCATGCTAACGCTGTGGTAGCAGCAGGTGCTCTGGTAGAATGAGTGCGCAAACCCTCAGGGGGTTGCGTTTGTCGCCAGAGCGTAGCACATCTTGATGCAGAGGACTACCCATCGTGAAATAGTCCTCTTCTGCACTGCCTTCACTTTCCTCGCACCCACATATCCCACAAAGAGTTGATTGCCCACCCGGAAATCTTTGGTACGATCTAGATATAACTCCAACGCTCTTTTTTGGTCCACACTGTGGAGTCTCTCCACCTCATGAGAGGGATGTGGAGGTGTGTAAAAAGTAGGCAAGGTGATAGATTGGCCTACGTGAAAAGGCGTTACCACTGTGGGGAAAAAAGGAAGCCCTGGTATGAAGTACCACTTTGTCAGGATGCACTGCTAGGAATAGTGGCTTCAAAGAAAGAGCCTGAAGCTCACTTACTCTGCGAGCAGAGGGGATGGCAATCAAGAAAGCTGTTTTAAGGGTTAAGGACAGTTGTGGAGTAGCTCCAAAGGGGCGCACATGAGGTATATAAGAACCAAGTTCAAATCCCACTGGGGCATGATGAACGGGTCAGGAAGAAACATATGAGTGAGGCCTTTAAGAAACATCCCAACAATGAGAGATTATGAAAAGAGAAGGTTGGTCTGGTAGTCTTAAGAAGGCAGAGATGACAGACAAATATTTCTTGAGGGTGCCCAGAGCAGAGCCCTCCTGGTCAAGAGAGAGAATCTTCTTCAGAACTCTGGGCAGAAGTGGTATTGGCGGGAAGGCGTACCGGAGATCAGAGTTCCATTTGTGACGAAAGTTGTCACCGGGAGTACTGCCATGGAAACTCCAACGCGCAAAACAGCTGACATGAACAGATCTAACTAAGGCTCTCCCCACTGCTGAAAGAGACCGCGCGCCACCTCCGGATGGAGACGCCATTCGTGATCGACTACCCATCAACGGCTGAGTTCGTCTCCTCTGGTGTTCAAAGAGCCCACCAGATGTTGAACCACCAGGGAAATGCCCTGGCGTTCCAGTCATGTCCAGAAGTGAAGAGCCTCTTGACAAAGGGTCCACGACCCCACTCCGCCCTGCTTGTTGCAATACCACATGGTAGTGGTGTTGTTGATGAACACCTGCACCACCTTCCCTATGAGAGAGGGAAGGAATGCTTTCAATGCAAGTCGGATCGGCCAGGGCTCAAAAAGGTTGATGTGGAGGCCGGACTCCACCGGAGACCAGAGGCCTCTGATCTCCGCCTCTCCCATGTGGCCGCCCCATCCCACAAGTGGCGCATGTGTCACTAATATGAGATCTGGTTGGGGAAGGGAAAGGGATCTGCCGCTGGCCCAATATGGGTTTGACAACCACCACTGCAGGTCTTTTGCAGTTCCCTCCGAGATCTGAACCATGTAGGAGAGATTCATCTGATGCCCACTGGAACTTCAGGTACTACTGCAGAGCCCACATATGTCATCTATCATGTTGGACCAGAAGGATGTAGGAGGCCAAGAGGCCCAGCAGCCTCAGTCATTCTCACAGAAATCCAGGCTAGAGGATGAAACATCGGTATCATAGCCCGAATATCCTGGACTCGCTTTTCAGGAGGATAAGCCTGAAATTGCATTGTGTCCAGAACAGCTCTGATGAAAGGGAGCGTCTGAGAGGGAGTCAGGTGTGACTTCGGCATGTTGATAGTGAACCCCAGCGAATGCAGGAGGTTTGCCGTAGTCTGGAGGTGGGGGACGGCTTTCTGGGGCGTGTCCGCCTTTAACAGCAGGTCGTCGAAGTAGGGGAAGACTGGAACCCCTAACCTGCGCAGATGAGCTGCAACCACTACCATCACTTTTGTGACCACCCGAGGGGCACTCGTAAGCCCAAAGGGGAGCACGGTGAACTGAAAGTGCCCGTGACCTACCACGAATCGTAGGTAACGTCTGTGGACCAGCAGGATGGGAATATGGAAATAAATGTCCTGCAATTCCAATGCAACCATCCAGTCTCCAGAGTCCAGGGCAGAAAGGGCCTGTGCCAGGGTTCACATCTTGAACTTCTTGAGGAAGAGATTGAGGGACCAGAGGTCTAGGATAGGGCGAAGACCCTTGCCCTTTTTGGGCACCTGAAAGTAGTGGGAATAGCAACCACGACCTACTTCTGGCGCAGGGATCACCTCTATGCTCCCTTGGCCAGGAGAGCCTTGACTTCCTCGTGGAGAAGTGCCAAATGATCCTCCAACAGGTGATCGTATGATGGTGGCATGGCTGGAGAAGAAGTCTCGAAGGGGAGGGAGTAGCCCCTTCGGACGATCCGTAGAACCCATTTGTCCGTGGTAAAGGATTCCAAGTGGGGCAGATGATGGCAAATTCTGCCAACTGGTCCCGGATGACCCAACAGACTAGGAAGGTTTTGAGGCAGAGGAGGGGGTGGGGTGGACTGGGCGGCCCACTGACTCCCTGATCCACGAGGTTGGTGGATCCTGCGTCTCGTCTGCGCAGAGGCTGTGCAGCATGCACGGGTTGGTGGCCTAGTGGAAATGGACGCAGTTGGGTGCCCCTTCTGTAGCCACCTCAGCCGCCCTTTTCACCACCATAGAATGAGACGCTCCCTCCTCCGTAGCCATGGTACAGGGAGAGAACACGCCAGTGTCAGGGGAGGTGTCCAATCCACTGACATCACCAAAATCCTATACCCAGTCCAGTTCAGGTTCAAGCTGGTCTTCTATAGGGTCCAGTGACCCCTCTACACTATCCTTGTATCCATACCCATAGTAATAGGGTTCAGGATCAACCCTGGGCACAGCAGAGCCCGTGGAAAACGGAATTGGCGTCAAGCGACGTCGTTCCGGCTCTGGGTTGTCGGGAATGAGTATAGGGTCGATATAGATTGTGGGCACTATCCGCGCCGGGAGCATCGACGTCTGACCCGATGCCAGGGAAGGTCGCATTGGCACGACCGGCGTCAGGACCGATCCAGATGCGGATCCTGAGGTGGCCTCCGGAGTCAGAACCGAACTTACCGACTTTGAACCCGAGGGGGCCCTCACCGACTCACCCGGGCTTGAAGGCGTCGAGGATGGGTCGGGTTGCCCAAATATGAGGCGCATGGCCACACAGAACTCCTTTAGTTGGGCAGGGGTAGCCCCGGCTCCCATAAATTCAGGGAGGCTCAGAGTGGACCCAGACTGAGGCTCTGAAGACAGAGGCCTAGAGAGTCGACACTCTTCCCGTATCACGTTGTGCGAGCCACGGGATGAAGTTGAAGAACATTTTGTCTTCTTTGACTTCTTCTTCTTACCCGAATGTCCAGATGACTTGGACGAAGAAGAATGGTGGTGACTCCGTGACCGGTCTCCTGGACTTCATCTCAAACACGACCGGAAACGATGCAGAGTTGAGTGTCGGGCCGCCATGAGCTTCAGGGACCGCTTCCTCAAAGCTCTCGGAGCACGACTTCTGGTCATGGTCGCGTTCCAAACACCAGAGGCACATGAGGTGCGGATCCGTCACCAAGATCTTGAGGTGACAGGAGTCGCAGGGCTGAAATCCGGTCTTAAGGGACATCCCTCGATGCATCAAAACAACAGTAAGTAACTTGTTCATCTGACAGAGACTTCTAATTGCAGATTTCTTACCTTAGAATAGACCCAAGTAATTCCACCCCTGAAGAAAGGTCAGCGATCCAAGATCATACTAGGAAGTCCTGCAGGACTGAACCGGCAAAGTTCCCATCCCACCGGACCTGACTGCCCGGCAGTAGTGTTTGGTGAACGTGTGCAGTGATCCCCACATTGCTGCCTGACAGATGTCCAGAACTGGAACTCCACGTGCTAATGCAGTGGTTGCAGCTGTCGCTCTGGTAGAATGAGCATGAAAACCCTCTGGAGGTTGCTTTTTAGCTAATGCATGGCACATTTTAATGCAGAGAACAACCCATCTAGAGATGGCTCTCTTTTGCACTGTCCAAGCTTTCTGCGCACCCACACACCCAACAAAGAGTTGATCATCCACCTGGAACATTTTGGTACAATCAAGGTAGAAAGCCAATGCTCTTTTTGGGTGCAGGCGGTGGAGTCTATCCTCTCCCTTAGAAGGATGGGGAGCGCATAAAAAGTGGGCAAGGTGATGGATTGGCCTACATGAAAGGGAGTGACCATTATTGGCAAAAAGGAAGCCCTGGGGCCAAGCACCATTTTGGCAAAATACATGGAAAGGTAGGATGGCATAGATAGCAATGCCTGCAGCTCACTCACCCTGGGGGCAGATGTGATGGCCACAAGGAAGGCTGTTTTTAACGTTCGAAACTTGAGAGGACAGTTATGGAGCGGCTCAAAGGGAGCGCACATTAAGAAAGTAAAAACAAGATTAAATTCCCATTGTGGCATTATGAATGATGATGAAGGAAACATATGGGTAAAACCCATAAGGGATCTACTATCAATAGGAGATCTAAACAAAGAGGGTTGGTCTGGTAATCTCAGAAAAGCAGAGATAGCTGCCAATTAAACTTTGAGGGTGCCCAAAGTAGAACCCTGCTGGGCCAAAGAAAGTATAAACAAAATACCTCGGAAAGAGGGGGTCAACAGACTTGTCTGTGCACAATGGCACAAATCTGTTACATTGAGAGGCATATACTGTTTTGGCAGAGGGACGCCTGGCTGCCAAGTTAACGTTACAGGTGGATGGGCAAAAACTGTCAGCTGCAACCACTCAATCTCCACAGAAGAAGGTGGAGACTGGACAGGTTTGGGTGGAGAACCCTACCCTGTTGCTGCAACAAGATCCTTCCGAAGGGGCAATCTGAACAGAATATCGATGGCCATGTTTAATAGCTCTAGAATTGTGGCGGTCTCCCTTGCAACTGTTGGTGGCAGTCACCAATCATCACACCACTCACCCTCGTCCTCGCCTTTGAGTTCAGCATCCTCTTCAATTTGTGACCATTCAAGGTCTTTCTCCTCTTCTCATGAGTTCTCGTCCTCTGCTCCGTCATTCTTCTTTGGGTCAGGTTTTCCACAGTAATGTCTTCAATTCCCCTCCTTGCTCCGTTCAGTATCTTCCGACCATTTACCTCTCTTGGCTCTGCCCTTCCCTGCACAACGGAGCCCGTTGTTACTTTTGTTGTTTCTTCCTTTCTCTGTCCTCAGTTTCTCTGGGTCCTTTTTCCTCTTTTTCCTTTCCTTGCCTCCCTGACTTCTCCTCATGACCATCTGTTTTGTTCTCTTTAGGTGGCCTGTTATCCTTAGCGTCATGGGATTACGGTCTCCTACTGCAGGTGAGTTTCTTTCAGTGCTCTCTACTACCTCACAAGGCATGGTGGGGTCATTATCTAAACCTGATTTTGGGAAGTCCTTCTCAGGGAGGGAAAGGCTGGTAGTCCTTGCAAAGTGTTGGTGCTGTCTGGAAAAAGGCTGTGTCTGTGTGGAAAAGCCTTGAAATGAACTACATTGCACAGCACCTCAAGAACTAGTTTGGAGATGCGGCAGCCATCTTGAATATTTGGGTATATTTTTCCTTGAGGTCCACATCTTTGCTAGGCAATGGTGATAGTGTTGCTGGAGCCAGGACCCCGTCTAGGAGATTTAGGAGTTCTTTGCAAAAGACAGTTTACTTTGGAGCTGTTTCTCAGACACTGGGGCTACCAGCAGTAATTTGGAGAAAGTTATGAAAATTAACTGCAAATTATTCTGAACATTTAACTTAAACTTTTTTTTTTAAACTGTAAGATTGTTGCATTATAACCAAAGTTTATCATATGACAGAAAAGGTGGGACTCAAGTCAGGGCCCTATTGCATTTTACGTACATAACGTGATACCAGAGTCAAATAGAAACAATAAGAAAATAAGTTACTTACCTGTAACTGTAGTTCTCCAGTATTGGAATCGTTCATAGATTCACATGCTTGAATCATTCCCCGTCGTCAAGATGGGAGCCCCCGGTATAAATTACACAAGTAGTGGTAAATTACAGAGGAAAAGGACCAAACTTGAGTAACCACCAATCAGGCGACCCCACCCTTTAGAATCCTCTTGAGAGAAGCTCAAGCATCTCAGAGTTTCCAAGCACAAGTACGTTAAAAGAGGAAGAAAGAGAAAAAGGGAAAAAGGAAGGTGAAATTGAGCCTCTCCGGGGAGGTGGGTGGGTCGCATGTGAATCTATGAAAGATTCCAATACTGGAGAACTACAGTTACAGGTAAGTAACTTATTTTCTTACTCCAGTATTGGAACTTTCATAGATTCACATGCTTGAATCAGAGCAGAGAGCAGTACTTATGCACATTGTACCATTGTAACCATATATGATACAAAACACTCGCATATATAAAACATAAGTATATACATCCATATAAATCTATATTTTTTTCTTTTGTTTTCTTTTTTAAACTTTTTTATATCATACTCTGTAACCGAACATAAGGGATATAAACAATGTGCATACCTGTTCTAGGATGGAGGGATGAAAAAGAGATGGCTCACCTTCACCTGAAGAGATTCCTGGGAACTGCTTGACCCACTGCAATCACTCCCTGAGATAGTGATTCCAAGCAGTAGTGCTTTGTGAATGTATGACAGCTCTTCCATGTTGCTGCCCTACAAATGTCCTGTAGGGAAACTCCCGCGAACAGCGCTGCCGACAAAGAGACTGCCCTCGTAGAATGAGCATGTACAGATGAGTGCAGAGGTTTACCCGCTACTTGATGGCAGAAACGAATGACTGAGGCGATCCATCTGGAAATACTCTGCTTGGAGAGTGGTTGGCCTTTTCTAGGTGCTCTGTATGCTACGAATAGCTGATTGTAGCATCAAAAAGATTTAGGGCCTCATTCCGAGGCCGGCGGTCGCCGCCCGCCTGGCGGGAACCGCCATATGGCTGCTCCGCGGTCGACAGACCGCGGAGGCCATTCTGGCTTTCCCGCTGGGCTGGCGGGCGACCGCCAGAAGGCCGCCCGCCAGCCCAGCGGGAAACCCCTTCCCACGAGGAAGCCGGCTCCGAATGGAGCCGGCGGAGTGGGAAGTGTGCGAAGGTTGCAGTAGCACCCGTCGCAAATTTCAGTGTCTGCTAAGCAGACACTGAAATTCAAAGTGGGGCCCTCTTACGGGGGCCCCTGCAGTGGCATGGGCACTGCAGGGGCCCCACGACACCCCTCACCGCCATCCTGTTCCTGGCGGTCGGAACCGCCAGGAACAGGATGGCGGTGAGGGGGTCGGAATCCCCCATGGCGGCGCAGCAAGCTGCGCCGCCATGGGGGATTCCTCAGGGCAGCGGAAAACCGGCGGGACACCGCCGGTTTTCCTGTTCTGACCGCGGCCATACCGCCGCGGTCAGAATGCCCTGCGGTGCACCGCCAGCCTGTTGGCGGTGCTCCCGCCGACCCCGGCTGTCCTTGACCGCCGGGGTCGGAATGACCCCCTTAGTTCTGTCCAAGTAGAATTTAACACATCTCTTAACGTCTAAGGAGTGTAATGCTCTCTCCGCCGGAGTAGAAGGATGAGGAAAAATGGATTTGAAGACTAAAGGCTCATTAATGTGGAAGTCTGAAGGGACCTTCGGGATGAAATGCGGGTTAGTACGCAGCAGCAGTCTGTCTCGTTTAAACTGTAAGAACGGCTCTTGAATAGAGAGGGCCTGCACTTCGCTGACACGTATGTGGCTGATGTGAGAGCCACCAATAAAGCAACCTTCCACGAAAGGAATTTGAGAGAAGCATGATGAATTGGCTCAAACGGATGCTTCATCAGCTGTGCTAAGACAATATTTAGGTTCCACGAAGGAGGTGGTGGTCTGAATGGAGGGAAAACCCTGAAAAGTCCTTTCAAAAACCTCTTGATCAGACAACAGGAATAGAGCGAGGGTGAAGCATCCGAACGTCTATATGCTGCTATTGCCGCTAGATGTACTTTAATAGAAGAATGTGCCAGGCCTGCTTGCGCTAACTGCAATAAGTAAGGCAATATTTGCTCTGGCGGTGAAGATAGTGGGTCAACCTGCCGCTGATGACACGAGACACAAAATCTTTTCCATTTGCAAGAATAAGCCTTATTAGTGCTATCCACTTCTAGCTTTGGACAAGATATCCCTACACTCCTGTGGAATATTCAGATGTGCGAACTCCCTGTGCCCAGGAGACATGCTGACAAACGCATCAAACTTGCCCTTTGCTCATTGTTAACAATTGTGAAAACGGTTTCAGCGGAATGTGAGGCTTGATTGACAGAAGAAGAAGTTCTGCAAACCAGTGTTGGCGCGGCCAATACGGAGCTAATAATATCAGAGTGCACAGCTCTGCCTTCATCTTTGTGAGGACTCTTGGGATCAATGGAATTGGAGGAAAGGCGTAAGGAAAGATGTCTGACCAGACTATCGAAAACACATTCCCCCAAGATCCCTTTTGGTGATGCCAACTTGCGAAGTACTGGCATTTGGCGTTGTCTTTGTTGGCAAACAGGTCTATTGCGGGAAACATCCTTTTTTACGACTTTTTTATTACGAAAGTCGTGGTTAACGAAAGCGTAACAACGCTTTTTTTAACCACGACTTCGTATTTTTGTGCCTTAACTACGTATGTTCTGAACAACGAACATGCGTGGTTAAGGTACTAGAGTTGGCGAAGGTAAGTGGTGGGTTTAGGTTTTGGGGTGGGGTAAGGGGGTTAGGGGGTTTTAGGTTTTGGGGTGGGGTTGGGGGGGTGGGGCGTTTTTGGTTTTGGGGAGGGGGAGGGGGTGGGGGGTTAAGGGGTTTTAGGTTTTGCAGTGGGGTTGGGGGGTGGGGCGTTTTTGGTTTTGGGGAGGGGGTGGGGTGTCAGGGGGTTTTAGGTTTTGGGGTGGGGTTGGGGGGGTGGGGTGTTTTTGTTTTTGGGGAGTGGGTGGGGGGTCAGGGGGTTTTAGGTTTTGGGGTGGGGTTGGGGGGTGGGGCGTTTTTGGTTTTGGGGAGTGGGTGGGGGTTTTAGGTTTTAGGGTGGGGTTGGGGGGGTGGGGCGTTTTTGGTTTTGGGGAGTGGGTGGGGGGTCAGGGGGTTTTAGGTTTTGGGGTGGGGTTGGGGGGGTGGGGTGAGGGATGTAGGGTGAATGGTGCCTATTGCTAATGATTTTATCAGGAATGCCTTTACAACAAAATATCGTTGTTAAGGCATTTGTGGTAAAATCATTAGTAGTAAGGACGAGGTCGGTGTTCCGACCTCGTTGTCAAGGTTAGTAGTTGTTTTTAATTCGGTGTTCCGTCATATAATCGTCTATTGTTGGTGTTCCCCACTGGGAAAAAATTTAGTCCACTATCGACTGGTCCAGCTCCCAGTCGTGGCAGCTTGATCTTCATCTGCTGAGCGCATCCGCTGTCTTGTTCTCTATTCCCGGCAAATGCACAGCTGAGAGTGTGATGCCTTGCTGCGAGGCCCAATTCCAAATTCTCTGGACTTCTCTGGAGAGAGTGAGAGATCTTGTGCCTCCTTGTTTGTTGAGGTAATGCATCGTAGTGGTGTTGTTTGTTCTTATTACTACGTGCGATCCTGATATTTTAAGGAGAAAAGCCTGTAAAGCAAGGTACACTGCTCTGAGCTCTAACCAATTGATATGCATCGCTGTCAATTGCGGTGGCCACTTGCCACTTACTTGAAGATCCTGTAGCATGGCTCCCCAACCTTCCAGAGATGCGTCTGTAGTGATGGTCCACGGAGCCGGATGATGTAGGAACGAAAGGCCTATGGATAGATGATGCCTTTGAGACCACCATGTCAATGCTCTGAGTATTGCTGGGGTTATGTGTATCCGATCTTCAAAGCTTCCCGAAACCTGGAGCCATTGACGATTTAGTTGCTCCTGTAACAGGCGCATCTTTAGTCGGCATAGAGGAACTAGAGGTATGCATGATGACATCATGCCCAACAGAGACTTGAACAGGCAGACAAAAACACAGTTTCTTTTTTGTATAGATCTTGTTAGTGTCAGTAACCTTTGGTGCCTGTCTAATGTGGGACAAGCCATGGTGGATTGTGTGTCCAGGTTTGCCCCTAAAAAGGTGATACTGCGTGGTGGCAGGGTTTTGGACTTCTTCCAGTTGATGGTCAATCCCAGATTGGTTAGTAAGGAAACGCACCTTCTTGTTGATCTGCACGCTCCTGCGTAGGTATCTGCTTTTATCAGCAAATCGTCTAAATATGGGAAGATTTGGTGTTTCCTCCTTCTGAGGAGGGCTGCGATTGGCGCTAAACATTTGGTAAATATCCTGGGAGCTGATTTTAGGACGAAGGGAAGGACACAAAATTGAAAATGGCTGCCGGCTAAGGTGAATCTCTGGTATTGTCTGTGGGCAGGGTGGATGGGAATGTGAAATATGCGTCTTTCAGGTCTAGTGAAGACATGAAATCTCCCTGTTTGAGGCGCAGGAGGACATCTTGTAGGCTGATCATACAGAATGATTGCTTTTTTAAGTAGATATTCAGTTCCCGTAAGTCGAAGATCGGTCTCCAATCTTTCCACTTTTTTCGAATGAGGAAGAACCTGGAATAAAATCCCCTTCCCTGCTGTGCTCGATGTACCTTCTCTATAGCTCCTTTAGGAGAAGCATTTTGTTGATCTCCTTCTTGAGTTGTTGTGGGTATCTTGAAGGAGTCCTGTGAGGAGGATTGGAGGGAGGCAGTTGGGTAAATTCTAGAGTGTGGCCTCGTTTCACTAATTGGAGGACCCACTCGTCTGATGTGATGACTTGCCATTGTTTGAGGAATAGGGATATCCTTCCGCCTAGAACCAAAGGAGGAGAGCTAGGTGTAGCCGGCGCCTCGGATGCATCAGGCTCTCTGAGCCGAGTCTTTAGCAGGGCGAGTTGAGCGTCCTCAACTGCCTGATCTACCATAAGCTGGTTGCGGCAGCTGCTTCTGGGGGTAGTACTGACGGTACTGTTGAGAAGAGGAAGAATAGGTGGAATATCTATACTGCTGATATCCTCCTCTATATGAAGGCTGGCCACGCCCTCTAGCTCGAAAGGAGGGCTTTCAATATTGGAGGGTCCCTAATGACATTGCCGTGTCTGTGTCCGACTTAATGGATTGTAAAGCCTCATCGATGTGTTTTCCAAATAATGCCTGGCCATCAAAAGGTAAGTCCAAAATCTTACTCTGCACCTCAGGCCGGAATGAGGTAGCCTTTAGCCAACCTTGTCTTCTAAGAACAGCTGCCCCTGCGAGCTGTCGAAATGCAGTCGTGGCTATGTCCATTGCACAGTCAATGAGTTCTGCTGACTTGCGTTGACCCTCTTGCAAAGTCTTGTTTGCGTCTGATTTTGCATCCTACGGCAACTGGCTAATATGTGGGGCAATGTCTGCCCATAGCTGCCTGTCAAACCTAGCCAATACAGCTAATGAGTTAGCAGCTCTTACCACTAGACTAGCCATAGAGGAAAACCTCTTTCATATGTTATGTAATCGCCTACCCTCTTTGTCTGGGGGTGCAGAAATCGGTGCAGAGGTATTTTTGGACTTCCTCTGTGCCGCTTGAGCCACCACTGAGTCCGGATGAGGATGTCCAGTTAGACATGCTGGTGCATCGTCCGGTGCCTTGTACTTTTTGTCTAAACGAGGCAGTACTGCTGTGACTGTAGCAGGATTGTGCATGACCTTTAGACCTTCTTCCCACAAATAGTTAACTAGTGGAATAGAGCGCACAGATTTTTGGAAAGGCTCTTTAAAGTCGTAGAGAAAACATGCTGTTTGTTTAGATGGCATTGGCAAAGCAAAATGCTTGGCAGCTCTTTCTAGGAGATTGTGAAATCCTCCGATGTCGTCTGGTGGGGACTCCACCTTTGATTGAGAAGGAGGAGCAGGGATGATGTATTCATCCCACTCGGAATGAGTGTCCAGAAGCTCCCCTTCTTCGTGATCCCCTTCTGACATGTCCGTATCCAAAGGCAGCGTCATATCCGGAGCAGCCACGTTCGTGAGAGGTAAAGAAGTTGGTCTCTGACGTGGAGTGGTAACCCCAGAGACGGGCGATGCAGGAGGTTGCTCCCCTTGAGGAGGAAAATGCCTACTGTAATCAGCTAACATTGCTCTGAGGTCAGACAATAAGGAGGATGAAATATATGCCCCCTGTTAGTATTGCTGTTCTTCTCCATAAAATTGAGGGTCATAGGATTCATCATACTCATCCTCTTCTTGGTACTTCACGTTCAATTGGGACGGACTATGGGCTGCTCCGAATGGCCCCTCGTCGTCCGAGTCTTCATATCCCTCTAACAGGTGTACTGGAATAAGGGAGGTCACCTTACTAGTTGAGATATGTTTTGAGGTCAGTTTTTCCTGAGTTTTGTGATGTTTTTCTCTCGTCGACGGAGCATACATGGACTTTGTCGGCAGCGGTGTCGTAGACGCTGAACGCATGGAGATCTTGATGGAAGACAGCCTCATCGACGAGTCTACCGTCGACGGTAGAGCTGATACCGTCATAAGCGCCGTTGACGATGACATTGTCGATGCAGTTCTCGTCGACGGTGGGGTACTTGTCGTTGACGACGTCGTCGTCGGAGCTGTCGTCGACGGTGGAAATGAAGAAGTCGTCGCCGTCGGAAAAACACTCACCGATGGTCTCGTCGACAATGAATCTGTCGTCGACGGTGCTTTTTTTGCAGAAGCACAGGATGGTTTCCTGAAAGGCACAGATGGAGGGACAGAGGAGGATTTTTTTATGCCTCTCTGAACTGCTAGCATGACCTCTCTCCCCTTTGCTGGAAGATTTCTGAGGTGAAGAAGATGGGGTGCGGCCCTTGTAAGTCCGTGAAGCAGTCTTTTTGTGGGCTTTCCTTGAGTGTTGGGAGGGAAATCTTGTGTCTGATCTCGCCCTCTTTGATGACCTTTTAGATGTTGAAGAGTCATCACTCTCAGAGTCAGAAACTGGATTTTCCCTGTATTTTAGTTTCTGCAGCCATATCAATAATCTGCCTTCCCTATCCTTTAGAGTCTTGGAGGAAAAGGTAGGACAAACCTTACAGTCCTTGGCTGAATGGTCTGGATAGAGGTAGTATATGCAATCCTGGTGAGGGTCTTCAGAATGAAGGGGGTTGTTACAACATTGGCGGTAAAAGCCGCTTACCACCGTGCAGAAGACCGCCAATACACCGCCGCGGAATTCCGCCACAGCTATTATGACCCACATCTCGGAATTCGCCGAAATTCAGACACCCATAAACTGGCGAAAACAAAACCTCCACCGTCACGCCAACAGAAACACGCCCATGCTATCATGACCCACGAATCCACGCGGCGGTCTTTCAACCGCGGTATTCCATTGGCGGTACACACCGCCGCGCTCAAAATACACACACATCTCCAAAACACCACCACATTGGACAATCCGAAATACACACACCTGATACACATACAAACACCACTCCCACACAATCAATACTATATAAAACACACACCCACATCACCCACAAACCCCGACCAAATATTTTGACGAAGGCCAGAGAGACAGCACTGCATAGACAACCCCACCACACAGAGGAAATCGTACAGGTAAAGCCACAGCTATTTGGATCACAGGTGCAGCACACCTCCATAGCTAGGACGATGGAGCTATGGCGAAGAATAGTCGACAGGGTCCACACAGTGGGACAGCACCCAAGAAATTGGGAGGACATCAGGAAGAGGTGGAACGACCTACGGGGGAAGGTGCGTTCCGTGGTCTCCAGGCACAACATCCCGGTACAGCGGACTGGCGGAGGACCCCCACCACCCCCCCACAACTAACAACATGGGAGGAGCAGGTCTTGACCATTATGCATCCTGAGGGCCTCGGAGGAGTCGGTGGAGGAATGGACTCTGGTAAGTCAAATCTTAACTATCATATCCCCCACCCTACCTGCATAGTATCATAGACCGCCACCCTCACACCCTCCCCTATCACTCCAACTCCTCACATATGTACTACTAACACAAACCACCCATCCCAACACCAAGCCCTGCATGACACAACAAAGCATGTACACCCCTCACTAAAGCATGCCCACTGCACATACCCATAACACCCCCCCAACCATCATCACACAAGCCCCCACACTGGAATGCTAGCACTGGGGTACACGGTCACCCACCCATTGCACACCATGACACACACAGATGCAATAATCATGCTTTTACACACCTGCAGGACCACTAACTAACGTCACCAGACAGGAGGGTCCAGACATCTCTACCCCACCCACAGAAGAGGCCCACAGTGATGACAGCAGCTCTGTCCAACTGGATCCAGATGACCAGCCCGGACCATTGTGGGCCTCGGGACAGTCGGATCCCCTCACAAAGGCACAGGCCACCACAGACCTTCCACCCTCTGGTAACACCAGCACAGCACCCACCCTGCGGGCCCATACCTCCGTACCCAGGACACGTCAATCAGCTGTGTGCCCACCACTACAGGGAACCCAGGATAACCCACCACCCCAACAACAACAGGGACCTGGGGGCAGTGGTAGTGGGCACACGGTCCAGGGGACGGAGGCCCAGGAACACAGAGGAACTCGGAGGGCTGCTGTGCGACAGGGGGCGGACAACCCTAGGGAACCCACTATCCACGAGGCCCTCTCCTCCATCATTGGAGCCTACCACCACTCCCAGGAGACGATGGCAACGGTCCTGGTCAAGTTTCAGGAGACCCAGCGCCTGCAGGAGGAACAGTATTTGGGCTTCAGGGAGGAACTCAGAACCATCAGCACCGCCCTGGGCATCATCGTAGGGGTGCTGAAGGAGATACTGAACACCAGGAGGGACACCGTGGCACTCCAAGGGGCCCCTGACACTAGCATGGACGAAGAACTGCCCACCACCTCTGCCGGCGCTAGTGGACAGGAGGCACCGCCACAGGACCACCACACCAGCACCCCACCCCCTGCAGACGGAGAACCACCCCGCAAGCGGTCCCTGAGATCCAGGAACAGGACAGAGCACGATGGCAAGACCCCTGCCAAGAAATGAGACCACCCTGATTGTCATCCCACTGTCCCACTTTGTAACCCTGTTCATATTGGAACTGCCCCAGCTCCACTTCCTATGCCCATATGGGCAGTGCACCTGTGAGACTAATATACTGGACACTGCCATGGACATTCCTCCACCATCACCCCTCACCATTTTACCACCCCCCTCCAATATTTAGCACTTCAATAAACACCCTTGAAGCACAAAACAATCTGGAGTCAGTCTGTGATTTTGAAAATGTGTATTAGCAATGACAGTGACAAAATCCGTTCTCAAATGTAATGTCAACATACCTATGTCACACATGTCAAGTCCATGAGGAATGTAAGCAGATGACACACGTTGGTAACCACACCTGTGAAACCGTAATGGAAATGTACAACTCAGTTACCATATACTGGTTGAAATCGACAGACAGGATAGAGGTAAAATTGTGAAAGTACTTGTAGTAGGCAGGAATGTGTTCTCACCTGTGTGTCACTGGAAATATTGCTGGATAACTGAGTCCCTGTTGTCAATGTCTTCTTCCTCTGCTTCCTCCTCATCACTGTCCACAGGCTCCACAGCTGCCACAACACCGTCATCTGGACCATCCTCCTGCAGAAAAGGCACCTGGCGTCGCAAAGCCAGATTGTGAAGCATACAGCAGGCGATGATGATCTGGCACACCTTCCTTGGTGAGTAGAATAGGGAACCACCTGTCATATGGAGGCACCTGAACCTGGCCTTCAGGAGCCCAAAGGTGCGTTCGATCACCCTCCTAGTCCGCCCATGGGCCTCATTGTTCCTCTGCCCTGGTCCTGGGATTCCTCACTGGGGTCAGTAGCCATGACATGTTGGGGTAACCAGAGTCCCCTAATAGCCACACCCAGTGCCTCTGGAGTTGACCCATCACATAAGGGATGCTGCTATTCCGCAGGATGTAGGCGTCATGCACAGAGCCAGGGAACATAGCATTTACCTTGGAGATGTACTGGTCTGCCAAACATACCATCTGTACATTCATGGAATGATAACTCTTCCGGTTCCTGTACACCTGTTCACTCCTGTGGGGGGGGGGGGACCAAAGCTACATGGGTCCCATCAATGGCACCTATGATGTTAGGGATATGTCCAAGGGCACAGAAGTCACCTTTAACTGTAGCCAAATCCTCCACCTGAGGGAAAATGATGTAGCTCCGCATGTGTTTCAGCAGGGCAGACAACACTCTGGACAACACGTTGGAAAACATAGGCTGGGACATCCCTGATGCCATGGCCACTGTTGTTTGAAATGGCCCACTTGCAAGGAAATGGAGCACTGATAGCACCTGCACTTGAGGGGGGATCCCTGTGGGATGGGGGATTGCTGACATCAGGTCAGGCTCCAACTGGGTACACAGTTCCTGGAATGTGGCACGGTAAAACCTGTAGGTGATGATTAAATGTCGCTCCTCCATTGTCTCCCTCCTCCCTCCCAGTGTCGTCTACACTCTCACATGCATGCACTACCACTACAGCCACTAGGTCCCGCACCAGCACACCCACGACCACACCCCGCTCACCTGCACTCACCACCCACACTCCCATTTACACGTCCCCTGTGTCCTCTCCCAGTGTGTCTGTGATGCCCCCTCCCAAAGTACACAAACGCAGGCACACACCCACCCAACATACATCCACCTCACGACAGCCTCCAGCGCATGCACCTGCACCCAAAGCCACAAAAGTTACACCTCCTACAACCACCTCCTCTTCCTCCACTCCCAGTCCCCCTCCAGCTACCCGTTCCAGTGTTCCTAAGAAACTTTTCCTGACCAAGCTTGACATCTTTCCCACCCCCCCTCCAATTCATAGGTCCAGTACTAGCACCTCAGCCAAAAAATCTCCGGTACCAGTGGTGCCTGTTAGAGGTATGTGGAGTGCACCGGGCACCAGGGCAGCCAGTGTGACACAGAGCCACAGTACAGCCAGTCCCCCCCCGTGAAGCACCAGAAGTTGGACAGTGCCCGGCGGGAGTGGGGGAAGGCTCCAGCCAGCAAAGCCGCTCACAAGGGTCCCGGGGGGAGTGTCCACTCAGCTGTGACTCCTCCCAAAGTGGGGAAGGGGCAGAAGAAATCGCCAAAGTCTGGGAAGAACACGGCGGAGAAGACCGCCATCATCCCTGCTGCCCAGGAGGCCACCGCCAGCCCCATCGTCACTGGCCAGGAGGCCACCGCCAGAGACAGTGCCCAGGAGGGCAGCCCCATCGTCACTGGCCAGGAGGCCACTGCCAGCCACAGCCCAGCTGCCCAGGAGGGCCCCGGCAGCCACAGCCCAGCTGCCCAATGAAGGACCGCCAGTCCCAGCCCAGCTGGGCAATGAAGGACCGCCATGGCAAGCACCGCTGAACAGGGCAAAGACTGCCATGGCAAGCACCGCCGAACAGGTCAGAAACTGCAAAGTCAAGCACCGCTGAACAGGGCAAGCACCGCTGAACAGGGCAAAGACCGCCATGGCAAGCACTGCCGAACAGGTCAGAAACTGCAAAGTCAAGCACCGCTGAACAGGGCAAGCACCGCTGAACAGGGCAAAGACCGCCATGGCAAGCACCGCCGAACAGGTCAGAAACTGCAAAGTCAAGCACCGCTGAACAGGGCAAGCACCGCTGAACAGGGCATAGACCGCCATGGCAAGCACCGCTAAACAGGGCAAAGACCGCTGAACAGGGCAAGGACCGCCAACTCAAGCACCGCTAGCCCATGTGCGGCAGGGGCAGTGACGGAACTGGGACCGTCACGGGGAGAGTGATGCACTCTGGGCACCAGTCCCCCTCCAGAACCAGTGGAGACATGCATCCAATACGTCTGTCCTTAACAGGATGAAGCACTCTGGGCACCAGTCCCCCTCCAGAACCAGTGGAGACTGTTATCCACTTGAGAGACTGTGGCTTTGCACTCCCCAGGATGGTACAGTGGGCAAACCACCCACTGTAGAGACTTGAGAGACTGTGGCTTTGCACTCCCCAGGATGGTACAGTGGGCAAACCACCCACTGTAGAGACTTGAGAGACTGTGGCTTTTCACTTCCCAGGATACATCAATGGGCATGGAGCCCCCTCGTGGATCTGGTGTGGTGCACTCATCCGGCTGAAGTGCCCCCCTTTCTCTTCCCCCTGAGGTGCCTGTTGTATTTCTATCTGATACCCCAGCAGTGTTCTCTCTGTTTTGATCAGGTATCTGATGTGGGCCCCGCCCATGCATTTTGGGCCCAGTGGTCCACGGACATTGAATGGTGCATTACCTGCACTACTAATCGTGATGTATATTTTGTTGAATGTGTATATATATCTGTATATATTTGGTTAATGCATTTTGATATATTACAATGGTTGAACTAATTTCCTTTGTCTTTGCATTCTTCCGGGGGGATTGGGGGTTGTTACTGTAATGTTTGGATATGCATTGGTGTGTGTGTTGTAGTGGGTGAGGGTCGGGGTGGGGGTGTTGCGTATGTGTGTCCCTGACTTTTGCCTCCCCCTCCCCTATGTCGTAGGTGCAGTACTCACCGTTGTCTTCGGCGCTGGTGTTGATGATGGTCGTATAGGAGCAGGAAGACTATCGCAGGGAGTCCGGTTCCATGGTGTCCTCCTTCCTCGTGGAGTGTGTAGAGGTGAGCGTTTTCCCTTTGAAATGGCTGTTTCCGCCGTGTTTTTATCCACGGTGAATCCGCCCCGGAAAAGGTGGCGGATTGGTAGGTTGTGATACTGTGGGCGGTACATTGTCTTCTGCCTGTCTGTTGGCGGTGACCGCCATGCTGTTTGTCTGTACCGCCGTGGCGGTCGGAGTGTTAAAGTGGCTGTTTTTGTTGGCGGTTTCCGCCACGGTCATAATTCCCATTTTTTTACCGCCGGCCTGTTTGCGGTCTTACCGCCACTTCAACACCGTCCGCCAGGGTTGTAATGACCCCCGAAGTCTTTTCTTGCCACAAGTTTTGCAATTCCTAAAAAGACCCTTCTTCTACTTATCAGACATGTTGAGGATGATTTTCCAATCAGGTCAGATACGTTTTTCTGAGAGAAAATGTGTTGAAAAGGTGTAAAGAAAGAGCAGAGCTCTGAGGAGACTCCCTAGCACGACGTGCGGTAGAAAATCTGAGGTGCTTGAGCTTCTCTCAGGCGGATTCTAGAGGGTGGAGTTGCCTGATTGGTGGATACTCAAGTTTGGTCCTTTTCCTAAAATGACTCTGATAGACTGTTAATGTGAAGAGGCCTAGGGCCTTTTTGTTAATGTATTTTAACACTACTTGTGTAATTTATACTGGGGACTCCCATCTCAACGATGGGGAATGATTCAAGCATGTGAATCTATGAAAGTTCCAATACTGAAGTAACTCACCTTCCACACAGAGTGCATACTGTCAAAGCCTAAGGTAGTATTTGTCCTGACTCCCAGTGACAAGTGTTCATGAATGTTTATTTAGGATTCTCCTTTCTTGTATGTTTAGTTTCAAAAATAACAAATTCAACATTCAAGCACAGTGTTAGTTAAACAGAGGGGTATATTCATTCACTGTTCACTTCACTTTAAACTTTATTTCTGTAAGTAAAAACATACCATAAAACTACAGTACAAACATCAATAAAAATTTAAAAAGGATAATGGGGAGTTAAAATCCAAACAAAATGATCAAAATAAATGTCTCCTAAATTTGGACTGTACCACACAACAAGGACCCTATTCCCAATGCCCGTAGGTGTTTAATAATACAATAAGAGAATATCTTTATCCTAAAAATTAAATACTAAAATCAGACATCAAAAAAAGTCAATAAATATACATACATAGATCTAAAAATTAGTTACCCAGTCTTGGTCTTTAAAATAGCTAATCTAAGGCGCCAGATTGATTCGAGAAATTTTGCCACTGGTAAAACTACCTGGGCAGATGGATCGGATTTTAAGATTCTCTCAACATGGAGATACGACCTTGCGCCTATAGATTTGCAGAGCGGAGAAAAGAACATGTGAAATAGACTCTTCACGTTGGCAGCCCATCGGACAAAGCTTGGATCTATCAGTAGGACAATGCCATTTGTACGTTAAGGAACACAGAGGGAGGGACCCTATTCTGAATCCGACAAAAAGAGCCCACGCAAATGGAGATAGTGCTATATCCATGTAAGGCTCAAATTCGTAATGGCATTTAATTGATAAATAATTGTCAGACATAGACAGCGGGGCAATCTTAGTAAATTGCACAATCTGAACGTGATGCCAAAAAGCATCCTTCACTAACTGCACAGCACTTTTAGGAATGGAAAGTGGGTCCAACCAATAGGACCCTAAGCCTAGATGGGTTAAAGACTCTTTGACATAGGCACACCATTTCGTTTTACTAATAGAGGTGCTGCCCACCAGTTTGAGAAGCCAACAGCGATATGGAGAAAGGGCGTCTGTTATCCAAAGCCGTATCCAATATAATAAAGGCCTTAAAGCAGCAATCTGTGAGATAGAAAAAAGATTTAAATCCATACGGATGGGCAGAGATGGAGTGCTAGAAGGAACTTTTAACAATGATTTCAAAAATTGGTTTTCCGCCCTTGCCAGATCTGCCAGGTTGCAATGGCCCCAAAGTTCGGCACTGTACAGGGCCCCCCCCCCGGGCTTGAAATTTGTATATTTCGAGGGCGGGGGACATCGCAAATGTGGGAGATCTAGAGGCAAATCTTACGATGCCACCCGCCCTTTGCTTCAGGCACAATAAGGATTTCTGACGGTGTGCATGCCAAAGATGTGAGTCTTCCAATTTATTACCTAAATAATCAAAAGTGCCCACTCTTTCCAAGGGAGCGACATCTAGGTATACCAGTCTCTTCATTTTACACCTATTGTCCCCAAAAACCATATATTTAGTTTTTACTGAGTTAATTTCCAACCCATGGTCCTTGCAAAACTCCAAAAATCGTGATAGCTCTCTGGAAAGGCCCGAGGCAGTTCGGGAGAGTAGCAGAGTGTCGTCTGCAAACAAAAGACAGGGAAACTTCTGGCCACCCAAATTCGGGGCATCACCATGACAGTCTGAGAGGTATGGGATACAGGCATTAATAAACAATAGGAATAAGGTGGGTGCAAGAACGCACCCCTGCCACACACCTCGCGTTGTAGAAAAAGCTGGGGTCAGGTCACCAGCCGAGCCCCAGCGAACTCTGGCATAGTATAAAGGTCTTTGATAATATTAATCAGAGAGCCCGGAACTCCAATATTGCTCAAGACCTCCCAAAGCTTGGCACGCGGGACGAGGTCAAACGCAGATTTCAAATCGACGAAGGCCACAAATAAATGCCCGTTGTCTGCGTCTACGGTCTTCCACTTGATGGTAGTAAATCGGAAGACCTGATCGATGGTACTAACCTCGTCCCGGAAACCAGCCTGGAGATGGCTTAAAACCTGTTTTTTTGTTATCCAGTATTTTAATCTGGATAACAACTGGAAGGAGAATATTTTTTGCAAGTTGTCTAATAGACTAATTGGTCTATAGTTCCCAGGGGAACTCTTATCTCCTTTTTATGTATAGGAACAATAATAGCCACTTCCACGTATCTGGGTAAGATTGAGTTGTCAGAACAATATTCGATAGCCTATTAATGTACCGGGTCCAAACAGGTAAGTCTGATTTGTACAGGTCCGACGGAACACTGTCTAAGCCAGGAGCCTTCCCTATTCTTTGAGCACGGATTGCCAACTCAGTTTCCTTTAGGTTAAAGGGCGACACAGGAGGAAAGCACAATAAAGAATCAGTAGGGGTGTTGTTCGAATCGAAACAGGACCCATAGAGTTCCCGAAAATGGGAAAGCCAAGATTCTGCGTCAATGTGGCATTCAGGAGTAATTGAAAGGGCGGGGTCTCTGCGTGAGACCAAGGTCCAGAAAAGTTTAAGATCACGGGCACTAGCCGCCTCCACCAAACACTCCCACAATTTTTCCTCATATTTAAGTTTAGATGACTTACAAGTAGAAGCATAGTTCCTTCTCACATGTATGATTGCGTCCTGGCTCTTTTGCTTTAGAGCTTTGGACAAAAGGCTCTTGGCCTCCCGGCACTCCTTATCAAACCACTTACAATTAGGCAAGGAAGAATTGTTTTGAATTAAGGGAGGTTTAGTAAAGAGCTCCTTAAGATCCATAAAAAAAGTTGCATGAGAGGACATAACTTCTAAGGGAGATAAAATAAATAGAGTCATCAAAAAGCTGATGGCAAGAAACTAGATCACAGAGCTTATCTTTGAGCAGGTTGGATTTCAAAAACGTTAAATGCAGGACTTTCATGGCAAATTACTATAGATATATCCTATTACTTTTAGACCTGCTAATGTCTTGCAGACAGTGTCCAGCAAAAGGGATTAGTCGGAGAGGGCAGAGTACACTGTCTTATCTTATTTTCCTTTCCCTACCACTGGCTTTCATATGTGGTGGTGGAGATAGTGAGAGATGTAAAAGTGCACTGTTCCCATTAGATCCTGCATACAAGGTTAATGTCTTATGCGAGATCAGACCTGAGCACTGGGGATGGTCAGCATCTTTTAATTCCTTTTATGTATAAGCCCTTGACTTACTGCCTCAGTGGCCTTTTGCCTTTCAACAGCCCTCTACAAGGAATAAGAGATAGGCTTAATCACAGTGATAAGGAGGAGTCTTGAGTTAAATGGTTCTTGTTCAGTTTGGAGTTCAAAATAGGGCACCCATAGGAGGAGATGTCTCTACTCCTCAAAGCAACCCACTGCAGTCATCAAAAGATGGGTTTCCTAACTTACACCCTGAAAAGGAGTAATGTTTGATCTCTTAACGCAATAATATTAAAAGTGCAATGATCACAAGAGAAGATTGTCTTGATTCCAAGGTGCAGAGGCAGCTCACTACTTTTTTTGGTCACAATTATTCATTGACTTTACAAGAGTTACAATAGACTTGCGAACAGGGTAGTAGGCAGAAGTATACATTGATTCAGAACAATGATTGCCAGACCATACACAGTAAAGTATAACAAGAGCAAGAGTTACAAAACCGTATCCAAAGTGTCCACTAAGAATATCTCATTCCAGATGTAATGGGTCCAAATGGGAGCAAAAGACCATTTTGTACCCCAGAGGCTAAGTAATCCAAATGAGGAGATGTAGGGCCTGATTTGGATATTGGAATATGAGTTACTCCATCACAACAGTGACGAATAACCGTCTGTCGAAATCTAAATCCCATAGGATATAATGGGATTTACATTTCGGCAGATGAGATATCCGTCACCCTCATGACAGAGTAACCCCTCCGTCAATATCTAAATCAGGCCTATAGTGCTCACAATAATGCCCCTTTTAATCAGGTAGTGATAAAAGTGGGAGGATCTTAATAACCATTCACGTATCCTGGAATCAGATCATAAGAAGAGATGTAGCTGCCAGAAAAGAGCAGTTCACGACCTTCATAAATTCATATGCTAATGGTAAGTTGGAGTTGACCAGATGGTGCAACTTAGGCTCTAGATCTTAGGAAGGTTTGGTACTAAGGGGCTCAGAGTTTCTTGGTGTTAAGTTACAACTCCCTGAACTTTGACAACTGCTCCAGGTAGAAATTGCCTATAAAGGAAAATTACATCAACTAATGTAATGGTTGAACGAATCAGTGGCACTTTCTAAAGATACCAGCAACATCATTAAACTATAAAATATATCAAAAGCTGAAGCACTTTACGGATACATCTTCTTGAACATTCTTTCCTACGTCAGACTGGTTTGGAAAATGTTTCCCAACAATAGCTCTCTGGCATCAACAGGTGGAATTGTGCAGCGACTCCAGCCACTGGATCCGATGACACAGGAGAACATTTGGTGCCAACTGGCATAGTGCTATCAGTTTCTGTTTACCGTGCCTCATAGACGTGGGTCCAGAGTTCTTTTGGAGCTTCACCTGTGAAATCCATAGGCAATTTGACAGCGAAAGAGTTGACTGTCTCTTAAGATTTCAGGGATTAACCCTGTCTCACAAACACCAAAGAAAATATTGTCAGACCCACATAATAGTTATGTATTGTGTCCGGCCTTGGAATATGATGCCACAGCCTTCTACTCCTCTCCTTTAATGCACATGAAAGCCATCATGACGGGAGAGGTCAAGCTATTTTTGGCCAAGGTCCAAATAATTGGTAAAAGCATTTCCCTTCACCCCTGACAGATGGAACAATTTCTTTAAAAAATCTTCCCAAAAAAACTGTCATATGACGATGAAATCCACTTGCTCCCCGGTGTATTTTGAAGCTCAACAGCAGACTCTTTCTCAGCATTGGAGAAGATCCTAGTGATGAAAAATTTGAAGCTGATGTTCTCGATGCTACACTAGTTGAGGCTGGCAATTTTGGACTTGTTTAGGATTTCTCTGGTACCCTCTGGGCCACTCTTCAAGGGAAAGCACAATCCTGGGGGCTTGGAGATTCTCAGTTCTCTGACCCCAATACACTTAAAAAGAAGTCTAAGCCTGGCAAGGTGCCCCTATCCATTTAGTCAGGCCCTTTTAAAAAACTATTTTAAACATCACCCTAGAAGACAACAACGCTGCTGGCTTTGAGGTCAGCTCAGATTATTGGAGTGGGACGTGAAGGCATGTTTTGATGCCATAACCCTGGTGGAACACATACCTAAGGGCCAGAAAATGACCCTGAAAGAAGAAATGTTCAGTTGTGACACGCGTCCTTTGCAATAAATGTTTGATAAGGATTGCACAGAGGATGCTGACTCACAGGATAATCTCATCTCCTTGTGCTTTACTGATTTTGGCTTATATGTTGATTTCCAAAATAAAAGTGGTCTGGATACTTCACAAGAAGGGGATAACACTTGCCCATGGGTCCTCTGTCGGCTTGTTTGTTCACCACTGTGCCACTGTAGTAGAAGCTTTGAAGTTGACCTTGCTGTCAGCAGAGGTACGGTTTAACATTCTGATGGAAATGCTGCAACCATCCTATGCTGCTTCAGAACTCTTGTGCCAGCCTATTAAGGCTCTTTTGGAATCTGTCCTAAAAGCATGAGAGAAACCCTTTTAGGGCCTGCCAGTCCACAAATTGTCAGATGACATATATCTGTCCCACGTGAGGCACAGAACCTTTTGGCTCATCAGAATGTCTTGTGGTTCAAGCTTCCTCGAAATGGAACCCAAACACCTTTCCCATGGTCCCTCCAAGAAACTGGACAATATGAGTCACATAGTATTTGTCTCTGACAGTCTGGCTCATTGAGCAGTGTACGTCACCTGCGTCTAGGAAGCTATGTCCACTTTCAGTATGGCCTGGCAAAACCTGCAGCCATCAACCTACCAGACTACTGGTAAAGTAATTTTTAACCCTGGTCAGTAACAGTTTGGATGCCTCGAAATAGATCCTGAAGGAAGGCCTGGACTTTGCAGACATCATGGCTTGATTCATGTGTATACACCTGGAGAATTTACTGGTTATGTGTAGGCAACTTTCATGGACATGACATTCAATGGCAAGCGGCTGTTTGGCAGAAGACTGACTCCTCCTTATAAAGGTTTGGCAGAAAACCGACTCCTTATAACGCTTTGGCAGAAGACGACTCCTCCGGAGAGCAGCAGACCTATGGCTTCCTTGCTCAGCATTCTCTTCCCAGTGAGGTAGTTCTCCCAACAGTACAGAACATGTCAAGACTATTACATAGAACAACAGTCCTGGCAGACACAACCGTCTCACATGATACAGGCCCCAACAAATGTACCCCTCTTTTCGAGGAAATGGTGAATCTAGGGGATGTCATCACTATCAAGTCACAACCATCCTCTGACCACTCTGCTGTTTCAAAATGTCTCTAAATCTACCCCCCCCTTTTACACCACCAACGTACAATCGGGGGGAGGGGGTTATTCCATCTTTCCACCGTTTGGGAAGCAATAATCACAGACTGATGAGTCATCCAACTAATTTGAAAAGGAGTACATCTTACCCTTTCTTTCATCTACTCCAGACTACCATCCATCTGCCAAGAGGTGCTCTCTGGCAAATGCCTCGATTTTAGAGGCTGATCTCCTCACCCTATTGCACAAAGGGGCCATGGAGGTTGTACCTCTGAAAGAAAGAGGCACAGAATTGTACTCCCCCCTACTTTGTGATAAAATTAGGAGACCTATCCTTGACCGTTACCTCTTGAACCTGTTCATTCGGCAGGACAGGATCAAGGTTATGCCCCTGAGCCACGTTCTGCTGCCCCTCAATGGATGGGATTGGGGATCATTCCTGGTTGTCAACAAAACCTATTTGCATTTACCCCCTGCTGATAGGTGTTTTCTGAGATTCACTTTGAGGTCCAAGAATAATAATTTCATACTTCTGCTGTTCAGACTGATGACCATGCATCTTTACAAAAGTGCTGGCAGTTGTTGTAATTTTACTTCAAGGTCAGTTCATTTCGTTCCATAGTTTCAAGACTAATTGGTGGAGGATGAGCCCCGGCACTGGTCAAACAACTCCTCCAGTGTACAATGACTCCCTTCATAACTTGGGCTTTAAAAATTGTTCCCATAAATCAACTCTCACTCCCATGCTGGGAGTAGTATTAGACACACCTGCATGAAGTCTTTTCCACCCCCTCAGGAAATTGTGGTTAGTTGGGTGATGAATCTGATATATCTTTCTCAGACTTGGATCGCTGTTTTGCATGTCTTACCACACTCCATGGTCTTTCGGATTGAGTGGTGATCGTCACACCCAGTCTTGTGGATACATACTCTTCCTGCAGATTTCTCACCTCCTTTCCTCCTTCTCTAATGAGTTAGTGGCATGCATAAAAAGATTCCAAGATATGCAAATATGGCATGTGCTATAGTTGTCATCATGGATGCTCCCTCACTTGCTTTCTGTATACCTACCTCAATTGAGTGAGGGAAAAGTACCAGGAAGTGATGCTAAAGCGCTGTTTGAAGCCTTGTAGTCTCATGCCATCAATTCGGCAGGTAGAGTTGCACCTACAGCTGCAGGATTCCACCTCAATGATGCTAGATAGTAGTTGCTGGGAAAGGTTTCTAGGTCACATTCATGCCTCAAAGCATATTCATAAGGTGGGAGTATGTACTAACCAGCAATACTGTTACCAGAAGCAAAAAACATTCACTGTAAATACTCCTTTGCAAACTTCAGGTTCATTTGGTCTCATGGCCTGCTGTACTTGTTTCCACCGATTCCACTTCTGTTAAAAGTCTTATGAAGGAGTGGAAGGGTCAAGCATAGATGATTCTGATCTCCCTGGATATGGAGAGAAAATGTCATTTGGTACACTACTGTGTTGGCATTTAGCACTTGACCACCTATTGCTTTCCTGCAAAGGTTGGATCTGCTCTCCCCAGCAGGTTGGTCAGGCCCTCCACATCCATACTGAACACTGTGGTGATTGAGTCGTGCCAGCTACATTCCTTTTGCCTTCCTTCTGCAATGGCAAAGCTCATCCTGGCTGCTGGGAAACTTGCTAAGACATTTTTTAAACAGGTCTACTGGAACATGTTTATTCAATGGTCTGATTCAGTTGGCCCAAATCCTCTCCAGCCCTGCCTCGCCAATGTTTTGAGGTTTGTTATGTAGCTTGCCCAAAAGGCTATTTGATTTCTGTGTATTCCTTCATTTGCCTCTTTTACTACATGTCATGGTTTACATTACTGTTAGTGGTGTGTTCTCTAATGGATTTTATTTGCTTGCTTTCTCCCACTATGTTCATTGTTCTTAAGTGGGATATGAATGTTGTATTCATTGTCATTATGGACTAATCATTCAAGCTGTTGCACAGTTCCTAGTTCCACTTCTTATTTTGAAGAGAGAACTGGCTGTTGTTGTAGATGACTACATCTATATCATTGGTTCCCAACCTGTGGTCCGGGGACCCCTGGGGGTCTGTGAATCCTCCTCAGGGGGTCAGTGACTGCTTAGAAAATGTAATAATATTGACAGATTAGGCCCCCAGCTTTCAGTAATGACTCATTGGGGGTCCCCGGATTCCAATAATGATTCAGTGGAGGTCCCCCGGCCCGGTTCCAGCACTAATAAAGTGGGGGTCCACAGAAGTCAAAAGGTTGGGAACCACTGGTCTATATGGTGGGAGAACTTCAGGCTCCTTTAGTTTGTCCACCTTTCAGCTTTTCTACCTGGATAAATTGGTGCTCCCTATGTGCCCATCCCTTCCTATCTACAGTGGTATCTGCTTTACTTCTGAGCAAGACTACTACTCTTCTATCTTTCTTTCCTCCTCATCATCCAGCCAAAGAGAAACAGTGGTTGCGTATAATGGGCCCGTGAATATGGTATCCTACTATACTGAATACACTGAATAGGACAGAGTGGACGATCAGCTGTTTGTGGCCTTTGCCAGAGCCAAAAAGGGCACATCAGGGACCAAACACGCTATTTTACATTGGATTATCTTCTGCATCAAGAACGGCTACATCATAGCCAAGAAATATCCTTGAGAAGTCTGTTGTGTTAACTCCACTAGAGCCATGGCCGCTTCCACAACTCTCAGCAGAGGCATTAGAGTGGCTAATATCTGCTAGGTGGCCACATGGTTGTCCATATTTTGCAAAGCAATACTCCCTAGTATGCCAAACATATGCATGGGCTGTTTTACATAACATCCTTAGTTAAACAATACTGCTCAATACTTCCTTCCAGAGAGGTATTCCTTTGGGATTCATTCATAAGGTGAAGAATCAGCAAGAAGAGGCATACATCAGAAGAAAACTCACTTCTCGTTGGTAACTATATTTCTGGTGGATACATAATCTTCCTACAGATGTCTCACCTCCCTTCCTCCTCCTCTGATGACTCAGTGGTGCGCTTATTATTATTCCAAAGTCTGCAAGCATATCATTTGCTGTATTTGTCTCAGTCAGCATTGCTCTCTCACTTGCTCTCTGCATGCCTCAACAGGGTGAAGAAAAAGTACCAGGAACTGATGCCAAAGCACCTATCCTAGTTGTTTCCCATGTCATCAAATCAGCAGGCAGAGCCACAACTAAAGTTGGAGGATGCCACCTAGGTGACACTGGGAAGTAATTGCTGGAGAAAAGTTTCCAGGTCAGTGTCATGCCTGGAAAGATATTCATACTGTGAGAAATCTGCTGGGTGATTTCATATCAACCAGTAATATTGATACCAAAGGCAAGTATGTTTTTGACTCTAAATATTTCTTTACAAAGTTCAAATTTTAATTCAATGTGTTTGATACTCACCTTTAGATACTTCACCAATTTTTGAATTTGCCAGTATTCAGATGGTAAATCAGTGGTTCCCTCCTGACGCCTGTCAGGTAGATCTTCATCTTCCTCACTCTCCGTAGAGCTTTCACTAAGGTCTTCTGATTTCATTGCAGGAGTTTTACTAATATTTGAGATAGGACAGGTAAACCAATAAATATGTAGGACAGACATTGACTTAATTATGAAAATCTTATAGCAACAAACACATTGGAAAATGTTGATACAGTAAAAAAAACTAAGCAAACCCGTCAAAGTGAGTGTCTGCATCTCACATTTTGTTGTCAACACTATCATCTTCAATAATCCACTACCATGAAAAGGGACGTCTATCGAAAAAAAGGAAAGGGAAGTTCTCATGATAGTAATTGACTCAGTCTCTCATTGTGTGCTTTGGAAGTGGAGAAAACTATGGAACATGTCGCTTAAATTGCAGTTCAGTCACAATTATCTTAATGCAGCTGAGATGAAGGTACAATAAATATGGTGCAATCAGAACATAAAAAGTAATCAAGTATATACAATTATGTCATCATAGCTACCTTTCAATTTTTTTGAATATTTTACTGTTGTTGTTACTCACTATTTTGACAGTATATCTAAACTGTACAACCGTATAAGAAAAGGGGTGCTGGGATCCAGTAAGGACAGAACACATGCAACTGAAACAGAAGATTATGCAAGAATGTTCAGCGTACCCTGAAAGCCTGATCTAATAGGCTGCAAAAAACACTGTTAAAGTTTAAAGACTGAGATGAACCAAAGTTGTATCTTCAGTGAAGAACGCAGGAGCAGTCACAAAAGCTACTACTATCAACAGAGAATGTCTTTATATTACTGTCACTGTTTGCTTGAGAAAGGCAACACAATTACATATTGCATGTGAGCAAACAGTAACAACTGGGTCACAAATGTAACTGTAAAGCTATGTGAAAACATTAGAACAGTAAAAGACATGCTGTCAAATACAGCTATCTAAAGCTCTGTTCTGAATACATGCAGAAAAACTGCATACACCACAGTTCTGACAACAGAAAGACATTTCTGCCTTTCATCTTCTCTACAAATTCATCTGCATGACCCATTACCATACTGTCCCTCTTGCTTAGCTCCCATACATGTTGAAGTCCTCCCTGCATCTCCTCCAGCACCCCTTTTTTTCAGCATAAAAAGCTCCTTCCTACTTCCTGTTTATTTTTGGTGTGTCCTGAGGACCGGTGTGGTGCACTCACTCCAACGCTATGGCGGCGTACTTCCACACCAAGAGACTAAATACAGGCAGAGCCCGGGGGACTGCTTGGTCCGGAAAGCAGGCATCGCCGCGGAAGCAGAGTACTACTGAGTGGCTCATTGTGACTCCTGCGCCCTGGGGCACTTCCTGGTTCCAGAGGGTGGTGTCTCGGTGGGAAAGGCTTTAGCTGTCCAACCTTCCCATCCCAGGAAAAATAAGTCTTCGGATTTACCCTCTGATATAGATAGTGACTCTTTGCTGGAAAGACCCAGTTCCTCTGGTGGGAAGTTTATTTCCAAGGACAAATTGAGGGCCATTTTATTGCTCATCTGGGACAATTTGGGGTTTGATTCTCCTGCTGAAGAGGATGCTGGTCAACTATTTCGTCAATTTGCTAAGACGGCTCATGTGACTCTTCCTTTACATCGCAAACTCATGGAGGCTATTTTTAGGGGGTGGAAGGAGCCAGATCAATATCAGATTCCAAGGTTCCTGCAGAAATCTTATCCATTGGAGGAGGCGGCCATTAGAGTAGACTCTATTTTGGTCCCCTTGCTTGGCAGGTCTTACTTGAACCCTGATGACTGTTCACCATTGGACCCAATAGACAAGAAGCTGTTTTGGTGCTGCAAATTGGGTCCTGCAGGCAGCCACCTATGCTGCTTTAACTTTGCAATCCTTGGTGAAGGATTTCGACTTTGATGCAGCTGATGCAAGGAGGGATGGATGAGAGAGATGTTTTGGCACAGATCGAATAGTAGTCGAAACTCTTAACTGATGTTTTGGCTGATATCATCAAAGCAGCCTCCATTGCTTCCAGTTAATTCGTGATGGCTCTTCAACATCCATGGCACCGGGATTGGAAGGGTGACTTTTTGGAAAAAGCATCCCTGATGAAGCTTTCGTCTTTGGCGACCAGCTGGATGACATGAAAAGGAAATCTTTTAGGGACAAGAAAAATTCCTGGTCATATAAATCCTCTTCTGGGAAGACCTTCAAACCCTGGTCTAGGGACTCAAGAGATTACCTTAAGAAAGATTCCAAGTTTCACTATTCAAAATGTCATAAGTTCCAGCCCCGTAAACCAGGGAGGTCTCAAGATGGGTCCAATAAAGCAGGTCCTTTGACACAGCGATCCTGACTATTCCGGTCCTCCAGCCATGGATGTGGCAGGAGGAAGGTTTAAGGTTTTTTTCTTCAGTGGAAAGCATCTATCACAGATCATTAGATTCTGAGCATCATTCAGAACAGACACTTTATGGAGTTGAAACTCTCTGCCTCCAGACTTGGGGTGCATACCTAATCCTGTCCCCAGAAATATGGCCCAGAAAAAGGCCTTGTGGGATGGGATTTTGGCCTGGCTGTTGAAGAAGGCAATTCTCCCTATTTCCCAGGATGAGCAGGTCCAGCGAATGTATGACATTCCTCTTTTTGGTGAAAAATGTCTCAAGTGGTTTTCGTTCTGTAGTCAATCTGAAAAGGCTCAACCAATGGATAAAGACTGTGCATTTTCGAATTGTGACTTTGCAAGTCATCATTCCTGTGGTTTCTGTTAAAAATGTTGAGGCTATCATTGATTTGCAGGAAGCTTATTTGCACATGCCTCTTCATCACACACATCAAACGTTTCTTGGTTTCCAGGTGGGGGGCTTCTACTTCCAGTTCTGTGTGCTCACATTTGATTTGAAATCCTCCCCACTGGTTTTCACAAAGGTTCTTGCTCCATTAATAGCCCTGCTTCATCAGCATGTGATTTGCATCCTGCCATATCTGGACGATTGTCTGGTGTCTGCTGGTTTGGCTAAACAAGCAATGGACCATGTAAATTGAGTAGTCCAGGTGTTGACATCTTGTGGGTTTCTTATCAACACCCAGAAATCACAGTTGCTTCCAACACAGGATCTTGTTTTCACCAGAGTCAAATTTTGCACAGGCTTGGGAATAGTTGCTCTTTCCAGACAACAGAAAGCAAAAAAAACAGTCCCATATTCTGGACTTTCTGATGACTTCTTCTTCCATGGTGGTGGACTGCATGAAAGTTCATCGAGATTTGGAGGCCACGGTGTTTTTGGCACCTGAATGTACTTGTTTGCTTTCTGCTTCAGGCCTGGGATCTCACCCTGCAGGATATGTCTCTCCATCTTCCTGCATCAGTGAGCATGAGGCCGAACCGGCTTGGTGGCTGGACCCATTGCATCTCTTAAAAGGGGTGCCTTTATATCCTCTCCCACCATTGATAATCACTACAGACGCGAGCAAGAAGGGATGGTACCTCGGATGACTTTGCATTAGGTACAGGGTCTGCAGTTGGTCTCTCAAAATGTCAGGTCAGCAATTTGTTTAACTCTCTGGCGTTCTCTCCATGGATTCTGTGCAAGTCAGTCTTCATCGGGATAGCCAATACCACAGCGAAATCCTACAGCAACCGGCAGGGAAGGAAGAAGGCCTGGTCCCTGCCTCTCATTTCGGATCGCGTCTTCTCATGGAGTCAGACTCACCTCCTGCTGTGACAGCAATTTACTATCAGGGTCTTCTGAACTCCTGGGCGGATGTATTGAGCAGGGTGATATCCTCCTCTTACAACGTTGGTCATTCTCCCCGATTGTTCCGCCTGATATGTCAGAGGCGGTGGTGTCCAGTGGTGGATCTGTGTCTTCCCACAAAGATCTGCTTCCCTGGTTTTGCTCCAGGATGAGGGAGCCAGTAGTTTGGAGGATATATGCTCTGTCCTTTCCCTAGCTTCAGGGTCTTCTGTTTGCTTGCTCTCCTTTCTCTTTGATCCAGAGGTTTCTGCTCAGGGGGAGGAGGGAAGGAGCTAAGGTATTCCTGGGTGCTCTAGCATGGGGCCACTCTTCCTGGTTTTCTTTTCAAGTAAGGATGAGGAGGGATAGGGGGTGGTTGCTGCCCACAAGTCAATCTCCTTCCCTGTCCTTCAGGAAGAGTCTCTGGTTCATCTCAAGTTGAAGGTTTGGAGACTAAGCGAACAGGACTGATATTTCAGGGTTGCTCTACTGCTGTTTTCTTATTCATTCAGCATGCCATGAGGCCTTCCACCATGGCTTCTTATGCCCTACACTGGGTTTCCTTTAGAAAATGGTGTGAGAAGCAGAAATTAGTCTTCATTCTCTGGTTGTTCGGACAGCTGTTGTGGTTTATCTGGAGAGTTTCCATCAAGATTCCTTTTTGTTTGTTAATTTTTGGCCTTCCTGGAAAAGTCACACAATGGCCACGCAAACCTTGAGCAGGTGGGTTTATGCTCTGTTTGCCTTATTCTCAGTTTGGCGAGGACTGCCGGCTTCTCTGGTTGAGTATCAGGAGATTTCCTTAGCTGAGATCTGTAGGGCAGCCACCTGGGCGATCCAGTATACCTTTATGAAGCACTACGTGGGCTATTGGCATCCTGCGGCGGAGGATCTTTTTGGATTTAAGGTTCTGTGTGTGGTAAAGTAACCGTGGTCTTCCTCATGATAATTAAAGTTGTGTTCTGCATTTATTCAGTTGTCCTGCCTCTCTTTTAGCCTGGATACATCGGAACATGGAAGGAAGCCAAGCGAGGGAGTAATTCTTCGATTACTTACTGGTAATTGCATTACTCAGAGTCCTTCTCTTGCCTCTCCAAGCCAACTGGTTTAAGTGGTGCATGTTGAGGATACAGGAGGTAGAAGGTGGGGAGGAGCTCTTTATGCTCGGAAAAGGGATGTCAGGGAAGGTGTGAGGTGGCCTCAAAATATAAGGAAGCCAAGTGAGAGATGGGCTCAGAGAAATGCAATTATTGGTAAGTAATCAAGGCATTGCTCAGGGGGTCATTCAGAGTTTTGGTGGCTACCCAGCCAGCACACTGTGCGCAATCATAGGCAGAGGCCAGGAATTCGCCTCATAACGTACAACCCATTCCTGCACTCCCCCTTTTATGCAGTGGCTTTCTGCGTTGTGTTGGGTGACTATTTGTTAAATATGCCCCTGGGTGAAATGACCAGAATCACACGATGTAGCAGAGAGTCACACCTGATTCCACAGATCCAAAGTCGGCAGCTCTAGCCACAACATTCCTGCAACTGCCTGAAACATGCGCCCTCCCTAGAAAGAGCTACCGGCAAAGGAGACAAAAGGACAGTAGCGGCTCACAGCGCGTGGCAGGGGCGAGGCAGTAAAAACAAATTAATAATTTTTTTAAAAATAAAAATGTACCTGAATGCACCACCATCGTGCAGCTCTCCTTTCCTTTGCGGCAGACACAGGCTCCCAGCCTGCCCTGCAGCCAGTCTAAACGCTGCTGCCATGCTGCTGGCAGCATGACAGCAACGTTCGGATTGGTCGGAGCGCCCAGCAAGGGTGCTCCTAGGCAGACTGGGAAAGTCTGCCCGCTCTCTTCAACCCAGCAGTTCATTGCCGAGTTGGACAGAGCTTAGTGCGCATGAGACAGCCGGCCAAACATACAGGTGCACTGAGGGGGAGTGCTGAGCACTCCCCGGTGCTCGTCATGGACTTTGGCACCGCCCCTTCTACAATACAACGATAATAAACACAGTTTATTATTGTTGTATTGTAGAAGTTTGGCAGCTGTGGCTGCTGGTGGGAAGGGGGGAGCAGGAGGGGGTTGGGGCGATGCTCCTCCGCCCAAATGGATGAGCCGCCCCTGCAAAAGGAACTACGAGAAATAGGACAAGACTATGTGGGCTTATTTCAAACAAGAAGGGTGAGGGTCTGTACAGGAGAATACAACGGATTAAGCTGCTCATGTTGCTGGTTCCTCACCCTGCTCCTCAGTGCTTAATTTGCAAATAATAAGGTGCCGGTGCCCAAAGCCCTCCTCTTAAACACGCGGCTGCTGCAATTAAATGTGTGAACATGGAATACTGAGGCAGCGTAATCCTGAAGCCATCTCAGGCCTCTTCAATCCATATAAAGCCACTCCCTGCCCCTTCAGCTGGCTATTGCAGCTTTTTACTTTCTCCCTCTGTGACGCTCTTTCATTTTTCCTTTTATCCGTCTTTCCCATATGTGTCTTTTGCTCGCAGCAAATGCTTGAGGCAGAAGAATAAGCCCCGGCGCTCAAAAATAAGTGTCGGTGCTCAGCACTGGAAACAACACTCACAAATTAAGCACTGCTGCTCCTTTTCTCTCCAGCAGGATGCGTCACCAGTGTCTTGACATGCGACTGTAAAACCCCTGTGCCGAACAAACTGCCAAAAATAGGCACACTGAGCCTCTGAGCCTGCTGACCAATTCTATGTTTTATTTTTCTTATGTGTCTTTTGTAGCCAAGTGTAATATATTTCAAAATGTGTCTCTAACTGGCATTCCTTAAAGTATTGTTAGGAATGGCGAAACCTTTATTAATGTACAAAACCATACACCATTAAGTCATTGTTTCCACGTTGTACCATGTGCCCGTTTGAATTATCGTTATTGGAAAGAACATATCGAAGACGAGAATTTCTAGGAAAGTTGAATACTGCTGATACATTCTCTGAACAAGTAAAAGGAAAGGCGTGCATTCAAGTGGCTGCTCTAGTCTTTCTGTAAAGTTGTGTTCACTGCATATTTCGCAAATAATACATTTTCATTTATAGTTGGTTTGATTTAGCGCTCTGTTGCCTTTAACGCTTGCTGTTAGCTACTTGAGGTTTAGACACATTTGCAAATAAACATCCAATGCCTTCAACAATAGCAGCATCTTTCATGGTTCTGATAATATGGTTTAGACTGGCTTCGGTAGTAGGAAGCATCTGCTGAAGCCCAGTAGGTTTATTGTTGTTCCTACGATTTCTGATTTCCAGAGTAATGAATATGCAACAATAGGCATTTCATAATTTGAGATTAAAAGCAACGTTTCACTGTTTTTGAAAAGCAATTTTGAAGAGCTCCGTTTGCATGGTCCATTTGGAGTACTGTGTTGATGTATTATTTTGAACTGTTTCTTTATTTGCCATCCTTAACTTGAAGAATCGTGATCGTGCTGATGCCTTTAATTCTAGTAAATACATGAAATAAATACTTTTCTTCTAATGGTGTATATCTTAGCAGTCTTTCCCTTAATGACGTATATTATAGCAGTCTTTCCACTGCTGTATCAATAAGGTTAATCATGCAAGTGGAGTGATTTTACAAAGCAATCCAGAGAGTGCCGATTGTAGGGTCGTGAGGGCCACACCTATTGTCCGAGGGAATAATTACACATACGCTTAGGTGCTGGTCTCAAGGGAAACTCAGCGCAGCCCCAACTTTATTACATAACCTTGGTTCCGCGTTCCTTCCGGACGCGCGGAACTTGATACAAATTAAAGGAGAGTCCGGGTGGCTCTCTACATCCCTCCCATGTTTTACTTCACACAGAAGAGAAGAGAAATATACAAGAAAACGAAAAAACACAATGATGAGATGGACGCACACATAATACCAAAACAGAATACAAGGATACAACGTCCCAGGGATAATACCCCACTGGTGAGCAGGCAGCGATGATCCAACATTGTTTCCTAAAGACCCAAGGTACAGACAAAGTCTCTGAGCTGGCTGTTCGGCACCGGGTTGGGGCGTAGATGATAACGTCCACCCTTAGGAAGGGATTCTTCTTGGCCGGCGTTTTCACCCTGAGGGTGTTGTGCACTTGGTGCCGCTACCGGAGCATCCTCTCTCCATACCTCTTCAGCTGGGGGTTCAGCCATTGAGTCGTCGACCTCTCCTTCCTCCCCGGACGTGACCGAAACCCCTGCTCTCTTGAAGTGTGATACGTTCCTGGTGACCCTCTGCCTGCCTCGGGCGGCTGTTATCATGGTACCCCGCACACTGACTACCTGCCAGGGTTCAGGCTCAAATGGAGTTTAGAACTTTCCTCTCGGCCGGCGATTCTTCACTATCACCTTGTCTCCTTCCTGAAAGACCCTGTATTGACCTCGCCGTCGTTCAGTGGCTTTACGATTAGTGCGTTTTCTGCGTTGCTGAGTGGTTTCAACATCCAGCTCTGGTGATGTCTATTGAAGACCAGACGGGATGCAATCCCGAGGCGGAACTTTAAACATCAGTGCGGCCGGGCAACACCCTGTAGTACTGTGAGGGTTCTGGCGATAAGCACTCAGAAATTCTTGCAGATATTTCTCAATGTCTTCTCTTTGTTCAACACCTATTCTGAGGGCTCGGTTTAGAGTTCGCATAAACCTCTCGACGTCCCCATTAGCCTGCGGCCAGTAGGGCATAACCTTGCGATGAGGTATAGGTAGCCCTTCCAGGTAAGACCGAAATTCCTGTCCATGGAACGGTGGGCCATTGTCTGTTCTGACTTCGTCAGGGAGCCCAAACATGGCAAACGCCTTTTGAAGAACTGGCCTCACATTTTCAAACGCCGTGGATGACACAACGTCAACAACGGGGAACTTTGTGCAAGAGTCAATGAGGACGACGGTCAGCCGCCCATCCGGGAAGCTCCCAAAATCCATACTCACTTTTGTCCATGGCTTCAGACTAGCCGGCTCTGTGACTACTGGACAGCTGGGTGGTTCCCCTGATGTGATGACACATGAATTGCATTTTCCCACCAATTCGTCCACCTGACTGTCCATGTCAGGGAACCACACCTTTGCCCGCAATCTTGCCTTGGTTTTCACAGTGCCTTGATGGCCTTGATGTGCTAGCTCCACTACTCTGGCCCACAAACTCTGAGGCAGCACAATTCTCCTTCCTCGTAGAACCAGTCCTTGACCATCTGTGGACAACTCATCTCGCACCCTCCACAACCCTTGCATCGCTACTTTGCACTCATGATTGGCTACTTTAGTCTTTTCCAGGAAAAGCTTCCATTTCCTGTGATCCGGTGCTTCTTTGACCTGGTTTAGTGCTGTATCCACCTTGGTGGCATCCACAATGTCTCTTACACTCAGGGCATTGGGACATGCCGATTTCACCACCACGTTGACAAATACCTCAGTGCTCTCCTCGTCTTTGTCTTGAGAGTCATCGGTCGTGATTGGGGATGGGTGGCGAGATAGGTAATCTGCAGGGTTGTTCACTCCCGGTCGATAGATGACGGTAAACCAGTAAGGTTGCAGCAGAACAGTCCACCGCTCTATTCGCGGGGTTGCCAGACGAGGGCACAAGGCAATAGTGCGACCACCTGGAATTCTTGGCCATACAGATACAGGTGAAAATGTTTGCACGCCCACCTAATCGACAAAGCTTCTCGTTCTATCTGGGCATATCGTGTTTTAACCGAAGACAATGCTCTGCTAGCATATGCAACCGGAACCCACTCCCGCGGGTTTTGCTCCTGGAGAAGAACAGCGCCAAGACCTACAGGACTTGCATCCACTACCACCTCAGTACGTCAGTGAGGGTTAAAGCCATCGTTGACTTATCTAGCAGCGCTGTCTTGATGTCAGCAAATGCCTTGTCCGCCATTGGGCTCCATTCCCACCGATGCCCAGTTTTTGTGCGCTGTCTGAGGGGTTCCGCCATGGTCGCAAGTTGCGGAATGAACCTTCCACAATAGGTTGCCATGCCCAGGAAGCTTCTTACTTCATTGGTGTTTTTCGGAATCAGCGCTTGACGGATGGCATCAGCTTTACGAGGGTCCACTTGTAGACCATCTTTTGAAAAGACATAGCCAAAAAACTCTACTGATGTCTGATAGAACGTCCATTTCTTCTTGTGGAGTGTTAATCCTGCCTCAGATAACCTCTGCAGTGTAGCCCTGAGGTGTCGATGATGTTCTTCTCGGGTTTTGGAGTAAATGAGGATGTCACCACTCAAATTGATCACCCTTTGCAGTCCTGAAAGCGTCTCCCTAATCACATTTTGGAACACTTCGGCGGCCGAAGATACCCCAAAGCTCAGTCTCTTGTACCGACGAAGTCCCACGTGTGTTGAAAAGGTAGTGATGTTCCTACTGTCAGGTTCCAGCTCCAGCTGATGATACCCGGCATTGAGGTCCAATTTCGAGAACCACTGTGCACCATTCAGATCCGCTATGATGTCATCCATCGTAGGTGTTATGTGCCTCTCTCTTTTAATGGCCTTGTTGGGGAGGCGCATATCGACACACAGACGGCTAGCGCCAGGTTGCTTGGGCTTTGGCGCTATCACCAACAGTGACACCCATGGTGTAGGCCCTTCCACCTTCTTGATCACTCCTTGGTCTTCAAGCAGCTGTAGTTCCTTTTCCACTGCTGATCGCAGATGGAACGGAACGCGTCGGTGTCTGAGGGCAACGGGCGTAACTCTGTGATCTATGTGTAGCTTGACACTTTTACCTTTGAGTCGCCCCAGTCCCTCAAAGAGCTGTGGAAATTCGTTAACCAGGCGTTCAGCGTGGGAGTCATATACTTGTCGCGCGAAGAATACTAATTCTAGCTCTTCCGTGGGATGGCACCCCAACAGAGTGCCTGTGTCGACACCTGCCCGCCGGACACTGCCACTGTACCCTTTAGAGGAAGCGGCTCTCTACCCCCGTAGTTATACATTTCAGTAGTAGTTGGGGCAAGCGATGGTGTTGGGGTCAACTGCCTGAACAGAGTCTCATCCATCACATTCACAGATGCTTCCGTATCTATGAGCACCGTCGCCGACTTGCCGTTGATCTGGATGTTGCTCATGGGTGGCGGTTGCTTTTTTTGTTGCCTCCCACCGGTGAACGAGATCACAAAAATGTCTTTGTCCTCGTCTTCTTCGAAGACTGGAGTTCTTTGAGCCGTGGTTTCACCAGATTCATAAGTCTCTTTGGTTACGCTTCTAACCTTGCTGGTTTCCTTGCCAGCCTTTTCCTGACCTGCACACTTTCGCAAAGTGGTTGTCTTTGCGGCACTTATCACATGTTTTTCCTTTTGCTGGGCACACCATTGGTGGTTTGTGTTCATACCCGCAGCTTCTGCAGGTGCGCGCGCTCTGTCTGACAAAGTTCGTCTTTCGTCCTGGGGGTTGACAAGTTTGTATGGCGTCTATCTGCTCTTCTTTCACCTGGACTGGACGTGTGGTTGACGCAGCTGCCAGTGATTGTCCCCTTACTGCCGCCATGGCATCCGCCCGCACCGCTGATAGCTTGTGTGAACGTGCCAAAACCAAGATGTCGTTGCGGGGCATGCCTTGGCCGCGTAGGATGTGCTTCCTTAGTGCATTTGATCGGTATCCTTGAATAATCTGTGCCCTAATCTCCTCTTGTTGATTGAGGCCTACGCACAAGCTTGCTAGTTTCCTCAGTCGTGCGTGGAACATGTCCACTGACTCAACATCAGTTTGCTGAGCCTGCCGGAGTTTGAAAGGTTCAAAGTCTGAGTTTAGCTGTGGGTCAAAATGCTTGTTCAGAGCTTCCACTGCCGCATTGAAATCCGACTTATCACCAGTGTTTGGGAGTGCATCAAACAATTCTTGCAGCTCGTCTCCTCCCATGAGCAGTATGAGAGACCTGCGCACGGCCCCGTCTGTCTCTCTTGTGGTGCAGAAGTAGTTTTCTAATCGGTTTAACCACAGGTGCCATCTTGGCGAAGCTGTGGCCGGGTCAATCAGTTGGCTGAATGGGGGCAGCGCAGTGACTGAGGAGTGAGCACTGGCGCCTGCTTGCACGGGCAGCTGGGGGTTTTCCTGCGGTGGGGCACTCATGATGTTTCTATTTTATTATAGTGGTATCGCTTTTTTTTTTCTCAAGTGCTCTTTCCTTTCTGGAGTGTTTTGTGCCTTATATGTGGTGTACCACCTCTTCTGTCCTCTTGTAAATACTTTTTTTTTTTTCCTCTCTGGGGCTGCACTTGATTATTATTATTATTTTCCTTGTGTCTTGTTGGTGTTATAGCCCTCTGTTATTTATATATATATTGTAAGGAAATGCCTCCTTGGCATGGTTACCCCCTTACTTTTTGACTTTGCTGATACCAAGTTATGATTTGAAAGTGTGCTGAGGCCTGCTAACCAGGCCCCAGCACCAGTGTTCTTTCCCTAAAACTGTACCTTTGTCTCCACAATTGGCACACCCTGGCATCCAGGTAAGTCCCTTGTAACTGGTATCCCTGGTACCAAGGGCCCTGATGCCAGGTAAGGTCTCTAAGGGCTGCAACATGTCTTATGCCACCCAGGGGACCCCTCACTAAGCATAGACACACTGCTTGCCAGCTTGTGTGTGCTGGTGGGGAGAAAATGACTAAGTCGACATGGCACGCCCCGCAGGGTGCCATGCCAAGCTCACACTGCCCATGGTATAGATAAGTCACCCCTCTAGCAGACTTTAAAGCCCTAAGGCAGGGTGCACTATACCCTAGGTGAGGGCATAGGTGCATGAGCACTATGCCCCTACTGGGTCTAAGCAAAACCTTAGACATTGTAAGTGCAGGGTAGCCATAAGAGTATATGGTCTGGGAGTCTGTCAAATTCGAACTCCACAGCACCATAATGGCTACACTGAAAACTGGGAAGTTTGGTACCAACTTCTCAGCACAATAAATGCACACTGATGCCAGTGTACATTTTATTGTGAAATACACCCCAGAGGGCATCTTAGAGATGCGCCCTGAAAACCTACCCGACTTCCAGTGTGGGCTGAATAGTTTTGTCAGCCTGCCACACACCAGACATGTTGCTGGCCACATGGGGAGAGTGCCTTTGTCACTCTGTGGCTAGTAACAAAGCCTGTACTGGGTGGAGGTGCTTCTCACCTCCCCCTGCAGGAACTGTAACACCTGGCGGTAAACCTCAAAGGCTCACCCCCTTTGTTACAGCGCCACAGGGCATCCCAGTTAGTGGAGATGCCCGCCCCCTCCAACTACGGCCCCACTTTTGGCGGCAAGGCTGGAGGAGATAATGAGAAAAACAAGGAGGAGTCACTGGCCAGTCAGGACAACCCTTAAGGTGTCCTGAGCTGAGGTGACTCTGACTTTTAGAAATCCTCCATCTTGCAGATGGAGGATTCCCCCAATAGGATTTGGAATGTGCCCCCCTACCCTCAGGGAGGAGGCACAAAGAGGGTGTAGCCACCCTCAGGGCTAGTAGCCATTGGCTACTAACCCCCCCAGACCTAAACACCCCCCTAAATTGAGTATTTAGGGCCCCCCAGAACCTAAGAAAACAGATTCCTGCAACCTGAAGACGAAGAAGGACTGCTGACCTGAAGCCCTGCAGAGAAGACGGAGACACCAACTGCTTTGGCCCCAGCCCTACCGGCCTGTCTCCCCACTTCAAGAAAAACTGCAACAGCGACGCGTCCCCCAGAGTCCAGCGACCTCTGAAGCCTCAGAGGACTACCCTGCATCTAAAAGGACCAAGAACTCCCGAGGACAGCGGCCCTGTTCCAAAGAAACTACAATTTGCAACAAAGAAACAACTTTTAAAGGACTCCACGTTTTCCGCCGGAAGCGTGAGACTTTCCACTCTGCACCCGACGCCCCCGGCTCGACCTGCGGATAAACAACACTACAGGGAGGACTCCCCGGCGACTGCGAGCCCGTGAGTAGTCAAAGTTGACCCCCTGAGCCCCCACAGCGACGCCTGCAGAGGGAATCCAGAGGCTCCCCCTGACCGCGACCGCCTGCTTCAAAGAACCCAACGCCTGGTAAAGACACTGCACCCGCAGCCCCCAGGACCTGAAGGATCCGACCTCCAGTGCAGAGGCGACACCCAGGTGGCCCTCTCCCATGCCCAGGTGGTGGCTACCCGAGGAGCCCCCCCCCTTGCCTGCCTGCTTCACTGAAGAGACCCCTGGGTCTCCCATTGAAACCAATTGCAAACCTGATGCCTGTTTGCACTCTGCACCCGGCCGCCCTTGTGCCGCTGAGGGTGTACCTTTTGTGCTGACTTGTGTCCCCCTGGGTGCCCTACAAAACCCCCCTGGTCTGCCCACCGAAGTCGCAGGTACTTACCTGCTGGCAGACTGGAACCAGGTCACCCCCTTCTCCATTGACGCCTATGCGTTTTGGGCACCACTTTGACCTCTGCACCTGACCGGCCCTGAGCTGCTGGTGTGGTAACTTTGGGGTTGCCCTGAACCCCCAACGGTGGGCTACCTTGGACCCAATTTTGAACCCTGTAGGTGTTTTACTTACCTGCAAAACTAACCAATATTTACTTCCCCAGGAACTGTTGAAAATTGCACTGTCTAGTTTTAAAATAGCTTATTGCCATTTTTGCTAAAACTGTACATGATATTGTGTTGATTCAAAGTTCCTAAGATACCTGGGTGAAATACCTTTCATTTGAAGTATTACTTGTAAATCTTGAACCTGTGGTTCTTAAAATAAACTAAGAAAATATATTTTTCTATATAAAAACCTATTGGCCTGGAATTGTCTTTGAGTGTGTGTTCCTCATTTATTGCCTGTGTGTGTACAACAAATGCTTAACACTACCCTCTGATAAGCCTACTGCTCGACCACACTACCACAAAATAGAGCATTAGAATTATCTCTTTTTGCCACTATCTTACCTCTAAGGGGAACCCTTGGTCTCTATGCATGCTATTTCTTACTTTGAAATAGTACATACAGAGCCAACTTCTTAATTTTTATTTTTTTTTTCTCTTTGCTTTTCAGGGCTTTCTGCCCTTCCTTCTTACTTGTCTGGGGCTCCTGCCCCTCTGGCTCCTGTGCTGCGTTCCCCTCCCTGGGGAGCACAGCCTGAGCGCCGCGCTGCCTGGAGATGGGGTGTGCGCGTGTGTTTTGAGACGCGCACAGCCCCCACGTGGTGCTGCAGGGCCTCCGGGTGAGAGCGCTGCGTTCAATACAGCGCCGAAGGTGAGGCCGTGTTTTATACCTTCCTTGCCGCACGCCCGCCTTTCAGGCCGCGGCAAGTACCGACAGGGCCCCGGGGATCGGCCGGGAGACTCACGTCTGAGGGGAGGCGGGGCGCACCCTCTCAGAACAGGGCGCAGCGGGCTTCTTGCCTGTTCGGTCGAGCGCCTGCCTGGCCACACGTTCCTCTGCACCTCTTGGAGCAGGGCGCTAAGTCGCTGTACCGGTCGCGTTCTTCTTTGCGTCCCGGGTTGCACATCGGCCGCAGTGGGACCTGACTGCGACGTGGGAGTATCTAAACCTGCTCATCGCCACTGTAGGGTCGTAAGGGCCACACCTATTGTCCGAGGGAATAATTACACATACGCTTGGGTGCTAGTCTCAAAGGGAACTGCGTCAGCGGAGCCCCAACTTTATTATATAACCTTGGTTCCGCATTCCGTCCGGACGCGCGGAACTTGATACAAATTAAAGGAGAGTCCAGGTGACACTCTCCACTGATGATCAAGTTTCTTTGTTTACCACACAAAAAAATGGTGTAAACCCGAACAAATACAACTCTAACACATTAGTTCATGTGTACACCTTATTAGAGATAAGGAGAGGACATTGTCATGAGAGACAGATCACACCTGCATAATGTGTTTGTGTAAGTTCAGCAGACATGTTACTTCCTCACAAATGTGACAGATGCCCCTTCTGTTTTATTACAAGTGCCTTTGGATGTAAGAACTCAACTCTACGTCAGGTCCTTAGTCTAATATTAACTATTCACCCATGAACACAACCACACACGCACATAAACCTGCCCTTAAATGAAGAACGTCTTACTAATAAAAGAGTCGGACCTACTGACTTTGCCAGTGCTTGTGATTGCATGCTCTTCCTCCTCACCCTAAATGGCCAGGATTTGGGTATAACTACCAACCTGCCACAAGCTTTGAACTCTGTTCAGATTTGGAAGGCCCTTGATTTTTGAAATCTAAATCCCTTAAATACTGAGCTAAGCTTAGTTGGCAATAATCTTGGGGCTTGAAACTGTGTCATTACGATGATGTCAAATATATAGAAGGACCGGACTGAGTAATCAGCAAGATAGTACTAATATAAGAGGATGAAAAGTGTGGAAGACATCACACACCTCAATAAAATAAAGGCTGCTGAAGCATTTAAACCAATGCTAACTGAGTAGCCCACAATCAGGTCGCTGATATCGTAAGCTTAAAAGAAGAGGACCTGGCTGAAGTATAGATGGAACGGTAAAATACATAGTCCTCTAGGGACAAAACCACCACAAAGTGTAAGTCTGTACACTGAAGACAATGCAGTACAAGCTGAATCAACAGAAGGAGTTGCAACCTATTGAAAAGCAACAATTGTTGATTATAGAAAATAATGTCCCTACAGGAAATAGGAGACATTCAAATCACCAGAAGGTATAAGACAAAGCATGCCTACTACCTCCATTATACAAATGGATATGAGCATCTTCAGAAGGAAGTGAGGTACAAAGCAAGAGGGGAGTATTCCCTTATGAACTAAGGAACCCGAATGATAATGCAGAAGCGTTAGAACTACACCCGGAGGGCTAGAGATATGACACCCTATACAATAGAGTGAAATGAACCGACCAGTGAGACTGTATCCTAAGGGAGTAACCAATCCCTATTTCGAACTAATCCCGATAGCCATTAACACAGAAGATGGCTACAAGGTGCAGGGATGTGGAATTCCTATCGCCCAACACCCGGGACATCTTGTTTGGGGTCAAGGGCAACAAGTTTTTATGTTTACTTTGTCCTTGGGACAAGTAGGCCCAACCATCTGCAGCACAAACCCTTTGGCTGCCTGTCTATAGAGAGTGGAACTCTCTGCAGTTGAGGTAATGTGTTTCCAAAAGATAATGCTGTTCGAACTTGTATTTATGGTTCATTATTTGAAAGCCTTCATTATTAGGGTGAGTGCTGTAAATAAATGTTTTAAGGTCACACTTCACTACTGACGTTGGTTCCAGTACAACAAAAAAAACGTGTGTACACATGTTTGAAAAGTTTAGGCTATGAGGCTAAGTATAATGCTCCCAGAATGCTCTCTGATTAGATGCAAATGAAGTGTCATTTAGTAAAATGTGTTGATGCATGCTAATATTTCCCAAAAATATTTCTAATGGAAAATCAGTGTAACCATTTTCAAAATGAATATGGGAAGCATGAAAATAAACAAACACTGACAAAGGCAACTGGTCTGACATATTTTTATAAGTCTTTTAGTTTCATCAATGCGTGTCTTGTTTTGACATGGCTTTTGTAACACTTTATTGTTGTGGGAGCTACCAGGCCCTCAGCATTGTAACAAACACTGGCAAAAAAAAAAAAAAAAAAATTTAACTCTAAAAGCACACGTTGCCACCAGTGGCATAACAAAGGCCACGCAGCCGCCCTCCAGGGGGCCCCTTCAGCACAGCACCTGCCCTGAGTAAGTCTGGAGAGGGGGCTTCTCCATGTTCTTTGCAAAGGGGCACCCTCCAGTTTCGTTACGTCACTGATTGCCGCTGTAGTTCCTGACACTGAACAAAACTACTTTGTGTGCCAATATGCTCCTTGTGGAAGAGCAGAATGCGATCACTCACAGTAAAGCCAGCGGAAAGAGAGAGAAATAGAAGTTTAATAAAAACAAAATGTCTTTGTTAACACCAGACCTAATTAGGGACCAAGACCCACATGTAGGTAGCTTTTTGCATGTTGCAAACAGCGACTTTCGCTGTTTGCGACGTGCAAAAAGCACATTGCGATGCACAAACCCAGTTTTGCGATTCAGTAACTTGGTTACCGAATCGCAAAACGGGTTTGCGACTCGCAATTAGGAAGGGGTGTTCCCTTCCTAATTGCGACTTGCAGTGCAATGTAGGATTGTTTTGTGACCGTGAACGCGGGCGCAAACCAATCGCAGTTTGCACCCATTTCAAATGGGTGCTAACACTTTCGCAAAAGGGAAGGGGTCCCCATGGGACCCCTTCTCCATTGTGAATGTCACTGTAAACATTTTTTCAGAGCAGGCAGTGGTCCTGTGGACCACTGCCTGCTCTGAAAAAATTAAACGAAAACGTTTCATTTTTCGTTTTTGTAATGCATCTCGTTTTCCTTTAAGGAAGCAGTCACAGACATGGTGGTCTGCTGTCTCCAGCAGGCCACCAACCTTGTGAGGGCCGCTATTCGCAAGGGGGTTGCAAATTGCGACCCACCTCATGATTATTCACTAGGTGGGCATTTGCGAAGCCCTTGCGAATCACAGATAGTGTCAGGGACACCATCCTACATTCGGATTTGCAACTCACAAATTGCGAGTCGCTCTGACTCGCAATTTACGGGTCGCAAATCTGAACCTACCTACATGTGGCCCCAAATTCTTAAAGAAAGTCACAAAAGTGCACCCATGGTATATGTCATACCCCTATAAAATATTTGTGAACTGTATTTTAGCATGGGTAAATACGCATGTGTAGATTTGCTCATGTGAAAATCTATTGAGCATTTGCAAGTTCATTTTCCCTCCGGCCACTTTCTTCCCAACCCTGGAAGAAGTTCTAATTCTGCCATTGTCAGGAGTAAATGTCCAACCTATCTTATTATGGGAAAATATTAGAGAGAAGCTGGTGAAAATCTTTAAAACATGCAGGTTAGTAGGTTTGCAGACTCAAAGGCATTCCAGCCCTGGAACTATTGCTTACTGCTTCCTCCAGCCCCAGTATGCAGATCTGCAGAAAGGTGGCAAAATAAGGAAATTGCTACAGTAGGGATTGAAACTGCAAGTATTCAAGCCCTACTATGGTAGTAGCCCTGGCATAATCAGAGAGGCTATTATCAGAGCTCTTACATAATGAGATTGCTGCCATAATTTATCGCCACACTACATGGCACCAAAGGGACAAGTAGATCTTTTTACAGGACAAGTAGATTTGAGAAGCAACCTGTCCCCTGGACAAGTAGATATTTTAATAAATTCCACACCCCTGAAGGTGACGCCTTAAGAATAAATATGTAAACATCTTGAGGCCCTGGTGGTGTGCGGACTCTTGCATAAGAGGTGAAAACTACAGGACCTCCCCACTAAGCGATAAGTATCACACGTCTTCTTGCGGTGAAGAGTCAGTGTAATGACAACACGACTGGCGGCACAAGAGAAGAGTGCTGTGAGCATGATCCACACAGACTAGGAATGTAGGCAAGATGCCACAAACAAGGAAGACCAGCAGGGTACAAGGATGAAGGATAATCCTATTCCATAGAGAACGAAAGAAGGAATTTGAACTTGTGTACCACCGGTGTGGGAGATACGAGCGATACTGCTGAAGTACAGCAAGAGCAACTCTCTAAACAAGTGTAAGGATGCATTGATGTGGAATCGCGTTACCACTTGCCCCACTGCTCTGCATGGTAAATTAAGAGTCTCACAGGAGACGTAGAACAACCCTATAAAGAGAAGCATAAGTAATACTCTAAAGACTAAAGCAAGGAGAAACAAGAGATTTACAGTAACTAGGCTCTTGTGCAAATCAATGAGTTATGTACAAAGGTTCCAGGGAGTTATATTTTTAAGATCCCTATAAGGGATACCAAAAGTACCACAACTGTACCTAGTAATGCCTAAAAGGCATACAGAAGATGCTCTACACAGAACTGGGAGCATAACATACAGGTAACTATCTCTTGAGCATGAAGTCCGTCTTCAGAGTAAAGAAAAAACCCTGTGTTAAATCCACCTACGGTCACCAAGAAAATACCACCCAGATAGTGAGAGTGAAAAACTGTCATCGATAGGCTTTAAGAAATAATAATAATATCTGCACAAGGCAGGAACACTGCACTGGGTGCCACCACAAAGTGAAATGGCTCTCAACAGGAAGTATAGAACTCCACTAAATGAGCCCATCTGTAAGAAGAATCAAAGATGAGTGACGCCCTTACTTCCCGAGAAGTGGAAAGCTGGGGAGTCAGACAGTATAGGAATAGAGGTATTTAAGAGTCTTTTTCACTCCGACTGTCCCTAAGGCGTTGCAGTGTAAAATTGGCATGTGTATTGAACAGGTGGGCACCATCAAAGGGCATGTCCTCCAGGGTGGTTTGGACAGCTTCTGAAAAGGCAGAGTTGCATAGCCAGGCATGACGGTGCACTAATACAGAATGAGCCATGGCTCAACCTACTGAATCTGTGGTATCCATACCACATTTTATTGCACACTTATATGCCTCTCACCCATCCTGGAGTGTCTGGGTGAGTTCGCTCCAGGTCTCCTCCAGAACAGAAGGCAGCAGGAGTGCCACCAAATCCCACAACGCAAGGGAAATGGAGCCCAGAATGCATGCAGTATTTATTGACCGCAAGGCTGAGCTGGCTGAGGAGAAAATGTTTCTTCCACAAGTTTCCAGCCATCTGAACTCCTTATCCGGAGGCACCTTAGGGAGGACGCTGAGGTCAGAAGAACGAGTTACTTACCTTCGGTAACGACTTTTCTGGTGGATACATTAGCTACCTGTGGATTCCTCACCTGATGAATACTCCCATGGCGCCAGCATTCAACGGAAATCTTCTTACTAGTCTCTGCACGTCGACGAGGACGTCACTCTAGCCCACGCAACGCCGTCTGACGTCATACAGGCAATAAGAGGTCCTCGCCGACGTGCCGATGACAGTACCAACATTTTTTACGTGCATGAGAATAATAATAACCCAATGCAATGAAAGAGCAAAGCAACATCTCTTAATATTGTAAATCACACAACATTGCAATAAAATAGCTGTAGATTTAATATAACCTTCTTTTTTTTTTTTTTTTTTTTTTAAACAAATAAATATATTTATACATACGAATCATACCCAATATATATATAGATTTATATATAAATATACACATATATACAAATATCATACATGCAAAATGTATTGCAACTTTGAAGACCAAAAGGAGCACACTCAAGGATTGCTTGGAGAGACCAAAAAGGCAACGGGGAGGCGGGTGGTACCGTGAGGAATCCACAGGTAGCTAATGTATCCACCAGAAAAGTCGTTACCGAAGGTAAGTAACTCGTTCTTCTGATGGATACAACTACCTGTGGATTCCTCACCTGATGAATAGAGTCCCAAAGCAGTACCACGCCCGGCGGTGGGTGCCTAAATGGTCAAACCAAGAAATCCTGCAGCACTGACCGTGCAAAATGACCGTCCCTTCTGACCTCAGAGTCCAAACAGTAATGTTTCACAAAAGTGTGAAGGGACGACCAAGTTGCGGCCTTGCAGATGTCGACCACAGGAACACCCCTGGCCAAGGCCGAAGAGGCCGACTTAGCTCTGGTGGAGTGAGCTCTAATGCCCTCAGGCGGATCCTTCTTTGCCAAAGAGTAACAGATTTTAATGCAAAGAACAACCCACCTGGAGAGTGTTCTCTTGTGGACTGCCTTTCCTCTCCTCTTGCCCACGTATCCGACAAACAGCTGATCCTCCAGCCTGATATCCTTCATTCTGTCGATATAGAAGCTCAACGCCCTTTTTGGGTCCAGGCGATGTAGTCTTTCTTCCTCCTTTGAAGGATGAGGCGGAGGATAAAACGTGGACAAAGTGATTGTCTGAGCCAAATGGAAGGGTGAAACAACCTTCGGAAGGAAAGCAGCCTTGGTCCTCAACACCACCTTATCCCCATAAAACGTTATATAAGGGGGTTTAACCGATAAGGCCTGCAACTCACTCACTCTCCTTGCAGATGTTATAGCTACCAGGAATACTGTTTTAATAACCAAATACCTTAAGGGGCAAGAATGCATAGGCTCAAAAGGGGACCCCATAAGGAAAGTCAGGACCAAGGACAAATCCCATTGAGGCATAACGAATGGTTTTGGAGGATATTGATTCAGAAGACCTTTCAAGAATCTGAGAACAATAGGGGATTTAAATAACGATGGTTGGTCTGGAAGACAAATGAAGGCTGACAAGGCCGACAAATAACCCTTAATGGTAGCTACTGCACAACCTTTCTGCGCTAGAGACAGTGCAAAAGACAAAACATGTGACAGATGAGCATGTAAGGGATCAATCTGTCTCTCTCCACACCACATAACAAATTTAGACCACCTATTAGCGTAGATAGATTTAGTGGAGTGTCGCCTGGCCACTAAGATAACATCCACTACATCAGGCGGGAGAGAGAAGGAACTCAGGTTGCCCCGTTCAATCTCCAAGCATGTAGGTGCAGACTCTGGAGGTTGGGGTGTAAAACCTGCCCCTGCGACTGCGAGAGGAGGTCTGCCCTGAGAGGGAGACGGAGCGGAGGGCACAGTGAGAGTTGGAGAAGGTCGGAGTACCATACCCTCCTTGGCCAATCCGGAGCTATTAAGATGACTTGGGCCCGGTCTTGGCGAATTTTCCTCAACACTCGAGGAATCAAGGGTATGGGGGGAAACGCGTAAAGCAACTGGTCGCACCAGGTTATCTGAAACGCGTCCCCCAACGCTCCCTGCATCGGATACTGGAGGCTGCAGAATAACGGGCAATGCGCGTTCTCCCGAGTGGCAAACAGATCTATCCAAGGAAACCCCCACATCTGGAAGATTAAACAGACTTGATCTGGATGGAGACGCCACTCGTGGTCTGCCGAGAATTGGCGACTGAGACTGTCCGCACGTACATTCAAAACCCCGGCCAGATGATTTGCCACCAAGCAAATCTGATGGTCCTTTGCCCAGGACCATAGCCGAAGAGCTTCTCTGCAGAGAAGGTACGACCCTACTCCTCCCTGTTTGTTTATGTACCACATCGTGGTAGTATTGTCCGTCAGGACCTGTACCGACTGACCACAAAGGGATGGGAGGAAGGCCTTGAGAGCCAAACGTACAGCCCGTAACTCCAACAGATTGATATGAAACACCTGTTCCTCTGGAGACCAAAGCCCTTTGATCTCCAGATCCCCCAGATGAGCTCCCCATCCTAGGGTGGAGGCATCCGTTATTACCGTGGCCACTGGTGGCGACTGCGCGAACGGCTTTCCCTGTGAAAGATTGTTGCCCGCAATCCACCACTTCAATTCCACAGCAGCATCTCTGGAGATCTTGACAGTACCTTCTAAATCTCCCTTGTGTTGAGACCACTGCCTTTGGAGGCACCACTGAAGAGCCCTCATGTGCCAGCGAGCATGCGTGACCAACAGAATGCAGGAGGCGAACAGACCGAGCAGACGAAGGACCTTGAGGACTGGAACTACCGCTCCATTTCGAAACATTGGAACCAATTCCTGAATATCTTGAATCCGCTGAGGCGGAGGAAAGGCTCGACTCAATGTTGTATCCAGTACTGCCCCTATGAACAGGAGGCGCTGAGAGGGCTCCAGGTGAGATTTGGGCACGTTCACCGAAAAGCCCAGGTCGAACAACAACTGGGTTGTTGACTGCAGATGATGCGACACAAGCTCCGGGGACTTGGCTTTGATCAACCAGTCGTCCAAGTAAGGGAATACTGCTATCCCCTTCCTTCTGAGCTCCGCCGCAACCACTGACATCACCTTTGTGAAGACTCGAGGTGCTGAAGTAAGACCAAACGGGAGGACCGCAAACTGATAGTGCTGCGACCCTACCACAAACCGGAGATACTTCCTGTGCGACTTGAGTATCGGGACATGAAAGTAAGCATCCTGCAAGTCGACAGACACCATCCAATCTTCCTTGTTCAACGCCAAAAGCACCTGTGCTAGGGTCAGCATCTTGAACTTTTCCTGTTTGAGGAACCAATTCAAGATCCTCAGATCCAGGATTGGTCTCAACTGACCATCCTTTTTGGGAATCAGGAAGTATCTTGAGTAACAACCTCAACCCTTTTCCTGCTCTGGGACCAACTCTACCGCGCCCTTTGAAAGGAGGACTTGAACCTCCTGTTCTAGCAACAGGAGGTGTTCTTCTGAACAATAAGATGGGCGGGGCGGGATGAGGGGCGGGAACTCCCGAAAGGGAAGGGCGTAGCCTTTTCCCACAATGCCGAGAACCCAAGTGTCCGTTGTGATAGACTTCCACTTGTGGAGAAAATGCTGTAATCTTCCCCCTACAGGAGAGGAGTGAGTGGGAAACGGTGGAAGCCTAAGGCTGCTTCCCCTGCTGCACCCCTCCAGAGGACGAGGAAGAGGCAGAGTGCTGTTGAGAGGCTCCTCTGGTACGGACCCCACCCCTCCCCCTCCCTCTAAATGACCTATAGGGGAGGGAAGAGGCGGGTTGCTGGAACCTCCCCCGAAAGGAAGAGGAATAAGAGCCACGCCCAAATCCCCGAAACCTCCTGAAAATTCTAGAAGAGGCAGAGGAAGAAGGAGCTTGCAGTCCTAACGATTTGGCTGTGGCTCTGCTCTCCTTAAATCGTTCCAAGGCTGAATCTGCCTTGGCTCCAAACAGTCTGTCCCCATCAAACGGGAGGTCCAGCAGGGTCGACTGCACATCCGCAGAGAACCCTGAGTTTCGGAGCCAGGCCTGTCTTCTTGCCACCACAGCCGTGCCCATCGCCCTGGCCACCGAGTCGGTCGTGTCCAGCCCAGACTGGATAATCTGGGTCGCGGCAGCCTGGGCGTCCGAGACCACATCCAAGAGACCCTGGGGAAGCTCCGTAAATGAAGACGAAATATCATCCATCAGCACATGGATGTACCTCCCCAGAATGCACGTTGCGTTGGTGGCCTTCAACGCCAAACTGCATGACGAAAATATTTTCTTGGACTGCGCATCCAGTTTCTTGGAGTCTCTGTCTCCAGGCACCGTCGGGAAGGAACCAGGCGCTGACTTTGAGGAACAGGAGGCTTGCACCACCAAGCTCTCCGGCGTAGGGTGTCTAGAGAGAAAGCCAGGGTCAGATGGTGCAGCTCGATACCTCCTGGCCACAGCCCTATGAACGGCCGAGGAAGACACCGGCTTCTTCCACACCTCCAACACCGGATCCAGCAAAGCCTCATTAAATGGCAAGAGAGGCTCAGCTGCAGCAGAGGCCGGATGCAATACCTCTGTCAGCAAATTCTGATTTGCCTCTGCCACCGGCAAAGGCAGGTCCAAAAAGCTCGCTGCCTTCCTCACCACAGCATGAAAGGAAGCAGCCTCCTCTGTATATTCCCCTGGAGATGAAAGGTCCCACTCAGGGGAAGTGTCCAGCCCACTGGCTGTATCCAGACCATGCAGTCCGTCTCCAGAGTCCTCAATCTCTCCCTCCTCTAGGACTCGCTGGTACTCTTGCTCTTCTAAAAGACGGAGAGCACGCCTCCTCGAATGAAGTCTCTCCTCGATACGCGGAGTCGACATGGCCTCCGCCGACGTCGAAGAACGGCGCCGATCTCCAGAAGCATCTGACGCCGCGTCCGGCGCCACAGGCAGCTTCGGCGCCGAGGCAGGAGCCGGAGGACGAGGTCTTGGAGCCGATGGACCAACCGGAGTCACAGGGCAAAATCCTGACTTCGACGGAGGGGCAACCTCCGGGGCCGAAACATCCGAAGCCACCGGAGCGGCCACCGACGCCGGAACCGGCGCCGAGCCCACATTCCCAAAAGGGAGAAAGGGCATAAAGGGTGCCGGCCGAAGAGGCGCAGGATCACCCAACGAAAAGGCCAAGGGCCCCGAAGGACCAGCCGGAGCAGCTCCTGGAGCCATCTGCTGAAAGATGGTATACATCGCATTAAGAAACGCGGTACTATCGGCTCCAGGAGTGGGAAAAGCCGGATACTGGGGTGCCTGGATCGAGGGCGACCCGACGCCGGCCTCGACGTCTGCGACGCCGGAGAAAACACAAGAGGCTGCACCACCTCAATCACTGACGCCTGACCAGGCGAAGTCGGTGACGCCGGAGAGGGCAACGGCGTCGATGGATGCGGCGTGACCGTGGGGCTGACCTCCCAAGTCCTCCGACGCCGAGCCGAAGGTGACCTCGAACGAGACTCCTTGCTGGAGTGACGTCGTGAGTCTCTACGGCGCCGGGAGTCTCGATGACGCCGGTGAGACCTTGGCGAAGAAGACTTCTTATGATGTTTCTCCTTCTTCTTTGACTTTGCCATGAATAACTTGGCCTCACGCTCTTTGAGGGCCTTCGGATTCATGTGTTGACATGAATCGCAAGTCGAGACGTCGTGGTCGGAGCTCAAACACCATAGACAGTCGGAGTGAGGATCTGTAACTGACATCTTGCCCCCACACTCTCGACAGGGCTTGAAACCCGACTTCCTCTGAGACATTGTTACCGCAGAGAAGACTACGCAGCAGACAATACACTGTAACCACGAAGGTAACAGTAGCTCCCTCGAAGATAACCGTTTCGAATGCACGGAAAAAAGGGAACTGTCATTGGCACGTCGGCGAGGACCTCTTATTGCCTGTATGACGTCAGACGGCGTCGCGTGGGCTAGAGTGACGTCCTCGTCGACGTGCAGAGACTAGTAAGAAGATTTCCGTTGAATGCTGGCGCCATGGGAGTATTCATCAGGTGAGGAATCCACAGGTAGTTGTATCCATCAGAAGAGGCCTTAACGGCCTGCACCACAAAACTTCTCGAAGTTGGGTGACAGAAGTGACAAGCTGGGTCCCAGGTGCGGGCTACGGACCGGTCCACAGTGGACCCCATAGCAGGCTCAACCCAGGCCCAAGCCCCTAATAAAAGGTCATACAGTGCTTCATTATAGGGGAGAACATGATCTACTCCTGGCTAGCCCTGGTGAAGCACTTTTATCAAGGGGTTAGTGGTCACCTCCACAGAGGGAGCTGCAAGTCTAGGACTCCAGCTGCCCTCTTTAGCACCTCAGAGAAGGAGGAGCTCTCCTCTGTGGCAAAGCTGGGGAGCAGAGGAGGTCCAAAGTCGATAAGGACTGAAGGCTGCTAGCCTCACCCAGCTCCATCAGCCAACTACCCTCTAGAGGAGGTCGGACAGTCTCATCCTTGGGGTTACTAAACCCCAGCTCTGCTTCTTCACCTCCAAAAGCCAGTTTCTCTGTAGGAAAAACAGCAAGGGACTGTTTAGAAGGAGGAGGGAAGGTGTTTAGGCCGGATGGCACCACTGTCGCCGCACGGTCACCGTCTAGCGCCTGTGCGGCTTCGTCTTGCCATCAGATAGGGTGATTGGCTCAGTGTCGATCAGCGACGCCGACGTCAGTGTCAGCTGATCAAACTCCGGCATCGCAGGTGGGAACCCCAAAGGGATGTGCACCGGAGCTGGTACAGATCCGAGTACAGATCCAGAGGGCCTAACTGACACCAAGAGCAAACCTGCCAACACGGATTCAGGTAGGACACTTCTCACCTCCTTGGGAGGAAGGTAGGGGCCCAGAGATGGCATGGAGGGAATTATAGCAATCCTGCATCTGGGCCAGAGCCTCTCCGGCTCCAGGGAAAGCAGGGTGGTGAAGAGTAAACTCTTGAGCCGACTCCTCAGCAAGAGGCAGGGTGAGTGCATCAGAAAGGCAAGACTTACGTGACGTGGATGGATGCTGCAACTTTGACCACCTGCATTTCGATGTCTTATTGCCATCAAGGGAAATGGACGCTTGCAGGAACGGCTCCTGGATCGATGTCACAGTCGCTCCCAGGACCTTGAATGAGACTAATAACAATGGGGGGGCCTCCGTCAGTCATGCTGCCAGGATCTTGATGCGCCATTCCCACAAAGCCTTCGGGTGAAGGCGACGGCAGGAGCCGCAATCCTCAGTCATGGTGTTTCCTGAGGCACAACATACAAACAGTCTGTGACCGATATCTGCCTGCCACAGGACCCACAAGGTTTGAACCTCGAGGACATAAGAAAAAAAGGCACACTGTTTCTTCGACAGAAATATGTCGAGATAGGCCAAAAAACTGTCTCAAAGAACTGCTCCAGATCTGCATTGGAAGCGTGGAAAAGAAGGAACTGATGTCAGCATGTCGGAGGGGGGATTATATGGACTCCATCGATGTCACATCTGGTTGACGACGTTGCTACGGAGTCGCACGCTGCCCTCTTCCAATGAGCAGAGGTATTGCTGTGAAAAAATTCCAGATCCAGGCTAATGTCTGGGGGGAATTCATAGGTAAGGAATCTGCAGCTAGATGTCTCTATCAGATGGTGGACACCTAACATCAATGCCCCTCCTTGGTGGGATGGAAAAAAAATAAAGAATTTATTGAAATAATGTAATGTAATGCACTTTAATAACATACAAAGGCTGCAAAAACAGTTGGCAGTATGGGTACTGGAAAAGCATTATGCAATGTCTAAGAAACAATCTTTACAGACTGTTAGGCTTTGCTATGATATGTCGATTTGTGGAGTGCACTAATCACCCACTAGGGTATCCGGGCACTCAAGCAGGTGTAGAGCCATGTGGTACCTGCAGAATTACTCAAAGAGCCAGGTCTTCAGCTTCTTGCAAAGCTCAGTTATCAAGGAGGAGGCTCTGATGTTTTGTGGGAAATTGTTCCATGTTTTGCGTGCAGTAATAGAGAATGCGTGAGTTCCTACTATGCTTTTGTGAAGACAGGGGTTATGTGCGCGTGAGAGTGAGTCTGAGCTTGGGTGTGTTTACGGGTTGTGATAGTGTCTGGCTGGTGAGGAATACAGGGCCTGTGTTGAGTAAGGCTTTGAAAGTGTGCATCAGGAGTTTAAATTGGCTGCGTTTGTGAATGGAGAACCAGTAGAGCTCCCTGAGGTGTGCCGAGAAATAGGTGTAGTGAGTAAGGTTGAGTATGAGTTTTGCAGCGGCGTTCTGGATGGTCTGAAGTCTGTTCTGGAGTTGCATGGAAGTTCCAGCGTACAGTGTGTTGCCATAGTCAAGCTGGGTTGTGATGACTGCTTATTTGATGGTTCATCTGGGGGGTTCTGTGGAAGCCACTTGAAGATTTTTCACAACATTCATAGGATGTGGAAGCAATATGAGTCTAATACGTTGACTTTTGCCAACATGTTCAGCTTGTCGTTCAGGATGATCCCCAGATTTGTGGCATGGCCAGTGGGTTTTGTTGTGGGTCCCAGTTGTGTCGCCCACCAGGTGGTGTCTCATGAGGCGTTCTTGTTTCCAAAGATCAGTACTTCAGTCTTGTTGAAGTTCAGTTTCAAGCAGTTGGTTTTCATCCATTCTGCTACCAGGGTCATGCAGTACACGTTTTGTGCCCTCGGATGAGAAAGGTGGCAGTCTGACTCTTTGGGTTTTCCTTGTGAAGAAGGAGCAGATCCAAATGAGACCTGATCCTGCAGCTGAACTGCAAAAAATGCTAAAATTTGAATCCAAAAATATGGCAATGGAGAAACAGATGAATATTGATATTACATTGTAGGGGTATCCAGAATTGCCACTGGTAGGCCAAACTCCAGCTGATGCTGGAAAGAGAGAAGTATGACAAACAGAAGAATTGGAAACTGATTCCTGGAGCGTTGTCATCAGATGCCACAGATGAAACTTAGGAAAATGAGTTTTCTCTTGCAAAGCTGTCTTATGACACGAAGACTTAAATACAAAAGTGACAGCCTTCTAATCAGACATTATAATAGCTTGCAATTCAAAGACTTCACACTCATCGTTATTCATGAAGATGAGTGCCACCAGGAGGTGGAGTACTAGTATAAGTTCACTGTCACTCAAGGGAATGGCAAGCAGATTTTGCACCAGACCATGGAAACAGATAAAGACAGATTTTGTATATGAAAGGAGGTAAAGTTTGCGAAAGGCTTGCATGAAATTGTCATTGTGCAAATCCACTCCTCTGTCCACAGTTAGTGCCTCAGTACTGGAAATGAAAACGTCATTTTCGAATCAAGAGCATAATTACAACACCTGCAACTAGCAAAAGTGGTGTTAATCCTTCAACGAGACTGGGTGTTTTGTTCCAAATGGAAGTAATACCACTAAAATAATTGGAAATGCACACACAAATCTGGTGCCAATCGAACAGTCACTAATAAATCGCAGTATAAGTGGTGTCGGTAGTGTGAAGAAGGTAACTCAATTCATTTACTGTTTAGGTGAAAATTACGGAAAACACTTTGCTGATGAAAACTCTTTTACTAAAGAGACCTAGATTTGTGTTTTGTCATAATGCATTGGTGCCAAATTAATGAAAAGCCTTTTGAGAACAGAAGAAACATTTTGAGGTGCAGTAAATTAAACCCACGTACACTATTTGCGCCAAAACAGAAGTAGTATATTTTGCAAAATGAAGACCAGAGCTAGATTTATAAACATACAGAAGATGAGCTTCACTGCGTAAAAGAACACATTATTGAATTAAGGATTGTGAAGTGACCCTAACTAGCACTGCATGCAAGGCCTTCTGAATTTACCCAGAGAATGAACACCGAAGGCATAAAAATATATTGACCCAGAGGATTGTCACAAGCTCCTGAACTATTAGCAAGAGCAGAGTAATTAGGAAAAAGTAATATTGATATAGCAAGCTCCAATTGTGATGTAAAGAAAAATCATAAATTTTCACCCGAACGATTCTGATTTAAATCAACCTATTTGTTTAAAGGCAAACACAGAAAATAAAATAATATCGTGCATAAGCCATACAATTTGGCGCTGGTCAGACTACACATGATTCAATATCTAATTGCTGCAACACTAACAACATGTAATAAGCGTCTCAGCGAGCTATTGCACTCTGATTTTGTTATGGTACGCAAACAAACCAATGTCCAAAGATTTGTGTGCATTTGAAGTGATTGTAATATCCAATTTAGCTGTGTGATTTCACAGCTATGTGAACACGGCAGGAGAAGGCAGGTTTTCTTTCATAACATTAAGTGATGGAGACTCAATGTCTGAAACAGAATATGGGGGTCATTACGACCTTGGCGGGCGGCTACCGCCGTGCGGCCGCACTCACGCAGCCCCCATTATGACATTCCCGCTGGGCCGGCGGGCGCAAACCAAGTTTGCGCCCGCCGGCCCAGCAGGAATGAGGCCGCAACATAGGAGCCGGCTCCTAATGGAGCCGGCGGTGTTGCGGCCGTGCGACGGGTGCAGTTGCACCCGTCGCACTTTTCACTGTCTGCTATGCAGACAGTGAAAAGCTGGCTGGGGCCCTGTTAAGGGGCCCCAGGACACCCCTTACCGCCAGCCTCTTCCTGGCGGTGCAAACCGCCAGAAACAGGCTGGCGGTAGGGGGGTCATAATCCCCAGGGCAGCGCTGCTTGCAGCGCTGCCCTGGCGGATTATCACCGCCGGGGCTAAAACGGCGGTAAACCGCCGGCCCCGGCAGTGTGACCGCGGCGCTACCGCCGCAGTCGTAATAAGGGCCTCCGTACCGCCAGCCTGTTGGCGGTACGGACGCCACATTACCCCTGGTGGTCAGAGCCGTAATGACCACCTATATCTTCTAGTGAGAATAATCATATTATTAGTATAATACTACATATCTATCGAAAACTATTGTTGTTGACCTCCCTACTACTGATCAGACAGAAGTACAAATAATGCGACAGTGACCACTTCCTGTTTTTGTTTTACTGATGAAACAGGGCCTGAAAACAATGGGTGAATACTTGCATTGTTAGTGAGCAGCTTCATGTGAGATTTGATAGAGACAACTGGAGTTTTTTGATTTCATAACTGAAAAAAAGTTACTAACACTGTGTTGTGAATGCAAGCGGCATGTCTTTAATATCTGCTCTGTTAGCTGAGGCACCAGGAAGAATACCTTAAAAGCAACGGATGCATTCATTTCATTATGTGGCGTAAGGACTGCATCTTTTAAAGCATTATTTAAGCTACCAAAGTTCTATTATCCACTAACTCTTTAACATTTGTATTTGAAAGGTCTTAAATCCATGGCCAATCGTAGAAGTAGGAGTAGCTCTTTTGAGATGGTAAAGGAGTGTGCATTATTGAAAATGAAGCAAAATATAACCATGTAATTTGCTGAGTTATGTAATTTAAATATATGAAATTATGTGTGCACATGCGTACAGGAAACAGTGCTTCTGTCCCTGGAATGTGCCAAAATGAAATACCCTAGACACAGCTAAATTGAATAATGACATTCTAAAATGTCTAAGTAAAGGAAGTTACTTACCTGTAAACCTAGTTTTTCTCGAGGGGAATCATCAAAGTCAGAAACACTTAATTGTCCCACCCACATGCAGGAGGAGAGACTGCTCTCCTCAATCCAGTCACAAGCCAAAAGACATTTGCACCGCACTCCATGAACTCTTTCAGTCCTTTATTTTAAAACAGCTTGCAACTGCACCAACGAGATTCAACCTAAATGGTCTTTCTTATGGTTAGCGAGTCCTGTCACTATGTTTACCTTTTTATACTGCTTTGCCATTCTGCCTATTATGAGGCATTCTGGATCCTGTAGTATACACATAAAACTAAATTATTAACCAAAATACAATAGTAAACAAAGCCAATATGCTGGATTAATTTTAGCCCTATTAACGTAAGGTTAATTGCACTCAGCAACAGTTTTACAATCCCAGTAATGCATTATTTAAACTCAATACAATATTATAATAATTCAATAACAACTAATAACACTTCCTAGCTGATATAGATTTCGTTCAATACATTACCATCCAATTCTGGTATAGTAGTATAATGTTCATATTCATTACCAATCATATTGCTGGTTTTGTAATGTCATTAAGTGCCATATTCATGTAATATTCCAGTTCTCTTTTAGCTGTTCAGACTGGACTAAACCATTATAATAAAAATAATTTACAAATGAACATGAAGCTCATCATAGTTCAATGCAAAAGGAATCTTAGTTCGCAATTGAATAATATATCTTGACTCCAGCTGACACAATTTGTTTGTTCTATCACCACCCCTCTCATGTTACAATACATGATCTGTAGCATAGTATCTCAACATTTTCCAGTTGCTCATTTCATGTATTTATAAATGCTTAGCCACTGCATAAGTCTGGTCACAAACCTGGATGGTGGCCGAATCGATATTTAATAAATAAATCTTTATCTTTTTTTGACCAGCCCGACTTCAGGTATAAATGGTATTTCAGAGTTTTTATACTTATTTATTATCATCCATGAGTGGGATCTGACTACAAGAAGACCCTTATCCATAGTTAAAGATTTAGGGGGTTATTACAACTTTGGAGGAGGTGTTAATCTGTCCCAAAAGTGACGGATATACCACCAGCCGTATTACGAGTCCATTATATCCTATGGAACTCGTAATAGGGCTGGTGGTATATCCGTCACTTTTGGGACGGATTAACACCTCCTCCAAAGTTGTAATAACCCCCATAATATTCATTGTGAAGTTTATAATGTATTTAAATACATCGTGTGATAAACTTTTATCCCACAGTGACGAGCTCCCAAATCATCCAGGGCTTGATCAAAATATTGCCAGGACGGAGCCAAAGAATTCAGACTCATCTCCTTCCAGAGTGCCTGACACAACTGATTCCCCTTCACTTGTTGTACATGTTTCCAAATCCTAATATAACTACCCTTCCTTGCTATAGTTTGGTTCAAGTATCCAAACTCTAGCCTAATCTGGGCCTGAAAGGAGTTCCCTGGGAGATGGAACAGGGACCTAAACACCTTTCCGATTATCCCGTTTAGATGGCAGCATCTCTTCCTCAGAGAGCTTCACTACCATAAGTAATACTAGGTATTAGTGTAGCAGTAATGACTTGTAGCAGAGGTTGATAACTGGGGCCGTCTAGGGATCTTTGTGAAGTACGGGAAGCAAGCAGCCACGCATTTCCTTTCTGCTGTAGATCTAATTTTTGGGGAATGAAAGATCCCCTCTCCTCAAATAATACACCCAAATATCTGTATGATTTTACTTGTTCTAGTTCTAACCCTTGAAAATGCCACTTGGATGCTTTATGTATTTTTTTGCTTACTTCCATAATTTTGGATTTCCTCCCATTTATTATCATTCCATTTTCTTCAGCAAAATTCAGCTAGTTTAGCAATTAGACGCCGTAATCCAATTTTGGTTTGACTTAAGAGGATTACGCTGTCTGCATAAAGCAGGTTTGAGATAAAAAAAACTCCATCTTTGGAGGATGTGCATTGACCTCATTTAACTTAATGGACAGATCTGATTAAAAAAAAAGATTAAAAAGCTATGGCGCCAACACACAACCCTGTTTGAGACCTTGTTTTGTTTCAATTTTCCTTGATAAAAAGGAGCTCTCCCCTACCTTCACTTTGACCCATGTATCGCTATATAACAACAGTATGGTTTTTAGTAACCGGACGGATATATCCCAAGACGTTAACTTTGCCCATAAGAGGCTGCGCCGTACCAGATCGGAAGCTGATTTAAAATCCACAAAGCAAAATTAAAGGGGTTGATTTCTTTGCTTACATTTATCTAGTATAATAGAAATAGGTAGAATATTTACTGCTGTACCTGGCCCTTTCATCAAACCTGAATGGTTTGCCGGGATAATATTTTTTTCAGTAGCCCAGCTCTGAAGGTCCTCTAAAAGTGACCCCACATAATATTTTGCTTCCGAGTCTGTCAGAGTAATTAAACAGTAATTGTCCGGGCTGGAGCAGTTTCCTCCTTTAAATATCGGGTGAATTATTGTACCCTTCCAGGAACTTGGCAGGGTTTCGAGTACTAAGGATTTATTAAAGACCACAGTCAACTTCTCTGCCCAGAAACCCAGGTTTGTCTTATTTAAGGCATTTGGGATCCCATTTGGGCCTGGAGCTCCTGCCTGTCTGCTTTTATTAATCAATCTAGTATCCCGGGCCATGGAGAATGTTAGTTCTGTAGTTCCTGTTGACATACATGGGCCGTATTTTTACCCACTCCTGGGCACAGATCCCCCCTGAGCCTCCCAAATTGAACACCTCTTTTTTAGTTCTTTAATTTGGTTAAAATGGTGTGCTAAAAAAAGCGGTCCAAGATGATTCTGAAATGTCCGAGCATGTCAGAATCATGTGGGCTTTATTTAGATTGTTTGCCATTTTCTGAAACCTCAGTGAGTTATTTTTTTTTACTTAGGAATAAGGCCTTTACCCAAAAATCATGCCTTATCTGTGCCTTATGTTCCCAAATTTGCTTCCAATAGATGGTATGAAAATAAGTTACTTACCTGTAACTGTGGTTCTCCAGTATTGGTATCTTTCATAGATTCACATGCTTGAATCATTCCCCGTCGTCGAAGTGGGAGTCCCACGGTACATAGAAAGCAATAAATAGAGATTTTTTTTTTTTTTTTTCATTAAAGTCAATAGGAAAAACACATTCAATTCTACAACTATCAGCCTCATTAGAAAAAGCCCAAACTTCAGCCAATCAGGCGAGACCACCCCCTTAGAATCCTCAGCACAGAGGCTCAGTCTCTCAGATTTCCCCGCACTAGTGATTACAGGAAAGTAAAAGAGGTGAGCCCCTCTGGGGAGGACGGTGGGTCGCATGTGAATCTATGAAAGATACCAATACTGGAGAACCACAGTTACAGGTAAGTAACTTATTTTCTTCTCCAGTATTGGGGTATCTTTCATAGATTCACATGCTTGAATCAGAGTAGTCAGCAGTAAGAAAGATGGTTGAGTTCTGAAACACCAGAAGCATGCCTGTGCATAATTCGTCCTATATGGATTCATATAGGTAATTAACATTTGCAAATCAACCTTCTAAAAGATTATATACATGAATATATACATCTACACATAGATATATTTACATGAAAATATCAGTCTGGCAATACGTAGAGGATGGAGGGTAAAAGGTTATTGGCTCACCTTATGCAAATAAATTACGTAACACTGCTTGTCCTACCGCGGCATCCATTCTGTCCGTAGCTTCCAGGCAGTAGTGCTGGGTAAAGGTGTGAGCACGTGTCCACGTTGCCGCTCTGCAGATCTGGCTCAGAGGGACTCCTGCGAATAGAGCTGCTGAAGTGGATACCGCTCTAGTGGAGTGCGCTCTGACACTGGATGATAACGGTTTCCCTGCCAACTGGTGGCATAGCTGAATGGCAGAAGAGATCCAGCGCGCTATGGTCTGCTTAGTAACGGCTTTGCCTTTATTGATCCATCCATAACTAATAAACAGCTGCTCAGATTTACGGAAATTGCTAGTCCTTTGTATATAAAATTTTAAACATCGTTTAATGTCCAGAGAATGTAATGCGCGCTCCGCTGCAGTTTGCGGATTTGGAAAAAATGTTCTCAGAACCACCGGCTCATTTAGAAGAAAAGACGATGGAACCTTAGGTATAAATTTTTGATTAGTTCTCAGAATGACCTCCTCTGATTTGAATTGGAGGAAAGGTGGTGAGATTGTGAAGGCCTGGATATCGCTAACCCTCTTCGCTGATGTCAAGGCCAGAAGGAGGGCTGTTTTAAAAGAAATGAATTTGAGGTCCACCTTATGAATGGGTTCAAACGGATGCTTCATTAACTGGGAGAGCACAATATTCAAATGCCACTGAGGTTAAGGACGGTGAATCGGCGGAAACATCCTGAACAAGCCCTTAATAAATTGTTTTATTTTTCTGGATGACCATAAAGAAGGTGACTGAGACGTTCGTCGGAAACGGGATATGGCAGCCAGGTGCACTCTAATAGACGAATGCGAAAGGCCGGATTTAGCTAAATGCAATAGATATGGCAGAATCTGTTCAGGAGAGGACTTTAGAGGATGAACGTTGGAAGTTGAACACCATATGCAAAATCTCTTCCACTTGAGCTTATATGTTCTGTTTGTAGACTGAGCCCTGGCACAGGCAAGTACCTCCCTGCAATCTGTAGGAATATCTAGGCCGTTGAATTCATAGAATTCAGTAGCCAGGCTGATAAACGAAGAGACGTCGGGTTGGGATGACGGACCTGACCCTGATTCGTTGTTAACAAATCCGGTAGTGTCTTCAGTCGAATGTGAGGCTGCTCCGAGTGTAATAGAAGTTCTGTGAACCAAAACTGGCGTGGCCATTTGGGAGCAATTAATAAAAGTCTGCATGGTTCCCTCTTCATTTTCTGCAGAAGTCTCGGGATGAGTGGAAGCGGGGGAAAAGCGTATGCATAAATCCCTGACCATCTGATCAAAAACGCATTCCCCTTTGATCCCTTCTGCGGTCGCCAGCTTGCGAAGTGTTGGCATTTCTTGTTGTCTCTGGTCACGAACAGATCCAGACTGGGTTTGCCCCAACGACGAAAGAGGCGGTCGAGAACTGACTGATTGAGTTCCCACTCGTAGCAGCTGGTCCGAGTCCTGCTTAAGGCATCTGCCCAGGTGTTGATGATCCCCGGGAGATGTTCCGCTCTGATGGATATCCGATGTTGAATTACCCAATGCCACAGGTTCTGCGTTTCTATCGATAATGCTTGCGATCTTGTGCACCCCTGTTTGTTGAGGTAATGCATGACTGTGGTATTGTCTGTTCTTATCAAGACTGAAGAACCCTTGATGTTTGTGAGGAAGGACTTGAGTGCCAAGGAAACTGCCCTTAACTCCAATACGTGTATGTGAAGAGTCGACTCTTGAGTGGACCATTTCCCTCTCACTGAAAGATCCTGCAAATGTGCGCCCCATCCCTCTAGGGATGCATCTGTTGTTATAATGTGCACTGGCTTGTCCTTCAGGAATGAAAGACCTTCTGAGATGAGGGGCGTATCCTTCCACCATTTGAGAGCTTGTTTTGCTGATGGGGTTATCCGAATTACATAGTCGAAAGAACCTTCTATTTGTTTCCATTGATTGTCTAACTGCTGTTGAAGTGTTCTCATGTGCAGACGAAAGTTTTCTATCAATGGAATGCAAGACGAAAGCATCCCCAGAAAAGACTTGTAAGTCCGCACAGAAGCGGACCTTCTTTTGCTGAGACGTGCTGCTAAATCTCAAAGTTTCTTTCGTCTGTCGTGTGAAGCAAAGGCTTTTGCTTGGACTGTGTCCAAGACGGCTCCTAGAAAAGTGATGTTCTGGGAAGGATCCAGCTGAGACTTGGGTAATTGACTGTCAAGCCTAGTGTTCCGAAAAGAGATAGACATGTCTTCGTGTCCCTGACAGCTTTTGACGTTGTTCGTGCCTTTATTAGTCAGTCGTCTAAATACGGGAACACTTGTATCCCTAGTTGCCTGAGGTGGGCTGCAACCGGTGCCAAAACTTTGGTGAATACTCTTGGGGCCGACCTGAGGCCAAAGGGCAACACTCTGAACTGGTAGTGAGTGCCTGCAACCCTGAATCATAAGAATTTGCGATGACTGGGGTGAATGGGAATGTGGAAATATGCGTCCTGGAGATCTAAGGATGTCATAAAGTCCCCTCGGTTGAGTAGGCACAGGACATCTTGAAGGGAAATCATGCGAAAAGATTGCTTCTTGAGGTATTTGTTGAGAGAACGAAGATCTAAAATAGGTCTCCAGTCTCCTGTCTTTTTCCGTATAAGGAAGAAGCGGGAGTAAAAACCTGTTCCCCTCGGACTCCTTGGTACGATCTCTATTGCTCCCTTCTTCATTAAGATAGCAATCTGTTCCAGAAGCTCGTTGAGATGGGCTGGCGGTGACCTCTTGGTGGCACATGAGGGGGAGGGTGGTTGAATTCTAGTGTATGCCCTCGGTTGACAATATCGAGTACCCATTTGTCTGAAGTAATTTTGGACCACTGGTGGAGGAACTTGGAAATTCTGCCCCCTATTAGAGTGTTGATATAGGGGCTGGGTGCAAGCATCCGATGAAGGTCAGTGCTTTCTTGCCGTCTCCTTGGTCTTGTAAGTCGCCTTTCCTCTCGCTTGTTGCCTGAAATGCGTGGATGACTGTTGTCGAAAGGAATGTGGTTGTTGCTGGCCAAAGGTGGAACGAAACTGTCCCTGGTAAGAGGAGTATTGGCGATACTGATGTGCGCCTCCTCTATAAGAAAAGGTTCCTCTTCCTCTCGCTCCCCGAAAGGGCTGCCTCTTGTATTGCAATGTTGCCAGAGATCTGGCTGTCTCAGTGTCTGCTTTAATGGATTCTAACGCATCATCCACATGTTTGCCAAACAAGAGCTCGCCATCATACGGCATGTACAGGATCTTTAATTGTACTTCTGGCCTAAAAGAAGTAGCTTTCAGCCACCCTTGACGCCTTAGTACGGCCGCTCCGGCTAACTGGCAAAAACCTGTAGACGAGACGTCTATGGCGCAGTCTATGATCTCAGCCGAGATCTTTTCACCCTCCTGTAGAATCTTGCGCGCTTCTGCTCTACTATCTTCAGGTAACATGTCTATAAACTGCGACATATCAGACCACATCTGGCGGTCGTACCTTCCTAGGATTGCTAGGGAATTTGCTGCTCTAACTGTAGTGGCCGCCATCGCTGAGAACTTTTTCCCAATCTAATCCAATCAAAGTCCTTCCTTGTCTGGGGGGGGCAGTCAGAGATGCCGATGGACTTCTGGACCTTCTCTGAGCTGCCTGCGATATGACTGAGTCTGGTTTAGGGTGACTAACCAGACATGCTGGAGAATTGTCCGGTGCTTTATATTTCTTCTCAAGTCTCGGTAAGACTGCGGGAATGGAGGATGGAGTCTGCATGACCTTAAGGCCCACCTCCCAAATGAAGTCAACAATGGGTATAGCCCTTACAGACTTCCTAGTATCCTCTTTGAAGTCATAAAGAAAACAGTCTGACTGCTTAGATGTTATTATCAGAATATACATCATCCTCATCCTCCTCGTCAGCAAAGAGATGTTGCGGAGGTACTGGTGTTACTTTACTGGGTGATGTATGTGATGGAAGTAGGAGAGAAGACTTGCTCTTTATTGGCAGAATTCTCTGTGGCAGGTAAGGAGATGCTCCAAAATGTTTGGGTATCGGATCAGGGTATTGAGCCGTCGTCGACGGAGCGTCCGTCGATGGTGTTCTCGCCGACGGTGTAGGCGTCGACGGAGCCGTCATCAGTGGAGCCGTTATCGGTGCTGTGAGCGTCGACGAAGTTGCTGTCGACGGTGCCAACGTCGACAAGGTTTCCGTCAACAGGTGTGTCGCCGTCGCTGCTTTCGTCGGTGAGATCGTCGACGAAGAACTTCTGAATTTACTCGTCGATGAGAGCGTCGACGGTAGAGATTTCATCTTCTTACCCGTCGACGGTTTCTTTGTAATCTTCAAAGGTGTGAGCCGACGATGGACCGTATTTCAAGCTCACCGACGTTATAGTCGAAGATGACAGTGTTGTCGTCAATGAAGGAAGGCCTGCCGTTGACGATGCGCTCGTCGACGGTGTGGATCTCCTGGACGTCGACGGTGGCAGGGAACTTGAAGGTCTTTTGAGCTTCTTTGAGGAGGAAGCAGGTGTAGATGGCTCTGAGCGAACCTTACCACCCATTTCTCTGGATGTTGAAGCTTGTTCCTCCGGCTTGTCCTTAAATGCATGCAGCTTCTTGGCTGACTTACTCCTCTTGGGGGAGAAGCTCTCCACAGACCTCTTCCTCTTCTTTGAGGCCACTGATGTGTCGCTGCCCTCCTCCTCAGAAAGAGCTTCTCTGGCCTTTCTTTTCTGAAGCCAAAGTAAGAGCCTGGCTTCTCTGTCTCTCAGAGTCTTGTTGGGAAAGGTCCTGCAGATCTTACAGTCTTTGACCTTATGCTCTGGATGGAGACAGTATATGCATTCCTTGTGAGGGTCCTCACAGTGAAGTCTTAACTTTCCACAGGTCCCACAAGGTCTAAACAAACCTTCTCTTGCTGTAGACATGATGGAATAATACTACAGTAAGAACAAAAGTGTAAATTGAAGATTATCTCTTGAAGAGAAAGAAAACTGAGCAGAGCTCAGGGAGACTCCCTTACACACGACGTGTGGTAGAAAATCTTAGATACTGAGCCTCTGTGCTGAGGATTCTAAAGGGGTGGTCTCGCCTGATTGGCTGAAGTTTGGGCTTTTTCTAATGAGGCTGATAGTTGTACAATTGAATGTGTTTTTCCTATTGACTTTAATGAAAAAAATGAAAATAAAAATAAATCGCTATTTATTGCTTTCTATGTACCGTGGGACTCCCACTTCGACGACGGGGAATGATTCAAGCATGTGAATCTATGAAAGATACCCCAATACTGGAGAATAATAATTTTAAAATCATTTTTGATTTGACGGTCTGTTGGGTGCTTCTTGGCATGTCTTAAAAGTCTATTCCGCGTCCTTCTTAATAAAGCAATGGAAGCTGAGATTTTTATTTTATAATAATTTTTTGCTTTTTCAAGTACATAACACTTGTGTTTTTTTTTAGGTTTTCCAGTAGGAAATCTGGTTATAAATTTATCTAAAAAGTATGACCATTTGATTATTGGATCATCAATTGTGTTGCTCCTACATTGGTTATGCAGCGTAATTGTATTGCCCCTATAACATCAATTCAATCTTCACGCCAGTGGAGTTTCTTATAATTAATAGTAGTAATGTCCGCACGAGATGTAGCTGCAAGTTTGCGTCTAGGAAAATGATAATTGATCTCCATTCTCTATTGGCTGTGATCACGTTTGTCTGTCTTTACTATGTGATAGTCAGTTACTAAGCTTAATAGTGGCAATGAAGCTACTGTATAATCAATTGTGGATTGGGTTCTGGAAGCATAGTAGGTTACTGAATTTCTTGTTGAAATCTCCCATTCAGGAATCTAAGTCCAAGGCCTCCAAGTTTTTAACAACGGAGACCGCCTTAGCATCATATGTACCAGTCCCCAAAGGTCACGTTGGTTGTTGTGTGACTGCCCACATATGATCCTGTTGCATAATCTGATTCTCTCTATCATAAACCTGTAATAATTTCATATTAAAATCACCTGCTATTAGGAGCTATGGAGCAGCAGGATCTTGCAAGCATGTTAAATTATTTCTACCAGTTTAGTGGTCATAAGTTTTCTGGAATGGGCATCAGGATGAATGTAGACGTTTAAAAGCAAAAGGGGTCTCCCTATCTTTTTGTGCCAGTTTAACAGTTTTATTACCAAACAATCTGCATTTTCCTCTCTTAGTTGTATGCAGGATGTTTTTACCCTTGCTGATATAAATGACGCTAGACCCCCTTCAGACAACCGAACTTATTCACCTTTTGTGCAGGGGGAAAAAAAGACTAGGAAGCCGTTGATTGTAAAGGGCTTAGTAGCCCAAGTCTCTTGTAATAAAATGATCTGAAAATTATTTAGTAAGGTTGTTAGGTCTTTTAGTTGATTATAAGCACTAATCTCATTTATGTTCCAAGAACAGATTTTAAGTGATTTTTGATGGAATCTTGCCTTATCAGTTCATAGTGGGGGAGTGTGTAGCTGTCTACCTTTATGAAGGGCAGCTGATAGCCGTCCTAAATGTAATTGCTCAGAATGATGTCTATTATATAATGTATAAATTGTCTGATGGTAAACGGAAAGAGCGGAGTTACCAATTGCAGCTCTAAGAATTGAAAATAGTTGATGTGGACCTCTCATTCTGTTTAATTTTAGTGTTCTATTATGAATTTCTAGGGGGTCAGGATAACCAATCTGCAGTGGTAATGTTGTCAGAATTCCCCATTTTGAAAAATAACCTTTTTAATTAAAAACCTTGCTGGCCAGCTGAGATGACACCCAAGTCACCAAGGTAGATTCTAGAGTATTACCTTTTTCCACCTCTGTCCCAGTCAAACATTCTATAGAACCAATTTCAGTAGTCTGGATGTTCTCAAGGGATGTATTGCTCGTAAAAGTTTTAATATATTACCGCGATTGAGTATGTTATGCGGTCCCCTGGTCTGGTATTGTGGGGAAAAAATTATTATGTTTCCACCCACAGGGAAGCTATATTGATTGGCTTCGAGAGGGAGACCAATTTGGTCTTTTTTCAAATTCCTAGGAGTGATCTCCCAGTCGGACTTCACCTGTTGACTTAGATCGGTCTGATCGTCTGACCTATTTACTGAAACGGCCTTAGAAAAAGGCCCTACATATCTACCCCTTCCCTGAATCCTTGGCACAGCAGTATCCATTTGTTCGATAGCAGGACTGTTTCCCTCACTCTCGGGAGACTCTACTATGTGTACTGCTTGTGCAGAAAAGTTTTCTGCTAATGTCTCACTAGATTTCATTCCTTGACGCTCAGCATATGTAAGTTTGTTTCCAACCCCTTCATTGTTACCTTTCAAAACAAACACCCGACTTTGTTGAGTCTTAATTTTTGGAAATTCCTTAGCTTTTCTAGGGCATGGATATTCCCTGACTGCTGATTCCCCTTAACATTGAATAGAATCCTAAGGTCCTAAAGGACCACGACTTTTCCTTTGAGTACTAAATAAAGGTAAAATATTGGTAGTCCAAGGGCTGCTCTTATTATTGGTATTCATCCCTGAGCTACTTCTGTTCCCATCCCCTATAACAGAGATGTTTGTAATACTTGTCCCGGTGTCAGGGGCAGCAACTGGGACACCCTTCATCTTTTTCCTAGCTTTTCGTAGTTTTTTCTTTTGCCTTTTAGTAACATGCTCAACTGGTTGTTTAGCTTGATCATTTAATTGATTAATTGTGGAAGATGATAATGATGGTAGGGATGGAATCTTTTTAACTAGCATTTCAGTGCTATAAGCTATCTCTTTTACTGGTAACTCTGTACAACAAACATTATCGTAACAGCTGACAACCTCATTAACACTTCCTTCTATAATACCCGCTTCATTACCAATACCGTCGACTTCATCGTCCAGGCATCCCATATTCAACAAGCACTGGCCCCTTGCTGGGGAGGTAAGTTATTGTCATTTTTTACACTGTTAAGATCAGCCTTAAAGTCATCCATCAATGTATTTATGACCTCTGGGAGTGTAAAAAGCGTATTATTTATACGAGCACAAGTACAATCCAGCTCCATTGTTTCTGCATAAGTCTGTGCTCGTTTAATCAAAGCATTTAAGTCTGCCAACTTTTGGTCGATCCCTGATACAGATTGAGACATAGCATTTAGTAAGTCCACCTGCACAACCATTTTTGTAGACTGGTAGGACAGAGCATCAAGAGTTAATTGTGAGGTCTTGAAGAAAATATCCCACACAGAGCTTTGATCTAATTTCCCAGATGAACTTTGTAAAAGATGGGGACAGTCGCTGCCCCCTCACCCATCTGACTGGGGCAGTCAAGTGATTGGGCTTGTGGTGGACCGCAGCTTCTAAGAGCCCTTTGACCATGAGATTTTGCATCCACCTGATTAGCCAAAACGGTGGACTGCACTGCTTGTGTTGTAATCTGAACAATTGAGTCGGTGATTTTGAGCAAACATTTCTCGATACATGAGTGGGGGGAATTCTGATGTTGGTTAAAGGGGCCCGCACTATCGGCGGCACAAAGGTTATTTGAAGATCTTATATTGCTATAAATCTGACCACCCTCCAAGAGCCCTTGGCTTGTAACATTGTTACGGGTTACATAACCTTCTTTATAATAAAATTCAGCTCTAGGGGGATCAAGTCTCCTTTTTCAGAGAGTCCTCTAAGCATATTTCCAGATGAGAATGAGGTGGCAATTGGGGATGGAGATAATGATCTTAAAGTAAGTAACTCTTAGTCACTGATAGAACCCTAGGCATTTTCTTTATCATCCAATAGATCAATAGCATTGCCAGGAGCGCTTGTCGCCTCCCCTCCTTCCACTTCCAAACCATTATTACCCCTCTTTTCATAAACAAAACTACTTTCACTTTTTATTGGGGAAATAGGTTGAGGAAAGGCCAGTTTTTTAGGATTAGAAAAAATTGCTTCAACTGGGTCCTTCAAAAAATCAAATTTGTAATAAGTTTTTACTGATTTTTCAAACATTGGCGCAATAGCAGAAATTAAAGTCTGATGGTCCTCAGTTTTTTTTAACCTACTGGTCTTAGCAGGTAGTAGAGGTGGGGATTTCTGTTTCCTCTTATTTCTCTTAATGGATGGATTGTCCTTTCTTTCCCTGAGCGCATCTTCTCAGGCAGGAGGTATTTGTTTCTAAGAGCTTTTATACATAGCACACAACTCCTAGGACTTTGGAACGCGCCGCCACACCTCAGCAACCGAGGGGCATGAGCACGCAATGGAGAGAAGTATAGAAATTGTCTCCACTTATGGCTCCCAGGCTGCAAGCCACCCCTGTTTAAGACAAGCCGCATCCGCAGCCTCGGGAACTTAACCCTAAGGGTTGAAAAAACCCAGAAGAACCTCCAAAGATCACAGAAGCTTTAAGTCCTAATTCCATTCTTTGGGGATTGCTGATTTCCAGTAACAAAAGATCAGTGTTCACAAGGGTTTAACTGTGTGTGGATGATATCTGTACGATACACCGGAAAAGTCACAGCATCGTAACACAACAGCTATGCCCAATTCAGCCCCATGACCTACTCACAATACTCCCAACAGTCATAAACAGCCACAGAGGTCCACAAAGGTTCACGACTGCCCGCGGTTTGATAGCAGTTGGCAGGTAGAGCTGATGGTGGGAGTTAATGGTGGTTGGTGGCAGTTAGAGGCAATAGATAGGTAGGAGCTGGTGGCTGGTAAGCGGCAGTGCTTAGTAATTAGTGACTAATAACTGATGGTAGAGATGAACAAGTTACTTACCTCTGGTAACGCCTTTTCTGGTGGAAACACTAGCTACCTGTGGATTCCTCACCTAATGAATTCTCCCAATGCACCAGCATTCGAGGGAAATTTTCTTCCCAGCTCTCCACGTCGACGAGGACATCACTATTGCCCGACTTCCATGCGACTCTGTCTGACGTCATTGTGGCAATGAGAGGATCTCGCCGGAGTGCTGACGTCAGTTTTCACCACTTTTTTACGTGCCTTTGAGGCAAACAGGTGATCACCTGACATCACATACTTGACATGACTACATCAAATATAATACGTAATATTTAATCAAATAAAAACAGCAAAATATACAAATATAAACATCTATATTTATATATACCACATATATGAACATATATATATATATATACATATATATATATACATATACAATCAAATATACGATCACTCTAGGAAAACTTGGTATAACCAACCAGGAAACGGGGAGGCGGGTGGGACCGTGAGGAATCAACAGGTAGCTAGTGTATCCACCAGAAAAGGCGTTACTGAAGGTAAGTAACTTGTTCTTCTGATGGATACAACTACCTGTGGATTCCTCACCTAATGAATAGAGTCCCAAAGCAGTATCGCACTCGGTGGCGGGTGCCTGAATGGTCACACCAAGAAATCCTGCAGCACGGACCATGCAAAATTGCCATCCCTCCTAGCCGCCGGGTCCAAGCAATAATGCTTTGCAAAAGTATGGAGGGAAGCCCAAGTCGCGGCCTTACAAATTTCATCCACAGGAACACCTCTAGCCAAGGCCGAAGAGGCCGACTTAGCCCTGGTGGAGTGGGCTCTAATTCCAACAGGAGGAACCTTCTTTGCTAAGGAATAACATACTTTTATGCAAAGAATGACCCACCTGGACAGTGTTATTTTGTGGACAGCCTTGCCTTTCCTCTTCCCCAAGTAGCCAATGAAGAGCTGATCATCCACCCGGAACTCTCTCGTTCTCTCGATGTAGAAACTTGGGGCCAGATGTAGGAAACTCCGATTTTGCGAATCGGAAATTGCGAGTCGGTGCGACTCGCAATTTCCGATTTGCAAAATCGGATGCAGAACGGTGTCTCAGACACCGTCTGCGATTCGCTATGGGGTCACAAAGACCCACCTCATTAATATTAATGAGGTGGGTCGCATTTTGCGACCCCGTAGCGAGTCCCTGCACTCACAGGGATGGTGGCCTGCTGAAGACAGCAGACCTCCATGTCTGTGACTGCTTTTTAAATAAAGCAGTTTTTTTATTTTTATTTTGCAGCCCGTTTTCCTTAAAGGAAAACAAGTTGCTAAATAAAAAAAGATAACGAAACCATTTGGTTTTGTTTTTTCAGAGTAGGCAGTGGTCCATTGGATCACTGCCTGCTCTGAAAAAACAATTTGGGCAACATTCACAAAGGGGAAGGGGTCCAATGGGGTCCAATTTGCGAATGGGTTACCACCAGTGTGACACGCTTTCGCAGTCCCAAAGCAATTTAGCATAGCGATGCGAGTCGCAAATAGGAAGGGGACACCCTGTCCTATTTGCGAGTTGCATTCACAATTTGCGAGTCGGTACCGACTCGCAAATTGTGAATGAGCATCGCAATCAGCATTTTGCATGACGCAAACTGCGATTTTCGCAGTTTGCACCATGCAAAATGCTTGCTACATCTGGCCCTTAAAGCTCTCCTCGGGTCAAGCCGATGCAGTCTCTCCTCCTCTTTTGATGGATGGGGAGGAGGGTAGAAAGACAAGAGCGTTATCGATTGTCCCAAATGGAAGGGTGTGACAACCTTTGGTAGGAAAGCAGCCTTGGTCCTCAGCACCACCTTATCCGCATGAAAAGAAGTAAAAAGGGGTTTAACGCTAAGCGCCTGAAGTTCACTCACTCGCCTAGCCGATGTGATGGCTATGAGAAAATCAGTCTTTAATACCACCAACCTTAACGGACATGAATGTAAAGGTTCAAACGGCGAACCCATCAGGAATGTAAGAACTAAATTCAAATCCCACTGAGGCATAATAAATGGAGTGGGAGGAAACCTATTGGTAAGACCCTTTAAGAACCTCATAACTATAGGGGACTTAAAAAAGAGGGTTGATCGGAAAGGCACAGAAAGGCAGACAGTGCAGACAGATAACCCTTAACAGTCGCAACTGCACAACCCCTCTACGCCAAGGACAATGCAAATAATAAAATGTCCGACACATGGGCCTGTAAAGGATCAATTTGCTTCTCTCCACACCAAGCAACAAATGTTGCCCATCTGCCAGCATAGATAGATTCGGTGGAGTGTCGCCTGGTCGATAAAATAACATTCACCACTTCTGGCGGGAGAGAAAAGGAACTCAGATTGCCCCGTTCAATCTCCAGGCATGAAGGTGCAGGCTCTGGAGGTGGGATGTAGAACCTGCCCCTGCGACTGCAAAAGGAGATCTGCCCTATGAGGGAGACGGAGTGGAGGGCACAGTGAGAGTTGGAGAAGGTCTGAGTACCATACCCTTCTTGGCCAATCCGGAGCTATTGAGATGACTTGGGCCCAGTCTTGGCGAATCTTCCTCAGAACCCGAGGAATCAAGGGTGGGAAACACGTAAAGCAACTGGTTGTACCAGGACATCTGAAACGCGTCCCCCAACGCTCCTTGCACCGGATACTGGAGGCTGCAAAACGACAGGCAGTGCGCATTCTCCCGAGTGGCAAAGAGGTCTACCTGAGGGAATCCCCACATCTGGAAGATGTGAAGGACCAGGTCTGGATGAAGACACCTCTCGTGATCGACCGAGAAGTGTCGACCGAGACTGTCCGCACGTACGTTCAGAACTCCAGGCAGCTGGTTTGCTACTACGCAAATCTGATGGTCCTGTACCTAGGACCAGAGACGCAGAGCCTCTCTCCAAAGACGACCCTACTCCTCCCTGCTTGTTGATGTACCACATCGTGGTAGTGTTGCCCGTCAGGACCTGAACCGACAGACCGCAAAGGGAAGGGAGGAAGGCCTTGAGAGCCAAACGTATCGCTCGCAATTTTAACAGATTCATATGAAACATCTGCTCCACTGAAGACCAAAGCCCTTGGCCTCCAGGTCCCCCAGATGAGCTCCCCACCCTAGAGTGGAGGCATCCGTTATAACCGTGGCCACTGGTGGTGGTAGCGAAAACTGCCTTCCTTGGGGAAGGTTGCTGTCCGCCGCTCACCATCGTAGATCCGCTGCAGTGTCTCTGGAGATCTTTATCGACATCTTGAGATCCCCTCTGTGCTGAAACCACTGCCTGCGGAGGCACCACTGAAGAGCCCTCATGTGCCAGCGTGCATGAGTGAACAACATAATGCAAGAAGCGAACAGACCGAGCAGACGAAGGACCTTGAGGACTGGAACAACCGCTCCACTTTGAAACATTGGAATCAATGCCTGAATGTCCTGAATCCGCTGAGGCGGAGGATAGGCCCGATTCATTTTTGTGTCCAGTACCGCCCCTATGAACAGGAGGCCTTGAGAGGGCTCCAGGTGAGATTTGGGCACGTTTACTGAAAACCCCAGATCGAACAACAACTGGGTTGTCATTTGCAGGTGATGCAGCACGAGCTCCAGAGACTTGGCTTTGATCTACCAATCGTCCAGGTAAGGGAATACCGATATTCCCTTCCTCCTGAGATCTGCTGCAACCACCGCCATAACCTTCGTGAATACTTGAGGTGCTGAAGTTAGACCAAAACGAAGGACCGCAAACTGGTAGTGTTGCGACCCTACCACAAACCGGAGATACTTCCTGCGCGACTTCAGAATAGGGATATGAAAGTAAGCATCCTGCAAGTCCACAGACACCATCCAATCTTCTTTGTTCAACGCCAGAAGCACCTGCGCTAGAGTCAGCATTTTGAATTTCTCCTGTTTGAGGAACCAATTCAAAAACCTCAGGTCCAGGACCGGCCTCAAAAGACCATCCTTCTTGGGGATCAGGAAATATCTTGAATAACAACCCTGACCCCTTTCCGGCTCTGGAACCAACTCCACTGCACCTTTCGATAAAAGGACTAGAACTTCCTGCTGCAACAACAGGAGATGGTCTTCTGGGCAAAAGGATGGATGAGGAGGGATGGGAGGGGGAAACTCCCGAAAAGGAAGGGCATAACCTTGCCACACAATATTGAGGACCCAGGAGTCCGATGTGATCAACTCCCACATGCAGAGAAAATGAAACAACCTTCCCCCTACAGGAGAAGCATGGGATGCAATGGATGGAGGACTAAGGCTGCTTTCTCTGTTGCACCCCCCCGGATGAAGAGGAAGAGGCAGGGTGCTGCTGAGTGGCTCCTCTCGTTCTAACCCTACCCTGCCCTCTATAGGACCTATAGGGAAGGCTAGACGGTTGTTGGCCTGCTGGTAGGGGTCTCCCCTGAAAGGAAGTTCCTCATCCAAACCACCAGAATCTTCTAAAAGACCTGAACGGGGTGGTTGTAGAAGCCTGCAGGCCTAGGGACTTGGCAGTAGCCTTACTCTCCTTAAAGCGCTCTAAGGCAGAGTCAGCTTGCAGCCAAACAACTTGTCCCCATCAAACGGCAAGTCCAACAGGGTCATCTGTACATCTGTTGAAAATCCAGAAGACCTCAACCATGCATGTCTCTTGGTGACCACAGATGTGCCCATTGCCCTGGCCACCGAGTCCGACGTATCCAGCCCTGACTGAATAACCTGAGTCGCTGCCGCTTGCGCATCAGACAGGAGTCCCCGCATATCCTGTAGCAAATCAGGTAGCACAGCCTTGGCTGCGTCCATCAGGGCATGAATATACCTGCCCAAAACACAAGTGGCATTTGCAGACTTAAGGGCCATACTGCATGAAGAAAAAACCTTCTTGGCAGATTGCTCCATCCTTTTCGGCTCCCTGTCCGATGGAGCCCCAGGGAAGGAACCAGGAGCCGAACGTGAGGAGCACGAGGCCTGAACCACCAGACTCTCCGGAGTCGGATGCCGAGAGAGGAATCCTGGGTCCCCAGGAGCCACTCTATATCTTCTCGCCACCAATCTGCTTACAGCAGTCGAAGATACAGGCTTCCTCCATACTTCCAGGATTGGTTCTGTAAGAGCCTCATTGAACGGAAGGAGTGGTTCCTCAGCAGCCGAATCAGGATGCAAGACTTCCGTCAGAATGTTCGTCTTTACCTCAGCTGCCGGTAGTGTAAGGTCCAGAAAATCCACCGCTTTCCTTATCACTTTATGGAACGAGGCAGCCTCCTCAGTAAATTCCCTAGGAGAGGCTAAATCCCACTCAGGGGAAGTATCAAGACCACTCGCAAAGTCCAAACCCTGAAAGTCTCCCAGGGGCTCAGCGATCTCTCCTTCCTCCAGGAGCTGCCTTCTATACTCTTGCTCCTCAAAAGCTTCAGAGCCCTTCTTCTTGAGCGCAGCCGAGCCTCTATCCTCAGCATCGACATAGAATTGGCCGAAGCGGACGACCTCGGCTGACGCGGCCCAGGAGACACACCCCGGTCTTCGGATTCATCTGACGCTGGATCCATCGGCGTCATGGATAAACGGGCTCTCTTTCCCGGCGTCGACTGGATTTGTGGCGAAGTCATCGCACCACCGGATCCACAGAAGACACTGGCGTCAAAGGTCTCCTCGGCGACGCCAACGGTGCCAGACCAGTACCCTCTGCTGAACATAAGGGCATAAATGGCGCCAACTTGTATGAAGCCGGAACGCACAATCCAAAAGACAAGGGACCTGAGGGACCAGCCGGTGCACCGTCAGGGGCCATGGAGTTAAAGATACTAAACATAGTATTCAAGAATGCAGCCGGATCCGCTCCTGGAGTCGGGAATGCTGGATACTCCTGCGGCGTCGGCGCTGGATCAGGCACCTCCGACTGCGCTGCAGGCGAGAAGCCAGGACTTTGGGGAGGCTCGACCACCTCAAACACCGATGGCACCAGAGAAGCCTGAGGGCCCTCAGGCTGAGGAGTCACCGTCGGACTGACATCCCAAGTCGGACGACGCCGAATAGATGGTGACCTCGACCAGGATCGTTCCTCTCCGGACGGTGCAGGGAATCATGTCGACGTCAGGAATCATGTTGACGCTGGGAATCATGTCGACGCCGCCTCTTATGCCACCTCGAGGACTTCCTTGAAGATGACCTCCGATGTCCATGCTTTCCTTTCTTTTTAGCCTTGGCCAAAAACAGCTTGGCCTCTTGCTCCTTAAGCGCCTTCGGGTTCATTTTTTGACATGAACCACAGTCCTCCACGTCGTGCTCGGAGCTCAAACACCACAAACAGTCATTATGCAGGTCTGTCACTGACATACGACCCCCGGACTCTCTACAAGGCTTGAACCCTACGAGGTGGAGACATTTAAAAAAAGTAACACCTTCGAGAAACAGTAGCTTCTCAAGAGCCAGGAGAAAAACCTGTTTCGAAGGCACAGAAAAAAGGGAACTGACATCAGCAAGCCAGCAAGGTCCTCTTATTGCCACGATGACGTCAGATGGAGTCGCGTGGGAGTCGGGCAATAGTGACGTCCTCGTCGACGTGCAGAGCTGGGAAGAAAATATCTGTTGAATGCTGGCGCATTGGGAGAATTCATTAGGTGAGGAATCCACAGGTAGTTGTATCCATCAGAAGAAAAAAAATTCAGCGGCCCTCCTGTGACACTTCCTGGTGACAATTCACTTCCACACCTCTACACCGCGGCCCAAACTTAAAACTAGCCCCAGCCTCACCCCCCTGCATCACGCCAGCCTCGTAGGCTACTCACACCACACACAAATCTCCTGGAGCTTGTGGGGCTGCCCCCAAGGAGACCTCGAGGAATTTGCTTTTTGTGGCTGTTTCCTTCTGATAAAGTGTTGTCTCTAGCTGACCATTTTGTATATAGACTGTGAGCTTGCTTCATGCGACAATCAGGTAAGTTAACTTTCAGGTACCTATTAACAGGATACTGGAGCACAGTACCCAGCCTTTTTTACTTTTTTTCTGACTATAAGCCCTTCTCCAACTGCTTCACTCAGGGTTCTTTAGGAATAGGAGTGTGTTAGAAATATTTTCTAACAGAAAATGTTTATTTTTCCTGTCAGGAAGCAAGAAGAGAGCGCAGTCAAACAATATGACCCATACATAATATGCATTACTCATGGAGATGATTTTCCCAAAGGCAGCCACTGCCAAAGGAAGTCCAGGAGGACCATGAAGGACATGCCGGAGAGGCTCCAGGAGCCTTCTACAGGACGATCTGATGAGTGAAGTGAAGGTAAATCCTTCTACCACAGCTCCCTCTATACTCTTTAAGCACAAACCAAGGGGTAGGTTCAGGGAAAGACACCATCAGAGGAAGATTCGCCGTTCCTGATTATTGTTAAGATATATGATGTTAAAAAAGTGTACAATACTCACTTATTTGCCGCCAAAAGACACCCCCCAAATAAGTCGATGTTGAGGTGCCATCGGACATAGAAGGACCCCAGACATTTGCTGTCAAGAGCTCAATCACCATCAATTACAGGTTTGATTACAACCCCCAAACCTTCAAGACCATGATCGACATGGACTCTTTTGTAAGAGTGGCTCAGCTATTTCAAAAAGAGGAGGGCACTTCACACCTCTGATACAGAGTGTTCAATAACTTACTCTGCTAGCAGGGAGCTCTTGAAGTTGCTTTATTACACACTCAAGTATCTTGGAGAGCAGTGTCACTATGCTGTTATCCATTGCCTCCAATTTTCCAATTTTCCATAGCCTTTGATTTCACCTCATTTCCCAAAGCCAGCAGTGGTCTCAGCTTCTGCCTTCATCTGCTCTTGCAGAACCTTCAAAGAAGAAAAGCATATGTAGAAAAAGGTGTCCAGTTCTCTTTGCAGTTGAGCAAAACATTCCAACAGTTGATTTCGGTCTCGTAGGGGCTTGCACAGACATAGAAACTTTCACTCCTGATCATTGTTTGATTCTTTGGAGTGTCCCTCTGTACCCATTTCCGATTCTTGGGGAGCTGACATCTCAATGAGAGGAATGTCCCAAACAAGATTAAACTGAAAACTTGAAAGAATTTGGGGCCAACTGAATCAATTCAACCACATGGTAATGTTTATCACAGTCAACAGAAATATGGCAATTCTTCTTTGAACTTTGTAGCAGTGGCAGAATCAATATTGTGTGGCCTTTACCCCTATTACTGTCATGGGGAAAGATGGTGACTCTCTGCTAAGCTGCTTCCATAGCCCCTCCACCATGGCAGAGGTCCCACAGAGTTATGCATAGGTTATGATGCCTTTACCTCTCTCTGCTTCCTCATGAAAGATTACCAAGAAGTGAAAGGATGAAATTTTATTATTTCGCTCCCTCAAGTGTCATTATATGGCTTGTAGCATCCCAGGGCACCACCAGATTGGAGTATGGTGATTACCTGCCGAAAGCCTAGCAACTATGGGAGTTATCATCTAGGGACCCCCTCCTGGCCTCTGCTCCAGCTGGCTCCTTAACAGGCTCTTTTTTTGCAGAGGGTATAAATATCAGTTGCTTTAATCCGCAAGATTCAGGGATGTTGCAAGACGCTCTCTCACAAGCAGTCAAAGATGGGAGAGAAACAGCTAAGTTTACGATCAAATGTGGTTTGGACATGACTGACTCACTGGGTAGAGCGATTTTGTGGACACCTGGCTTTGTGCATCTGGCTTTTTGGAGGATGTCCAGGCAAACCTTACAGACATGCCTTTCGATGTTTCCTGCCTTTCTGGTGAGAAGGCAGACTCGGCGCCGGAACGTTTCAAGGATTCTCGGGCTACAGCCATGTCCTTGGGCCTCTTAGCAAACCCACGCCAACAGTCTGCTTTTCGCCCCTTTCGAGGCTTCGGAAGTAGGGCAGGTTCCACGCCACCCACAGACCAGCCACTGTCCGAGGTTGTGGAACCTTCAGACCAAGAGGGTCTGGCCAGAAGTCGTCCACTACCCAGCTCCCCTCCTCCACAGCACGCAAGTCCTCCTAGTGTGATTCTGCAAGACCACATGTCCAGTTGTGGGAAGGATTCAATTTTATCTCCCTCACTGGCGGTCCATAACTTCAGACAAAGGGGTCTTGCAGATCATATAGAAGGGCTATTCCCTTCCCTTCCAGTCTTTTCCTCCCTCTATTCATCCATTAAAAAATAGCTGATGGAGGATCATTTAGTCTTACTCCACGAGGAAGTTACGTCTCTCTTGGACAAGCGAGCCATAGAAAGGGTCGTCAGTGGTTGTTATTCCCACTACTTTCTGATTCCCAAAAAAGAACAAGGGCCCCCGTCCTATTCTAGATTTGCAGGACATCAATCTCTTCCTCAAGAAGGAGAAATTCAAGATGCTCACTCTTGCTCAGGTCTTGTCTTCCCTAGACCAAGGAGACTGGATGGTAGCGTTGGACTTACAGGATGCATATTTTCACATCCCCATCCTGCTTGCCCACAGGTTCAATGTAGGCCACAAGCATTTCCAGTTTACTGTGCTCCCTTTCGGCCTCACCAGTGCCCCTCTGGTGTTCACCAAAGTGATGGCAGTGGTAGCAGCTCATCTGCGCAGGTTAGGGGATTCAGTCTTCCCATACCTCGACGACTGGCTGTTGAAGGCTCCTTCGCCCCAGGCTGCCGTCACCCACCTTCAGACTAAGACAAACCTCCTGCATTCACTCGGGTTCACTGTAAACGTGACAAAGTCGCACCTAACTTCCTCTCGGAAGTCCCCTTTCATCTGAGATGTTCTGGGCACAGTGCAGTTTCAGGCTTATCCTCCCAAGCAGCAAGTCCAGAATATTCGGGTTATGATACCAATGTTTCAGTCTCTATCCTGGATTTCGGTGAGACAGACTCTGCGTCTTTTGGGCCTCATGGCCTCCTGCATCCCGTCAGTCAAATATGCCAGATGGCATATGAGGGCTCTGCAGTGGGACCTGAAGTTCCGATGGGCATAGCATCAGAGGAATCCCACTGACACAGTTCACATCTCAGAGGGAACTGCAAAAGTTCTGCAGTGGTGGTTAGTGAACTGCTATTGGGTTAGAGGCAGACTCCTCTCCCTTCCCCACCCAGATCTCACAGTAGTGACAGATGTGTCACTTCTGTTATGGGTTGGCCATCTGGGAGAGGCGGAGATCAGAGGCCTCTGGTCTCGGGCGGAATCCGGACTCCATTTCAACCTGCTGGCGCTTCGGGCGATCTGACTGGCATTGAAAGCATTTCTTCTTCTTGTAAAAGGGAAGATGGTGCAGGTGTTCACGGACAACACCACCGTAATGTGGTACTGCAACAAGCAGGACTGTGAGGGGTTGTGCATCCATCCGGAGGTGGCACAAGGACTCTCTCAGCAGTGGAAAGAGCCTTGGTTAGATCTGTTCACCTCCACAGAGAATGCACAATGTCATCAGTGTTGTGCATTGGAGTTTCCAAAGTGTCAATCGCTCGGTAACGCTTTTCGTTGCAAGTGGAGTTCAGGTCTCCTGTACGTCTTTCCGCTCATACCACTTCTCCCCAGAGTTCTCAAAAAGATCAAGAATGACCGGGTCCAAGTAATCCTGGTGGCTCCGGACTTTGCACAGAGTTTGGTATCCCGCGCTTCTGAAAATGAGCATCGATCCTCCAATCATGCTGCCTCTTCGAGAAGATCTTATGTCGCAGCAGCAGGGGAAGGTTCTCCACTTGAACCTGTCAACTCTGCACCTTCATACGTGGAGATTGAGCGGCAACAGTTGACTTTCGACTTTCCTCCCGAAGTCTGTAAAGTTATTCTGGCAGCCAGGTGTCCCTCCACTAAGACGGTATACATCTGCCGTTGGAAACACTTTGTATATTATTGTACAGAAAGATCTATTGATCCTCTTTCTGCTTCTCATTCTGATATCCTTCTCTTTATCTTAGCCCTTGCCCAACAATCTTATCCCGTGCCTTGGGTACTCTCAAAGGCTATCTTTCCGACTTATCGGCGTTCCTTCAGCTGCCTGATCAGCCTTCATTGTCCAAATCCCCAATTGTAAATAGATTTCTTAAAGGGCTTGTACATATGTATCCTCCTATGCTCTTTGTCATGCCACAGTGGGACTTGAATCTGGTCCTCACATGTCTCATGTGTGCTCCCTTTGAGCCACTGCACAGCTGTCCCCTCTGGCTGCTCACCATCCATACAGCCTTTTTAGTGGCAATAGCATCTGCCAGGAGGGTGAGTAAGATGCAGACTCTTTCATCCAAGCCGCTGTATCTCACCATGGTTCCAGACAAGGTGGTACTACAAACTCATGCCTCTTTTCTCCCAAAGGTGGTGGCCCCATTTCACCTGATCAAAATATCACCCTGCCCTCCTTCTTTCCTCAACCTCATCCTCCTAAAAAAGAGGAGTCACTCCACTGACTGGACCCAAAAAGGGCATTGTTGTTCTACCTTGACTGCACAAAAGAGTCTGGGTGGATGACCAACTCTTTGTGGGGTAAGTGGGCGCAAAGAAGGGTTGGGCAGTGCAGAAACGAACCATTTTGCGCTGGGCCGTTCTCTGCATTAAGATTTTCTATGCCCTGGCCAAGAAGCAGCCTCCTGAGGGCTCATTCTACCAGGGGCAAGTCTGCTACCACTGCACTAGCACGAGGTGTTCCAGTCCTGGATATCTGTCAGGCAGCAACGCGGGCTTCATTGCACACGTTTGCAAGATATTACTGCCTGGGCAGTCAGGTTCGTAGAGATGGACACTTTGCCCGTTCGGTACTGCAGGACTTTTTGGTTTAAGGATGATCTGTCCACAGCCCACCTCCAGGAGATTATGCCTTGGGTATCTATTCCAAGGTAAGGAATCTGCAGCTAGAAGTCTGTATCAGATGAACAAGTTACTTACCTTCGGTAGCACATTATCTGGTAGAAACTCTATCTAGCTGTTGTATCCTCACACCCACCCATGCCTCCTTGCTCTGCAGACATGTCTAATAGGGTCAGGGATTGTCCCTTTCAGGGCCCTAGTTTTTACACAGACAAACTGTTGGTTCTTTCCATGGCTCTGCACTTCTGGCGTGGAAGTTTGTGTAAAAGGATCTGAAATACGCGCACCTGGGTGGTGCTTTTATAGATGACCGTGACACCACGAATGGCTCCAACAGCGCAGACAACGCCACGTGAATCTGAACTACGCCACCTGATGGCATGCACAAGGGTATGCTCAGCAAAAGTTCCAGATTCCAAGCTGACACTGGGGAATTCTAAGGTAAAGAACCTGCAGCTAGAAGTCTCTATCAGATAGACCACCAATGCTGTGGTAAGCCTGCTGCACCATTCTCTATCCCTATTCCTACTGGCTTTTATGTCTCTGCTGTTGTCCCTCTTCTGGTTGTTGGTACTGCTTACGATGACTGGGAAAGCTGTTCTACCCAGATCCAGTTCCAAAGAGAAAGCAAGAGCAGACATACGATCTTCCACCCATCCAGTTGTGGCACTTGTTCTGCATCCCATAATTTAGAAATGTGTTTTGCAATGAACAAGCCCAGTGTTACCCAAGAGTTGGCTCATACGTGGTAGTTCTATTCCCCCCCATACATTCAGGAGACACCATTTTGATGTTGGGATGAGGGAGGATCCACATACCTCATTCAAGCATTCAACCACTACTTCCCAGAAGACCTGCAGCTTCAGACAATCCCATAGCACATGGTAGAAGGTGCCCACTTGGTTGCAGTCTCGTCTACAATTGACAGTCATGGCTCTACACATTTTGAACAAAGTGGTCTGGGAGTAGTATGAGTTGTGAAATGCACAGAACGGAAGCCAGGTCTAATGGTGACGTCTCGTTGGGGGACATGGCCTTCACCCATTTGTTGTCTTCAAGTTCTCCCAGGTTGTATGTCCATCTATCATGTAGGTGTGTTAGTGTATTGGCTGTGCTCTGGAGTTTTTTTCTTTCTGTTACTAGGATGGCCTTGCGGGGCATGTGTTTGTCAAGGAATCAGTCTTCCAATGGTGTGGATTCTAGGCATTGCATGTCTCTAGGTACCGCTGCCTTCAGTGCGTGTGGGATCTGATGACACCGATATATTTCTGTGGTAGGCAGCTGGTATTCCTGTTGCAGCTCTGTGAAGGGCATTACATCCCCCTGGCACCTCTGGTCTTCCACCTTGGAGATACATATGAGATCCCATTTGTCAAACACTGGGAGGTCTTTTAGTGATCCTAGTGCAGCTGTATCCCATAAAGGTGCAGTTTGCGTAATCTTCCCCTTTCACCGCAGGGATCAAGTGGCCATGTGCCAATTTTGTACTACTATTGCCGTTGGCCCTAGAAGTTTCAAGCTCCCAGCTGGTGTTGAGGGGTTGGAGGGACCATAAAGTACTCTAAGGTTTTCTTCCAGCTGCTGTCTCAGCCTATCCATGTGGTAGGTTGGCTCATCCAGGGGCCGGAAGGCCCAGCCGAGGGAGGCAATTTTATCTCTCCCATTGGATAAAGCTGCTGTTAAAGACGGAATTCCTGTTGAGTTTTTTAAAGTATTATTGGATATAATAGCGACTGTCATCTTCATAATCACTAAGAGTATTAATCAAAAGCAAGCTGTCCCACAATTCTGGGGTCTTCTAAATACTGTAGTCTTAGAAAACAGAACAGAGAGAACCCAGCCAATGAGAGGGTCATATTGGCTGATTTTTCTTTATTCAGATGCAAAAATGTACTCTAAAATTCTAGCTTCTGAGTTTAGTACTGTTATTGGTACATTTTCCAGTCCGTGTCAGCATGGCTTCATAACTACTATTCATACCAATACGCCCATTGCTTCATTGGACATTGCTAACAATCTTCAGAAATTGGTCGATATGAAGCTCCTCTATGTTGAGAAGGCCTCTGACAGAGTTTCATGGGCTTTTCTATAGGCCACTATGATTAACATGAGATGTGGCAATAACTATATGAACTGGGTGAGCTACCTATATCAAAATCTCCACGTACAGGTCATTATCGGTAGGGAGGCATCCGTAGCTTTTAGTATCAAGAGGGGCACGTGTCGGAGCTGCCTACTGTTGCCATTATTATTTATCCTATATCTGGAACCTTATCTTTTTCAGCTCTCCAATAATAGCTTTTTTATCACAGGTCGAACTGAATGACATTACAGTTCATTTAACTGTATTTGTTGATGATATTGTTGTATATTCCAGCAATGCCCTCTGGATATTGAAAAGAAAGCCTTAGACTTTGGAATGCTGTCCTGCTATAAACTGAATATGAATAAAACCCATAATATATTAAATCACTGTCTAGCCATCTGATCCAAGGGTGATCAGTCATGGCACATATTTAGGGCTTGCCATTTTGAGTAGTATTCATGAGATCTTTAAGCTCAGCTATGAGACACTCCTTTCTCAGATACAATCATGGCACAAGCTTCCAATCTCCCTAGTATGGAGATGCAATATTATCAAAATGAATGTATTCGCAACATTCTTGTATCTGTTCCATGCTATTCCTCTCTTGGTCCACAATTCTTTCTTCCAGTGTCTTGATTCTGCAAGTAATTGCTTTTTTAGTAACTTTCTTTGGGGGTATAAGTGAGCGAGACAGGCTATTGAATTTTTGAAACTGCCCAAGAGGAGGGGGAGATTTTAAACACAAATATTGAGCATCTTTTGGGGGAACAAATGTAATGCCTTTTGACTGAGGACTCTGACAAGAAATTGGCATTTCTGTATGAAATTGCCCTTGGTAGAGAAGCTTCTAGTTCATTTCTGCGCAACGATCTAAATTACTTCAAACATGTGAGAATCAAGGTGATTTGGGATGTAATGTTCTTCTGGAAAGAATGGTGCAGGAAATTTGAATTTCAGGTGTTCATCGATATAGATACATCCACTTTTTCCATCTTTCTTTCATGATGCCATTTTTTAAATGTGGCATGGTAGTGGGCTTAAAACCAATGGTCAATTTCATGAGCTTGGCTCACTTCGACCTTTTGCGGAACTTCAAGGGAATACGAACTTCGAGCAAGATGTTTTCTAAGTATCTTCAGGTACAGGATTATCTCATTCGAAACCCACTGTTTGTCCTTGACAACAATGAGCTTTTGGATATTTTATTTAAGGAGAGAGATAGAATCCCTATCAGAAAACTTTGTGTGTTTATCAAAGCAGAAACAAAATTATCTGATTAAACTGGTCAACAGGTAGTCCCGGATGCTAGGCACGATGGTGGACACCCAGATGTTTGCTTCATCATTTAATAATTCATCTGCTCTGCTAATGTGGGCCAGGTTGAAGCTGTAGCAATATAAAACCAGCAGTATGCTTTATTGGGCTGTTTAGTGTGCGAGTTGGCTATCAGCAAAACTAGGGATGTAGTCGAATTCAATCCCTGAAATATTATGCTGGGTACTAACCTATCTGTATCACAACCTGATATGCCTATCCTATGTATCTATGTATCTCCATTACTATTGCAAGGCTTTGCATTGTGCGAGAATGGAAAATCTAGCTACTACCCACGATCAATAACTGGTTTATCTCACTTTCCTACTTCTTTGATTTGAGTGGACTGCACTAAAAACAAAACGGGAACGAGGTATATCTAAACCTAACAACATGAAGTGATGTATTTCTTCTATATGATCTAGGCCAATTGTAAACTGAAAAAGAGTGTACCAATGATCTATATCTTACTGATTATTTAGTGTTAATGTTTTGCTACTTGAATGCAATGTTAACTCAAACCACCTTGGCTGCTGCACTAACTTATTTGTTGATTTGCTGATATATATTTCCTAATTCCTAATTTGCCTTCACTCTTCTTTCCCCACTGTTTTATCCTTTTCTCTTTTTTGGATGTATTGAAGACCCTCTAATAAAATAAAATATATAATTTAAAAAATACCTCTATTACTGGAACAGGTGGGTGGTATGCCGCATCCTTGTTGGGTATCTTTTCCTGCACACAATTGTTGGGCTTAGCTGTCTATATAACACTGTCAGCAGTTTCAAGGCAGCTCATTGAGTGTTTTTTATCAGATCCTGTTTGGGGGCCACAGGGCAAAAACAACCACTTCAGTACTTGACTCTGTGGTAATGGTGGCAAGGAATCACAGGCTTCTCAGGGATGTTACTGTAGGGTACAACAAGCTCAGCACTTAACAAATACCTAACAACGTAATGCCTGGCCAATATGCAAGCTCAGTACCTTAATACACTTACTTTAAAACATAGCATTACACTGTTAGACCTGTCAGCCTTAGGATGATCTTCCCCCAGACTTGTTGCCTTACTCCTCCTGTTTTTGATGAATTAATTTTTGTTGGTTTTAGGACTCTGCATGCTTTACCATTGCTTACCAGCGCTAAAGTGCTTGTGGTCTCTCCTTTAAACGTGATATTGGCTTACACCCAATTTGCATTTTTAATTCACTTGTAAGTCCCTAGTAAAGAGGTACTACATGTACCCAGGGTCTGTACATTTAATCCTACAAGAGGGTCTGCAGCAGTCACCCACCCACTTACGTAGCCATTGAAACAGGTAAAAAGGTAGCCTGTGAGTTCACTCTTAAACTGCCATTTCGACCTGGCAACATAAACATTTTATCGGGTCTAAACATTTTTGATACATAAAAAATCACCCCTAGAGTAGGGCCTAAACATCCCATAGGGTAGGTTGCAGTGTATTTACAAAGTTGGACATCTACTTTTAACTTTTACATGTCCTAGTAGTGAAAAACTCTTAAATGTGTTTTACACAACAGCAAAGCCTGCCTCTCCCAAAGGGTAACATTGGGTTACCTTATTACATTTAATAAGTGATAACTTTCAATTGGGAACAGGTAGGAATGTTGAGTTTCGTGCCCAAAGAATTACAATTGAAAACCATTTTTAACAGTACAGTCAGATTTTAATTCACAATTCTGAAAATGCCACTTTTAGAAAGTTGCCATTTTGTTGTCCTAACCATTTGGTGCCTTCAGCCTGTATCCTCTGTCACATGACTAGGTGTAGTTGGCCGTTGGTCTTTGTGTATTGCTCTCAGACAGTGAGACAATGAGACAAAGAAAGAATAGGTGTTGGCAGGATGGGCCATCTCTGACTAGATATGGGGGCAGCGCTGTCACCTACCACACTTACACATCATAAAGGCTCTGCTGCAGCACACTCACAAAGGGTTTCACATTAGTCTTTTGTGACCTCAGAGAAGCTGGGGACTGGGATGGGAGGAAATAATTCTAAACACCTTTGGGGATGGAACCCTCTAGAAACTTCTCGTACTTCAAAGCTCGCACCAAAGAGAAATAGGGGACCCTCAGACCCAAATGTTTAGTAAACGACTGGACCTGTGAAAAACTCAGAAAAGGGACTACTGTACTGCTCTTCTGAGAGAAGGATTACCTTGTGGCCCTATTACTCTTCTGTTCTGTAGTGTGATTGAGAAGGACTGGATCTGCATCTTGAACTCAGGACCACAATAGTAGCTCCAAGGGCTAGTTGGCTGGTCTCCTGATCAGAGCCTTAGGGACAGAAAGGGCCTCAACCATCTTGAACCTTGCATCCGAACTCTGCCTAAGGCCCCCAAGTGATGCCTCCCCAGTCCTGAACCCTGGGAAGTGGGGATAAAGGTGCTTTGCCAGCCTAGAAGTGGTCCCCATAGGAACTGATGCAAAGCCTCCCTGCACAGCTACCAGCCTCATCGGAATCAATGCTGAGTAACACACAGTACCGTATAACCTCACCGCACAGCCATTAGCTTCATCAGAACCAAAGCAAAGCAACACAGAGCCCCACCAAGCTTTGCCACATAGCTCTCCGGAACCAACACAGAATAACGCAAATCCTCTCAGCACAGCTTCATTGGAACCAACGCAGGACGACATGAAGCCTCATAAAGCAAAGCTGCACAGACCGCTCACCAAGAACATAAGGTACCTTGTTCAGTGGGCCTAACTTGAACCCTGTATCCGGCTTGAGCTCAAATGCCGTCAGCCTGATGTTGGGACTTTGCCTCAATCCGGTACGACCAGATAACCACAGTTGGAGCTTTGTGCTTTTAAACACTATCTTTAACTACATCTTTTAAATTGCATATCTCCAGTTCTACTGATTGGATTTTTGTCATTTTGTTGTCAAATCATTTATTCCATTTTACTTTATTTTTCTAAATTGGAGTGGGATTTTTCTTGTTTTGTGTGTTTCACTTTATTTTTGTTTGAAGTCCTGCATAATTACTTTACACACTGCCTCTAAGTTAAGCCTGACTGCTTTGTGCCAAGCTGTCAGAGGATGAAGCACAGGTTAACTTTGGGTTTGCTTGTGTTTCACTGTGACAAGAATTGTGACTGCTGCTTCAGTAGGGTTTCATCCTCCACAAACAGTAACCCAATTTCCTACATACATACTATGCCGTCCTCGGTGTGCCAGCCTTCTACTGAGGGCCAATCAATGGAGTCAGGAAATGCCTGCAAGCAGGACAGTCTGCTGTTTTCTAAGTATTGGCTCTTTTCCGGGTACAGTCTGGGTCAGCAAGAAGCAGAAGCCCTGTTTTGACATGATTCCTCTTCCACTAATGCTGGTTGATGAATATGTGACTCTGGTTGGGGTGGCAACAGTTAGGCTGCTTCTAGGCCTTTTACAGTTTCAGATGTGAAACATAATATGATCAGGTGCCTGTCCACTCAGTACCTTGGACAGCAGCACTCAGGGCCGCAATAGCACAGTTCACTCGGACAAAAAGTTGGTACATGCCATAGCAAAGTCTCTCTTTTTACAGTGGAGTAGTCCTCTTGAGAGCACATTAAACAAGTACCTCAGGCTAACTATCTCAAAGTATGTTCGGGGAGAAGTCAATTTTTCTCAGACACACATGCAGGCTTCAGTGGTAGAAAGGGTCCATTCAGGCACATTTTGGCAAATGCCCTGGATCAGCAGCAGTTAGGTTTGGCCAGGGCCAATCTCTTTGGCACAATTCAGCAGATGCAGCTGATCTTACCTCTTTAGTGAGGTAACAGACTCTGAACCAGATGCATACCAGTCACACTTGGAAGTCTGGTAGACTGACCCTCAGCTCTGGGATGATTCACACCTGTCCATTGTAGTAGTCAGCACCTCCTGAAAGGTTGACCTACTCTTTCCCTTCTCTTAGGTAGGGTACGTCCAAGCGATCCAGGACAGAAAGCCATCTCTTCATTAAGATCAGATGCCAGGTGACATGCAGTGGATGGTGTCTGTCAGGCAGGCACCAGCTCTGATTGATACAGCATCCCTCAGGGTACTCAGCTCACACCTACTCTTTGGTCAAGAAAAACTTGGAAGTAAAACAGGAAAAACTTGGAAGTAAAACAATAAGTGGGTGAACAGCTCCCACGTTTATACAGGTACAGCAAGTGAGAGATATGTATTCTCTGTCTGCACTTTCTGAACCAATTTGGGTTGGTTCTCCTTTCATTTATCCTTCTCAGGATACCTTCCACACTCACATATGTACAGAATGATGCTCCTTACAGCAGAGTTGTCTCTAGGCTGAAGCTCCCACAAAAGGGGCACATAGAGGAGTGAGGATTTTGCATCTGGATAGCAGGAGGCACACCAAGAGTGATCACAAAGAGAGACAAACGGATGACCTCCTCTAAAGGAGATTCTGCAGATCCACTCTTCTTCACCTCACCTCCATCTACGAAATTGAACCCTTAAGAGCAGACCCACTTCATTGTCTAGTTACCCTTCTCCCAGTCTCAATAATGTTAGCAATACACTGACTGTCTGGGAAAGTAACCTCACCTCAATTTTGTGCACATGAACTGGCTAGGGACTTTCAAAATGGAACCCACAGGCTTCACTCACACACACTAAGCAGATTTTGTGCAGACTACACAAATACACACAGGTACACATGCACCGGTATGGTAGCACAATGATCTGGGTTTAGTTTGTAGCAGCCAAACTTTATACAAGTGTGCCAGCATGCATCACCCTTGTAACACAGATCAAAAGATGCGGTCATGAATATACGATCACTAAAATACATTATACTGCCATCATTGTGCTACAGGCTAGAACCTGTGGCAGAAATTATAATTTACTGCCACTACCTGGAGCATGCTTGGTTCACCCCTCGGTGCCCAAGGCAGGTCCAGGACCGCAGTTACGTCCAGGCCTCATCACTCTACTACCAAGTGTTCTCTTGACTCTTACAGGTCCTGTAACCAATTCTACCAGCAAGTGTTCTCTTGTCTCTTACAGGTCCTGTAACCAATCAAGATGTTTTTATTGTCAACACTTTTTCCCCACCAGAATACCAGGGACAAACATAGGAATTACAAAAAGGATTTGGTATTGGACTTTGTTCCAAGGTTCATTTTTTGGGAGTTTACCAACTGCACATTGAGCTTTGTAGAGGGTTTCAGAAATGTGAACATGCATTCATTGTACTGGACATGGCCTAACGTTTGATGAAAAAGATTTCAAATCCTAACCTTTTTGGAATGATCAGGCACAGCCAATAAGTCCCAACATCAGCCCCCTAAAATTCCAGAACTTATTTAGAAATGGACAGTAGTCAGAACTGGACATGGATGATTCCCCAGACAAATGTACTATGAATCAGGTGTGTTTGCCAGATGATATACACACAAGTTTAATCCCTTCTTTCCTTTCAATAGCAGTGGAAGAGTCAGCCGATTTACCCACAGATGATGGATCTTAGCACACAATGCATTCGTTTTGCTGATGGACCAGGGTTTCCAAATTTAATTTTAAGGGACAGCAGTTCAGCCAATTTGACCCTTACTGATCAGCTCCCCTCACCCCATCTCCCCAACCAGAACAGCAGCCTAAGACTCATAAGGTACAAAGGAAAGGGGCAATAACCTCTTCAAACTGCTCTCAGCAGTTTTTCACTCTATCAGTTTTTCTCATGAAAAAGAAAGCCAGAGAGGGGAGACACCATAGTGTAATGACCTAAGATTTCTGAACTGACTCTCACAGCTGTTGCTACAAACAGATGCAATCTACCTAGTCCTGCACTTAAACTAAAAGATCACGCTTTGGTCTGGCACTGAGATAACATGCAGCATTGCCTCTGGGACCAATCAGTTCGAAGTGCACAGGAAAGTTGGAGGCCACACCACAATACTCTACCCTGGAGTCACCGGCACAGCTGCTAGGGGGGAAGTCAAGCAGAAAATAAGGAGGACCCATGCCTTTGGCACACCTGTGTTGACCAAGCATTAGGAAGATGTTTCTGGGGCCGTACTGGAGATTGGAATTATATGAGCCCACATTACTTCTAGTAAATGCTGGCAACTACACTAGCTCCCCCAAGAAAGATACAGGGTGACATAGAGCATACATACTGTACTAGCAGCCATCTGGAATCATTGAGACTCATGTTGGCCCTACAGTCTGCACAACACTATGCCCTGAAGCACAACAAGCGGTCCAAGGGTCGCACTGCCATAGTACCATATCATGCTGCGGACACATTTTCATTCCTCAACTGCTAGCAGGTACTGGGTGATATCAGCTGCGCATTGCCTCAAAATTCTGCCATCAAAAACAGTTTAGGGAAGAACATGTGAGTCAAACCTTAAATAAACCACGTCACAACAAGGCTGGGTGCCTGTAAGTGCAAAAGGGCTGAAAGGGCCTACAACTAATGTTTAAGAGTGCACAGTGCAATACATTTCTGGGCCACAGATAAACCAAACAACAAAACATTCAACATTTTGGCTTGGACAGGGTCTGTGCCTCACTCAAGCCTCAAAGAGGGTTCCAGAGAGAGAGAGCTCTTGGGAACTTAAACGTGCATACATTTTGACATTACATGTTCTCGACAGTTGCAGAAAACATCCAGCCAGGTTGAAGATGCCCTGTGCCACCTCGGGGTGTGACTGCATTTGTGATCTGCCAGGCATCACCTACTGAGCTCGTCAGCACTGGCCTTTAAAGATCCCATCAGGGGGTTAATGATCAGGGAGAAGACCTCATGCTACATCCAACTCCAGATGTGCAGTGCCTCTTGGCACAGGACCCAGTATCCCACTTTGCCCTCCCTCTTGCAGTATCAGATGGCGGTGGTGTTGTCCATAAGAACCTGCACCAACCATTCCTTGATGGGCAGCAGGAAAGTCTTCAATGCCAGGTGGACTACCCACAACTACAACATACTTATACAGAGCCAGGTTTCTCCCAGAGACCATAGTCCTCTGATATCCACCTCTCCCAAACAACCTCTCCAGCCCAATGGGGATGCATTCATTACCACTGTCAGCTCTGGGTGGGGGAGGGAGAGGGGTCTGCCACTGGTCAGGTTGTGGTCCAGCAGTCACCACTGGAGATCTCTTACAGTTTCTTCTAAAACCGGGATAACATCCACCAGGTATACTTGATGCTGGGCCCACTGAGACTTCACATCTCAGTACAGAACCCACATATCCCACCTGGCGAAGTGGAGAATCCGGATACATAAGGTCAATAGGTCAATCAGCCTCAGAACTGCTCTCACTGAGATCCAGGACTAAGAATGAAACATCTGGGTGATAGTCCAAATGATCTGGGCTCATGACAGAGAAAAGACCTTAAACTGCACCCTGTCCAGAACAGCTGCTAGAAAACAAACCTTCTGCAGAGTCAGGTGTGACTTCAGCTCATTAATTGAGAACATTTGTGATGTTAGGAGGTTTGCCAATGTCTGGAGGTGGTGAATGACTGACTGTGGCAAGGCTACCTTCAACAACCAGCTGTTGAAGAAAACTGGTATCTCGATGGCTGCGACCATCACATTTGTGAACATCAGAGAGGTGATGGGCAGTATGAGCATTTTGAATTTGTCTTTCTGTAGTAAGGCGTTTAGAGGATGAAGAGCTAAATCAGGAAGAAGGCCTCTTTTCTTCTACTTGTGGAAATAGAAAGAGTAACCTGTCCCTACTTCCTAGGATGGCACCCTCTCAATGGCCTCTTTTTCAGTAGGGCCAGCATCTCTTGCAGCAAGGTGCTCCTCTGAAACCCACTCTGATGTGAGAGGGAGCTGTGATGGGAGAAAAAGAAAAGTGAGGGCATGACCCTGCAGGACCATGGGGAGGACCCATCTTTTGGATGTGATGGACTGCCACCTTGGGAGAAAATGTCTGATCCTGACTTCAACAGGGTGGCTTTATGCTGCTAAGTGCAAACTAAATTGGCTTGGGGACGGATGGCGCAATGGAGTGGGACTGGAAAGAATAATGAACCTGATGACCTGCAAAATGGCTCTAGATTTCCATCCATTGCCATGAAGGTCTGGGGTTGCTGTTGCAGTTGTAGTGGTGTCTGAGGTTTGTCTATACACCAACCCACAGGAGTAGCCAAAGATGAGCCGAAACGGATTAGTAAACTACCAATCAGCAGTTGAAAAACCTAGAAGGCAGAATTAACCTTTTCATCAAACAGATGGGACCCATCACGAGGCTCATCCATAAGGGTTGCCAGCACATCTTGAGAAAAGCAAGTGGACTCTATCCATGCATGGTGTCGAGGACTACAGTAGTACCCACTGTGTGCCCCATGCAGTCAGTAGTATCCAAGCCAGCCCAGAGCAGCTACATTCAGGCCACCCTGAATAGTTTGAGCCAAAGAGGCTTAAAACTCCTCTCGGACCACCGCCAATATCTCCTGGCTATGTCCCTGAGAGCATGTGTGCAACAGCCTAATAGGCAGATTGCATTGACTGACCTCAAAACCAGGCTGGTGGAAGAGAACATTTGCTTCCCAAACACCTTAGTCCATTTTGCCTCTCCGTCAGGAGGAGTGATGGGGAATGCATTAGGATTTTGGAAGCCTTGGGCCAACAAACTTTCAGGGGTAGGATGCTATGTAAGAAACTGCAGGTCAACAAATGGCAGTATACATAAGGGCATCAGTCAGATCTTTATTAAACAGAAATAAGGGCTCCGACTATGCTAGCCCAGGATGCCAAATCTCAGAAAGAACATTTGTCTTGACTTCCCCAGGAGACAGCTGTAGGTCCAGGACTTCAGTAACAGATCTAATGACTATTTGCAAATGAAGCACTCACCTCCGTTGGGGGTTCAAGTGGGGAAATTAATACAGTATCAGGGCAAGTAATGTGGTGGTATATCATTTCTATCATCATTATCAGGTGGTGGCTCAGACTCCAAGGTAAAAAGATGATAGAGCCTCTGAGGCTGCGTGAAAGAGGGAGTGTTTTTTCTGAATCAGAAAAGACTGGAACCTGGTGTGAAGAAGCAGAGTCAATGCATAACCCTGGCTGGGATGATTTGGATTTGGCTCTGGTTTGGACACTGTAGTTGGCAGGGCCTAAAACTCCAGCACCGGCAATGTCTAGACCGCTGGTGATGAAAAAGGGACCAGCGTGGGTCTTGGAGCCATAAAGGAATTTAGGGCCTTATTTATACTTTTTGGTGCAAAACTCCACTAACGCAGTTTTGCACTAAAATGTTTTGCACCGGCTTGCACCATTTTTTAGCACCAGCTGGGCACCATATTTATGGCATGGTGCAAGCAGGTGCAAAGGGTAGGCTAGCTTAAAAAAAAAATTACATTAGGCAGGTGTGTGTCAAAATAAAGGATTCTGACCAGATTAGCATCATTTTTTGTCTCTTGGGGGCATATTTATACTCTGTTTGCACTGAATTAGTGTCATTTTCTTGACTCTAATTCAGTGCAAAACTAACTCCATATTTATACTTTGGTGCTAGACCCATCTAGCGCCAAATGTATGGAGTTAAAGTCATTTTTTGGAAGTGGAAACCTACCTTGCCTTAATGAGATGCAAGGTAGGCGTTCCTGTGCAAAAAATGACTCTATGGCCTTAACCCCAAATTTATACTCCCATGCAAAAATGGTGCAAGGGAGGGAGGAGGGGTAAAAAAATGGGGCAAAGCTTGCTTTGCCCCATTTTTTAAAGCCTGGGTCAGGGCAGGCGTTAGGGGACCTGTGGGCCTATTTCCATGGTGGAACACCATGGAATAAGCCCACAGTTGCCCTCCCTAGGTCGCAGGGGCACCCCCACCCACACCAGAGGGACTGCGGAGGATGGGGGACCCCATCCCAGGTAAGTACAGGTAAGATTGCATTTAATTTTTTTTTTAAGTGCCATAGGGGGCCTGAAATTGGCCCCCATACATGGCACAGGGTGCAATGGCCATGCCCAGGGGACCCCTGTCCTCTGTGCTGGCCAATGGGGTGGTGGGCATGACTCCTGCCTTTTCTAAGGCAGGAGTCATGTGGCATGGTAGGTTTAGCACCATAAAATGATGCTAATCTGGTTAGAGTCATTTTGTTTTAGTCTAACCTGCCTAAAGTCATTTTTTGGTGCTAAACACTCTTCTTCTATACTGCCAGCCCCACCCGACTAAAGTCATTTTTTTTTTACTCTAGCCTACCCTTTGCACTGGCTTGCACCATTCCATAAATATGGTGCCCACCTGGTGCACAGAAATGGTGCAAGCCGGTGCACAACTTTTTGGTGCAAAACTGAGTTAGTGCAGTTTTGCAGCAAAAAGTATAAATAAGGGCCAATATTTTGTAAGTTTGCGCCACTTTTGCGTCAAAAAATGATGTTAATGCGGCGCAAAAAAAAGTATAAATCAGGGCCTTGGTGCTTGACGGGTCTAGCACCAAAGTATAAATATGGAGTTAGATTTGCACTGAATTAGAGTAAAAAAATGATGCTAATTCGGTGCAAACAGAGTATAAATATGCCGCAGAGTATAAATATGCCCCTAAATATGGCGTTAAGGCCATAGAGTCATTTCTTGCATGGGAACGCCTACCTTGCATCTCATTAAGGCAAGGTAGGTCTCCACTTTCAAAAAATGACTTTAACTCCATAAATTTGGTGCTAGAGGGGTCTAGCACCAAAGTATAAATATGGAGTTAGTTTTGCACCGAATTAGAGTAAACAAAAAATGACACTAATTCGGTGCAAACAGAGTATAAATATGTCCCTTAGTTCCAAAGTCGGTATGGAATCCTAGACTGGTTCTAGGGGGTCAAAAAGCATCCACAGCCTCCTCTAACCCAACTGGCAGCACCAGCAAAAGCTAGGGGCCCAAAGACATGTCAGAGGGAGCCAGAAGAATGACAAATATGCACCGCATGTGCTGCTCAAAGGTTTCAGTCTGCTGAAGCATCTCCAATGGCCAGGGAAATATATGGCACACTGCCACCGTCTGTGGAATCGGCTCTGTGATCAGGAGCGAGTTCGACTAACACACAGACACCCTCCAAACTTCTATTTAAACAAAGTGTGGCAGGATGGGGTCAATCTCACTTTAACAACTTCTGCTTCTTTTTCAACTTTGATTTTGACTTATTGGACAGCTTCCTTTTTGAGGAAGACCTGTCGTAGGAACTCTTGACTTCTTTTGATGGTTGGCTTCGCTTCACTGACGCAGGTCGTCATCAAGTGCATCAGGGCACATTTTTCACATGAACTTCTGTTGTGCCCGAAGCCCAAACACCAGAGGCACACCTCAAACAGGTTTGTCACCAACATCTGTTTCCAACATTCACTGGAAGGTTTGAACCCTGTGTCCTTTAGTGGGAACATCATTTTCTTTGACACTGGAAAAGAACCGAGCAAGTTCGTCAACTGACAAAAAAGGGCACATAGCTCCGGATCCATGTTTTAAGGTGTGGTAAGAAAGGAACTGATGTTGACGCGCAGGGGTGACAATTATATGTGGCTCCACTCAGTCACTTCTATAGCAGGGTTAGGCCTATGCACAGCCACACAGTACCAACTAGTGGTGTGCAGAAGTACTGCTGTGAAAACCTCTGGATCCATTCTGGAGCTTGGGGAATATTTTACAGGTGAGGAATCTGTGGTTACAAGTATCCATATACAACAGGAGGAACTAAGGCTCCTAACTTTGTGTACATACTACAAATCTTCATTGAATAAACCACAAACCTGTATATATCTAACACAACGGTGAAGCCTCATGATATAAATGCATATCTCAATGAAACAGCGTTTGCATTTTTCACAGTGCACACCATGAATATCTTTTGCATTCAGTCACTGCTGAAGAAATCATCAACACCATTCTACAAGGAGTATGCAACCACTGTTGCACCTCACCAAGGAGCACTTTAACAAGTCAACTTCCACATTACCCTATGCAAAGAAATGCGGACACCATTATCCAAACCAGCAAAAAGCCCCTACAAACTGCATCTCATAATAATGCTCATCATTCATCAAAGCTGATAATACAATATGGACCAAACTACTAGCAAACAGGCTACTCCCTCAGGTGTCTGGCATAATCCTTTCTTAACAATCAGGCATCCAGGTATACGTGGATGGTCAACCACCCATATCTTTGCACTGTATTTTCTATGCTACATCACTGCAATCCTGAGATTGAGGCAAGGCTGTGTTATTGGATACAGTTAAAATATTTAACTCGATTGAGTGGAACTACCTATTCATAATATGTAGCCACATTGACCTTAGCCCAATAGTTATTTGGTGGGCAATGTTACTCTACACTAACCCCACTGCTTGCATCAGTGTGAATAATCAAATGTTTCACCCCATTAACATATGTGGTCTATGACAGGGGTGCATACTATCCCCCTCTTTGCTCATAGTACAGAACACTTAGCATATATGCTTCACCAGTGTCAATCACAGATTCGCCTCTGCATCACTGTATGGTGAATACTTACATCGCTATGAGCTGATGATACTGCACTGTTTGTTAAAATTCCAGCTATTAACTAACCACTATTATTAGAGCACTCCTAAAATTTTGAGTTATTTCCAGACTAGCCATCAACTGACAGAAGAGAACTCTTTCCCTATAACTTACAACATGCTTTAATACAACATTGAATATCTGCTGAAATGGTGTACTACCTCAGTATTACACCTACACACCCTGTAAGATACAAACACATCCTGGTAATGACGCAGTGATAAGAGACAATTACGACAGAGCCTTGATAAACCTCAGTAGCCAAACTGACTATTGGATAAAGCTCCAATTGGAAATCATTGGCATAACAGCTGTAATAAAAACTGTTGTTTTACCCAAGTTCTCTATCTGTTTGTGAACATCCCCATACAAGCCACAATATACGTCTTTGCTACATTGTAGTCACACCTGACCACAGTAATATGGGTAGGTAATCATTCTAGGATCAAAGGGACCACCTTGGTAAGAATATGTCAGAAGCTGGGACTGGGGATATAATACCCTGAGCTACATTATAATTGCACACAAGCCCACTTTCCATAATATTTGCACCAGGTAAACCAAATACTACCCCTGATGATGGCTGAGACAGACATTGCTTAAGCACCACTTCTCCATATCTAACTGAGCAAAACCAGCCCAAAGATATTAACCCCATCACTTGCATGATTAATACATGGTATAGCCTAGCTAAGCACTCTTGAAAATGACAAATATACTCTTCTCGCCTTCCCCTCATACACAGTCCAAAGATTCCCCCTGTGACTGATCTAAATGCATTCCACCAACTTAAGGAGCAAGGTATATGCACAATTGGCAAGCTGACAAAAAGATTTTAACACACAATGAATTTACTGACCCTCTTTCTAGAGTATCACTAGATATATTTCTATATTACAGACTCGGGGCGAAACTTAAAAATAAATGCAACACTTTCCCTCTGGAACCCATAGTACTAACAAAGCTATCATAGCTGATATTAGCTCCTAGTCATAAACAAATAGTATCCAAATTAAATTGCATGAGAATAAACCGCAAGACCAAAGCAGCCCTTACCATCACAGAGAAATGGGAGAAGTACGAGGGCACAAGAATAATGAGTGCAGGATGGGAGTTCTCAAGTACAAAAACTAAAGAAGTGTCCATGAATGGCTGACGTAGGGCAACTCAGAATAAATTCCTATATCGAACATACCATACATATACCAGCCTTAAAACATCCAGCTTGTGAACTGACCCTACCGGTTCACACTGCAACTGTTTGAATGTTGATTTCCTACACCTAGAATAGGCTTCTCCCCCTACTGAATCATACTGGATGCAGATCTTCAGTGACTTGGCAGTGATAATAGAAAAGACAATAGAGCCCAACCCATTAATAATTCTTTAGGGTCATATGTATAAACTACTGAAAGCCGTCCAAAAATGCACTGCTCCAGCCCTACTAGTGGCCAAAATAAGGGTGGCCATCAAACGGGGTAGACTCCCCCTGTCCCTGAGCACCTAAAATTGGCATGAAGTTTAATATGCATTACAAAAACAGTGAACTTTGTGCCAATCTTAAACCTGTCACATCATGGCCCAGAGGCATATGGAACCCCATGCATACATTTATAGCCCGCAAAAATTCAACACAAATAACCTGTAGCCATAGTTCTGCGTCATAGGAATCTTAACTGAAGTAATAAACTTTGAATAATTACGTGCTGCCTGCATGGACCCCGGAACACCTTCTTCAATATAGCTTTAGATTTCATATAAATGATTTTAATCATGTTCATCACTCGACTCATTTTATTCTTTGTTGCAGTGTAGACTATCAGTGATGTATTTTCCTTGAAAGACTGAAGTAGCATAGAAAGAATAATAGTGAGAAAAAAGGCCTTTTTAAGATCTGCAACACTTTGCTATAGAAAAAAGGCTGACCCTGAAACAGGCAGCATGAGAGGAAAAAAACAGCCCGATAGGCTAGCACTGAAAGCTTGAAATAGAGCCTGGCCCTTTAGGGACCCTTAAGTGACACCTTTCCGGAATGCTGATTGATCTGACAGCCGGGGTGGAGGGAGGGTGTTTATGACTTCAATGAAGATTCTTACGATGCAGACCTATGACTACAAATATGTAACTTTTCCTTCTGCATCGTGGGATCTTCATTGATAGTCATAAACTTAAAATAGAATAGCAAGCTAACAAAAATCCTCCTGATGCGGCTGTCAGAGACCATATACTATGAGATCGTAAGCTATTGACTTGGGATCTAATAGGTTAAAAACTGCAGTTCGTATGTAGGACAAGATAAACTATTTGAAACGGTTTCTTAATGTTTCTTGCCCAACCTGAAAATCAGCTACAGTATCAGTGTCTAGGCAGTAGTGTTTTGTGAAAGTATGTAAGAGACCTCCAAGTAGCTGCCTTACAAATTTCCTGTATAAATTGTATATTCTCATACAAGCCATGGAGGTGACGTTTCCTCTAGTTGAGTGGGCTCTAGCCTTAGTTGATAAAGATTTATATGCTATTTGATGACATAAGGAGATACAAGATACAATCCATCTTGCTATGGATTGTTTAGAGGTTGCTAGACCTTTTGTGATAGCACCATCATTTATGAATAGGTGAGTAGAGTTCTTAATGGATTTTGTTTTGTCTAAATAAAACCATAGGACTCTTTTTAGATCTGGTGAATGAAATGCTCCCTCTGCCTGAGAAGAGAGATTTGGAAAAGATTGGGTAGCCTGATACATTAATTGATCTGGAACGCAGAAACTACTTTGGGTAAAAAGGAAGGATGTGTACAAAGTACTACCTGTTATGGTGAAATACTGTGAAGGGTTCTATTGAAGAGAGGGCCTGCACTTCACTAACTCTTCGAGCTGAGGTGATTGCAAGTAGAAAAGCCATTTTCCATGACAAGTGTTGTAGAGATGCCTTATGGATAGGCTCAAAAGGGGGCCCATGAGCTTTGATAATACTAAGTTCAGTCCCAAAGATGTGCTGGTCTTTTTATTGGTGGAAAAACCTTCTTGAGCCTTTCCAAGAAACCTTTCACTACTAGAATCTTGAAGAAAGATTGTTGTGTGGGACTCTTTGTATAGGCTGTGATGGCTGCTAGATGAACCTTAATTGAAGAGAATCAAAGTCCTGATTTGGCTAGATTTAAGAGATATTGTAGAATTATATTCACCTGCACAGTGATGGGATTGTAGTTTCTATCCCGACATCACAAGCAGAACATTTCCATTTAAACGCATAGCATGTTCTTGTGGATGGACATTCTTCTTTCAAAATGTTCATGCATTCTGCAGGGAGATTCAGGTGTCTGTACTGGGTGATCTCAAAAGCCATGCTGCCAATTCAGTGATTGGATCTTTGGATCTGTAGAATCTTGCCCTGGCATTTGGAGAGGAGGTCTGGTCTGAGTGGTAGACGTTTGTGAAGGGCTATCGATAGCTGAAGGAGATTTGTGTACTACCACTGTCTCGGGCAATCTGGAGCTATCGGAATCATTGTGACATGAGATTCAATTTGTTTCTCAATTACTTTTGGGATTATCGGAATTCGTGAAAGGCATACACAATGGAATTGACTAGTTCATCAAAGGGGAACTTTCTAGAGATTTTGGTGCCATAGCCCTGGGTGCGTAGTCTTGGCATTTTTGTTTTGGGTGGTGGCGAACAAATCTCAGGTTGGTGTGCCCCAGTTTTGGAAGATACCTTGTATCACCTCGTCATTGAGGACCCATTTGTGGTTTTCTTGGTGATGACGGCTGAGAAAATCTGCTTCTAAATGTTGTACTCATGGTATGTGGAAGGCCGATGGAAAGCCCTCTTGCCAGGGTCTAGTGCCACATTGTTTGGGTTTGAAGAGAGAGTAGTCTTGCTCTTGTTCCACCTTGTTTGTTTATGTAAAACATTAATGTGGTATTGTCTGCCTGAATCAGTAGGTCTTTTGATTTGAAAGATGGAAGAAAGGCTTTGAGAGCTAGATGAACAGCTTTCAGTTACAACAGATTGATTGATATTCTTGTTCTTTTCGAGACCAGAGCCCTTGAATAGTCAAATGTTTCATATAAGCACCGAAGCCTGTCAATGAGGCATCTGTGACAATTTTTTGTCAGTATAGGTTTCTGGAAGGGGACTCCCAGTAAGATATTGTACCATATGAGTGACTGACGATCTTTGGTCATCAGAAGAATTCAATCTTCCCAAAAACCTGACTTTTGCAATCACTAATCTTCAAGGCACATTTGAAGTGATCTCATATAAAGCCATGCGTTCGGGACTATGGAAATGCATGATGCCATCAACCCCAGCAAGGATCCTACTTGCCTTATCGTTGGATTGGACTGCAGTAGAAGTTGCCTACACTTCATTTGTATAGACAACACTCTCTCTTTCGAAGGAAACACTTTTTCTTATTGGGTATTGTAGGAAGTTGGCTCTGTATGTGCTATTTCAAAGTAAGGAATAGCATGCACAGAGTCCAAGGGTTCCCCTTAGAGGTAAAATAGTGGTAAAAATAGATAATACTAATGCTCTATTTTGTGGTAGTGTGGTCGAGCAGTAGGCTTATCCAAGGAGTAGTGTTAAGCATTTGTTGTACATACACATAGACAATAAATGAGGTACACACACTCAGAGACAAATCCAGCCAATAGGTTTTTATATAGAAAAATATCTTTTCTTAGTTTATTTTAAGAACCACAGGTTCAAATTCTACATGTAATATCTCATTCGAAAGGTATTGCAGGTAAGTACTTTAGGAACTTCAAATCATCAAAATTGCATGTATACTTTTCAAGTTATTCACAAATAGCTGTTTTAAAAGTGGACACAGTGCAATTTTCACAGTTCCTAGGGGAGGTAAGTATTTGTTAGGTTAACCAGGTAAGTAAGACACTCACAGGGCTTAGTTCTTGGTCCAAGGTAGCCCACCGTTGGGGGTTCAGAGCAACCCCAAAGTCACCACACCAGCAGCTCAGGGCCGGTCAGGTGCAGAGTTCAAAGTGGTGCCCAAAACACATAGGCTAGAATGGAGAGAAGGGGGTGCCCCGGTTCCGGTCTGTTTGCAGGTAAGTACCCGCGTCTTCGGAGGGCAGACCAGGGGGGTTTTGTAGGGCACCGGGGGGGACACAAGCCCACACAGAAATTTCACCCTCAGCAGCGCGGGGGCGGCCGGGTGCAGTGTAGAAACAAGCGTCGGGTTTGTAATGGAAGTCAATGGGAGATCTAGGGATCTCTTCAGCGCTGCAGGCAGGCAAGGGGGGGGTTCCTCGGGGAAACCTCCACTTGGTCAAGGGAGAGGGACTCCTGGGGGTCACTCCTCCAGTGAAAGTCCGGTCCTTCAGGTCCTGGGGGCTGCGGGTGCAGGGTCTCTCCCAGGTGTCGGGACTTAGGATTCAAAGAGTCGCGGTCAGGGGAAGCCTCGGGATTCCCTCTGCAGGCGGCGCTGTGGGGGCTCAGGGGGGACAGGTTTTTGTACTCACAGTCTTAGAGTAGTCCTGGGGTCCCTCCTGAGGTGTTGGATCGCCACCAGCCGAGTCGGGGTCGCCGGGTGCAGTGTTGCAAGTCTCACGCTTCTTGCGGGGAGCTTGCAGGGTTCTTTAAAGCTGCTGGAAACAAAGTTGCAGCTTTTCTTGGAGCAGGTCCGCTGTCCTCGGGAGTTTCTTGTCTTTTCGAAGCAGGGGCAGTCCTCAGAGGATGTCGAGGTCGCTGGTCCCTTTGGAAGGCGTCGCTGGAGCAGGATCTTTGGAAGGCAGGAGACAGGCCGGTGAGTTTCTGGAGCCAAGGCAGTTGTCGTCTTCTGGTCTTCCGCTGCAGGGGTTTTTCAGCTGGGCAGTCCTTCTTCTTGTAGTTGCAGGAATCTAATTTTCTAGGGTTCAGGGTAGCCCTTAAATACTAAATTTAAGGGCGTGTTTAGGTCTGGGGGGTTAGTAGCCAATGGCTACTAGCCCTGGGGGTGGTTACACCCTCTTTGTGCCTCCTCCCAAGGGGAGGGGGTCACAATCCTAACCCTATTGGGGGAATCCTCCATCTGCAAGATGGAGGATTTCTAAAAGTTAGAGTCACTTCAGCTCAGGACACCTTAGGGGCTGTCCTGACTGGCCAGTGACTCCTCCTTGTTGCTTTCTTTGTTCCCTCCAGCCTTGCCGCCAAAAGTGGGGGCCGTGGCCGGAGGGGGCGGGCAACTCCACTAAGCTGGAGTGCCCTGCTGGGCTGTGACAAAGGGGTGAGCCTTTGAGGCTCACCGCCAGGTGTCACAGCTCCTGCCTGGGGGAGGTGTTAGCATCTCCACCCAGTGCAGGCTTTGTTACTGGCCTCAGAGTGACAAAGGCACTCTCCCCATGGGGCCAGCAACATGTCTCTAGTGTGGCAGGCTGCTGGAACCAGTCAGCCTACACAGATAGTTGGTTAAGTTTCAGGGGGCACCTCTAAGGTGCCCTCTGTGGTGTATTTTACAATAAAATGTACACTGGCATCAGTGTGCATTTATTGTGCTGAGAAGTTTGATACCAAACTTCCCAGTTTTCAGTGTAGCTATTATGGTGTTGTGGAGTTCGTGTAAAACAGACTCCCAGACCATATACTCTTATGGCTACCCTGCACTTACAATGTCTAAGGTTTTGTTTAGACACTGTAGGGGCACAGTGCTCATGCACTGGTACCCTCACCTATGGTATAGTGCACCCTGCCTTAGGGCTGTAAGGCCTGCTAGAGGGGTGTCTTACCTATACTGCATAGGCAGTGAGAGGCTGGCATGGCACCCTGAGGGGAGTGCCATGTCGACTTACTCATTTTGTTCTCACTAGCACACACAGGCTTGTAAGCAGTGTGTCTGTGCTGAGTGAGGGGTCTCTAGGGTGGCATAAGACATGCTGCAGCCCTTAGAGACCTTTCTTGGCATCAGGGCCCTTGGTACTAGAAGTACCAGTTACAAGGGACTTATCTGAATGCCAGGGTGTGCCAATTGTGGATACAATGGTACATTTTAGGTGAAGGAACACTGGTGCTGGGGCCTGGTTAGCAGGGTCCCAGCACACTTCTCAGTCAAGTCAGCATCAGTATCAGGCAAAAAGTGGGGGGTAACTGCAACAGGGAGCCATTTCTTTACACAAGCCCCCCCAAGCCTACAGGCCAGGAGACTCAGCCCAAGCTGGGAGAGTCTTCCTAGTCTGTCAGGCGAGGAAGAGTAGGAGAAATAGGCTGGTTAGTTGCAGGGCCTACTCTGCCTTACATCCTTCTGTTCAGGTCATTCCCTTTGGGGAACTGACCCACTTCCACAGTGATTGGACCTAGTCTGAATTGCCTCTTGTCTGCCTCTTCAATGTCTCCACCCATTCTTTCTATTTTGGTCTTAGAGGTGTCCACCTCTGCTAACCTTATCTTGGCCAGGGTCACCCCTAGCTTACCCAGAGAGGTTACCCAGAGCTGGAGTAACCCCACCATGACCAATAGGGTCAGGGGGCCTAACTTGCTATTTGGCATGGGGTCAGACCACCATGCTAAGGATAGTGCAGCCATAAAGGCTAACACCCAGCAGAGGCCACTGACAGCTGTCAGTGCCCAGAACCACACCTTTAGCTCTTCACCTAAAAGGGAAGGGGCTAAGTTACAGGCTTCTTTGGGTTCAGGTTGCCTGTCTGCTGTATTGGAGTGGGGGGTTACCACATCTTGTAGTAAACACCCTTCTTCCACTCTTTCTTCTGTTAGCTGAGGAGCCACCCACTCAGGTTTAACAGTTGCCTGACTAGCCAGGACTTCTTGTGGGTCAGGTTGGACTTTATCAGGGCCATTTTTGGAGTTCTCCCCTACTGGAGCAGAATCTCCCTGGCTTGCTGTAACCTTGGCTAAAGGTTGTCCACCCTTCCTACTCTGTTTTCTTTTCTTCTTCTTCTGGGGCCTGCTTGCATTTACTGCAGAGGCAGGACTTCCAGAATCCTTGGGAGAGGACTGGCACTGGACCAGTTTCTCTCTTGGGCTCTGACTAACCTCTGGGTAGTCATTTCCAAGGAGACAATCAAGGGGGAGGTCTGTACTGACTACTACCCTTCTCCAGCTAAGAGTGCCACCCACTTCTATGGGCACTAAAGCCACAGGCCTCTTAGTGACCCTGTCTAGGCTAACTCTTACCCTGGCAGTCTCACCTGGGATGTACTGGTTTGAGAGCACCAGCCTGTCATGCACAATAGTGTGACTGGCACAAGTGTCTCTCAGGGCAGTGGTTGGGATTCCATTCACCAGTAGGTGGTGGAAGTGTCTACTTCCCTCTGGAATCTCCAACTCACCTGTTGGGCCCTGTTTCCAGTTGAAGGCTAGGAAGACCTCCTCATCTGAGGAGTCATCTCCCATGGCTACACTGGTTACCCCTGGAATTTTGTTCTGGGGTTTGTTTTTGGGACAAGAAGTGTCCTTGGTGTGGTGCCCAGACTGTTTACAGTTGTGGCACCATGCCTTAGTGGCATCCCAGTTCTTACCCTGGTACCCACCTTTGTTTTGGGTTGTGTCCTGGGGCCCACCCACCTGTTCTGGTTTTTGGGGGCCTACAGAGGACTCTTTTTCTTTGTTTCTAGTGTTACCCACTTTCTCCTGGGGAGTTTTTGTAACCCCTTTCTTTTGGTCACCCCCAGTGGAAGTTTTGGTTACCCTAGTCTTGACCCAGTGGTCTGCCTTCTTTCCCAATTCTTGGGGAGAAATTGGACCTAGGTCTACCAGATACTGATGCAACTTTTCATTGAAGCAGTTACTTAAAATGTGTTCTTTCATAAACAAATTATAAAGCCCAACATAGTCACACACTTCATTGCCAGTTAACCAACCATCTAGTGTTTTTACTGAGTAGTCTACAAAATCAACCCAGGTCTGGCTCGAGGATTTTTGAGCCCCCCTGAACCTAATTCTATACTCCTGAGTGGAGAATCCAAAGCCCTCAATCAGGGTACCCTTCATGAGGTCATAAGATTCTGCATCTTTTCCAGAGAGTGTGAGGAGTCTATCCCTACACTTTCCAGTGAACATTTCCCAAAGGAGAGCACCCCAGTGAGATCTGTTCACTTTTCTGGTTACACAAGCCCTCTCAAAAGCTGTGAACCATTTGGTGATGTCATCACCATCTTCATATTTTGTTACAATCCCTTTGGGGATTTTTAGGATGTCAGGAGAATCTCTGACCCTATTTAAGTTGCTGCCACCATTGATGGGACCTAGGCCCATCTCTTTTCTTTCCCTTTCTATGGCTAGGAGCTGCTTTTCCAAAGCCAATCTTTTGACCATCCTGGCTAACAGGGGGTCATCCTCACTGAGAGCATCCTCAGTGATTTCAGAAATGCTGGACCCTCCTGTGAGGGAAGCAACATTTCTGACTATCATTTTTGGAGACAGGGCTTGAGAGGCCCTGGTCTCCCTATTTAGGACTGGAAGGGGGGAATTGCCCTCCAAGTCACTAATTTCTTCCTCTGTGAAGTCATCCTCAGAGGGGTTGGCTTTTTCAAACTCTGCCAACAGCTCCTGGAGCTGAATTTTGGTAGGTCTGGAGCCAATGGTTATTTTCTTTATATTACAGAGAGACCTTAGCTCCCTCATCTTAAGATGGAGGTAAGGTGTGGTGTCGAGTTCCACCACCTGCATCTCTGTATCAGACATTATTCTGCTAAGAGTTGGAATACTTTTTAAAGAATCTAAAACTGTTTCTAAAATCTAATTTCAAACTTTTAACAAACTTTTAAACTCTAAAAGACAATGCTAAACAGGGACTTAACACACAAGGCCCTAGCAGGACTTTTAAGAATTTAGAAAAATTTCAAATTGCAAAAATGAATTTCTAATGACAATTTTGGAATTTGTCGTGTGATCAGGTATTGGCTGAGTAGTCCAGCAAATGCAAAGTCTTGTACCCCACCGCTGATCCACCAATGTAGGAAGTTGGCTCTGTATGTGCTATTTCAAAGTAAGGAATAGCATGCACAGAGTCCAAGGGTTCCCCTTAGAGGTAAAATAGTGGTAAAAATAGATAATACTAATGCTCTATTTTGTGGTAGTGTGGTCGAGCAGTAGGCTTATCCAAGGAGTAGTGTTAAGCATTTGTTGTACATACACATAGACAATAAATGAGGTACACACACTCAGAGACAAATCCAGCCAATAGGTTTTTATATAGAAAAATATCTTTTCTTAGTTTATTTTAAGAACCACAGGTTCAAATTCTACATGTAATATCTCATTCGAAAGGTATTGCAGGTAAGTACTTTAGGAACTTCAAATCATCAAAATTGCATGTATACTTTTCAAGTTATTCACAAATAGCTGTTTTAAAAGTGGACACAGTGCAATTTTCACAGTTCCTAGGGGAGGTAAGTATTTGTTAGGTTAACCAGGTAAGTAAGACACTCACAGGGCTTAGTTCTTGGTCCAAGGTAGCCCACCGTTGGGGGTTCAGAGCAACCCCAAAGTCACCACACCAGCAGCTCAGGGCCGGTCAGGTGCAGAGTTCAAAGTGGTGCCCAAAACACATAGGCTAGAATGGAGAGAAGGGGGTGCCCCGGTTCCGGTCTGTTTGCAGGTAAGTACCCGCGTCTTCGGAGGGCAGACCAGGGGGGTTTTGTAGGGCACCGGGGGGGACACAAGCCCACACAGAAATTTCACCCTCAGCAGCGCGGGGGCGGCCGGGTGCAGTGTAGAAACAAGCGTCGGGTTTGTAATGGAAGTCAATGGGAGATCTAGGGATCTCTTCAGCGCTGCAGGCAGGCAAGGGGGGGGTTCCTCGGGGAAACCTCCACTTGGTCAAGGGAGAGGGACTCCTGGGGGTCACTCCTCCAGTGAAAGTCCGGTCCTTCAGGTCCTGGGGGCTGCGGGTGCAGGGTCTCTCCCAGGTGTCGGGACTTAGGATTCAAAGAGTCGCGGTCAGGGGAAGCCTCGGGATTCCCTCTGCAGGCGGCGCTGTGGGGGCTCAGGGGGGACAGGTTTTTGTACTCACAGTCTTAGAGTAGTCCTGGGGTCCCTCCTGAGGTGTTGGATCGCCACCAGCCGAGTCGGGGTCGCCGGGTGCAGTGTTGCAAGTCTCACGCTTCTTGCGGGGAGCTTGCAGGGTTCTTTAAAGCTGCTGGAAACAAAGTTGCAGCTTTTCTTGGAGCAGGTCCGCTGTCCTCGGGAGTTTCTTGTCTTTTCGAAGCAGGGGCAGTCCTCAGAGGATATCGAGGTCGCTGGTCCCTTTGGAAGGCGTCGCTGGAGCAGGATCTTTGGAAGGCAGGAGACAGGCCGGTGAGTTTCTGGAGCCAAGGCAGTTGTCGTCTTCTGGTCTTCCGCTGCAGGGGTTTTTCAGCTGGGCAGTCCTTCTTCTTGTAGTTGCAGGAATCTAATTTTCTAGGGTTCAGGGTAGCCCTTAAATACTAAATTTAAGGGCGTGTTTAGGTCTGGGGGGTTAGTAGCCAATGGCTACTAGCCCTGGGGGTGGTTACACCCTCTTTGTGCCTCCTCCCAAGGGGAGGGGGTCACAATCCTAACCCTATTGGGGGAATCCTCCATCTGCAAGATGGAGGATTTCTAAAAGTTAGAGTCACTTCAGCTCAGGACACCTTAGGGGCTGTCCTGACTGGCCAGTGACTCCTCCTTGTTGCTTTCTTTGTTCCCTCCAGCCTTGCCGCCAAAAGTGGGGGCCGTGGCCGGAGGGGGCGGGCAACTCCACTAAGCTGGAGTGCCCTGCTGGGCTGTGACAAAGGGGTGAGCCTTGGAGGCTCACCGCCAGGTGTCACAGCTCCTGCCTGGGGGAGGTGTTAGCATCTCCACCCAGTGCAGGCTTTGTTACTGGCCTCAGAGTGACAAAGGCACTCTCCCCATGGGGCCAGCAACATGTCTCTAGTGTGGCAGGCTGCTGGAACCAGTCAGCCTACACAGATAGTTGGTTAAGTTTCAGGGGGCACCTCTAAGGTGCCCTCTGTGGTGTATTTTACAATAAAATGTACACTGGCATCAGTGTGCATTTATTGTGCTGAGAAGTTTGATACCAAACTTCCCAGTTTTCAGTGTAGCTATTATGGTGTTGTGGAGTTCGTGTAAAACAGACTCCCAGACCATATACTCTTATGGCTACCCTGCACTTACAATGTCTAAGGTTTTGTTTAGACACTGTAGGGGCACAGTGCTCATGCACTGGTACCCTCACCTATGGTATAGTGCACCCTGCCTTAGGGCTGTAAGGCCTGCTAGAGGGGTGTCTTACCTATACTGCATAGGCAGTGAGAGGCTGGCATGGCACCCTGAGGGGAGTGCCATGTCGACTTACTCATTTTGTTCTCACTAGCACACACAGGCTTGTAAGCAGTGTGTCTGTGCTGAGTGAGGGGTCTCTAGGGTGGCATAAGACATGCTGCAGCCCTTAGAGACCTTTCTTGGCATCAGGGCCCTTGGTACTAGAAGTACCAGTTACAAGGGACTTATCTGAATGCCAGGGTGTGCCAATTGTGGATACAATGGTACATTTTAGGTGAAGGAACACTGGTGCTGGGGCCTGGTTAGCAGGGTCCCAGCACACTTCTCAGTCAAGTCAGCATCAGTATCAGGCAAAAAGTGGGGGGTAACTGCAACAGGGAGCCATTTCTTTACAGGTATCTAATGTTGCTCCCAGAAAATTGAGACGCTGTACTGGAGTTGATGTTGAATTTTCTGTATTGACTTGCAAACCTAGTGATGTTAGGAGAGATTCTGTCATGGCATAGGCTTGTTTGGCTTTATGTTGAGAATCTGACCTTACTAACCAGTCGTACAGGTATGGATATATGAAGACACCTTTTCTTCTTAGTTGTGCATCTGCTACTGCTGTGCATTTTGAAAAAGGTCGAGGAGCTGACTTTAGATCGAAAGGGAGTACTGAGTACTGATAGTGTTGATTGCCTACTAAAATTCACAGGAATTGTCTGTGATGTAGGATTATTGTGACGTGAAAGTATGCGATTGTTGTGATGTGAAAGCACAGAGTCAATCGTTTTTCTATTTATGAGGGAATATTTGCTGGAGAGACAACATTCTGAATTTTTCTTTCTTTATAAATTTATTGAGCAATCTGAGATCGAGTATAGGCCAAAAATTGGTTGGGTTGATGTTTCTTTTGAACTAGGCAATATCTTGAGTATAATCCTATGTTCTTTGTTGATGAGAAACTTTCTCTATTTCTTTTTTCTGCAATAACAGAGATGCTTTTTTTTTAGTATGTCAAAATGGGTTGGAGTAACTTGTTGCGATTGTATTGGTGGTGGAGTGCTTCAAAGCAAAGAGCATAGCCTTGCTGAATGATAGTTGAACCCATTTGTCTGTTGTTATTTTTTCCACTCTTTCAGAAAAAGCTGCACCACTCCCTCCGCAGGAGTGGATAGCAGAGGAAGGGGTGGACATTTCTCATGGTTAGGAATTAAACTTCTTGCCTTTGGCTCGAGATGGCTTGTGAGGAGGAGATTGTTTCTTCTGATACCTGCTTTAGTATGAACTTTGTGGTTGTCTTTGTGGTTGGTAGTGGTACGGCCATCTAGGGGTTTGAACCCTATGATAGTAATTACTTTTGTCCCCGGACATATATTGCTTGAAAAATGTATTTTGTTCTTCCAACCTAACAGACCTAAGTGTTTCCACTTCATTTTTCATGTGCAGCATTTCTTCCTCTGTATGCTGACTAAATAAGGGGGATCCAGAAAATGGTAGTTTGGCAATTTTTAATAGCGCATCAGGTTTGACAGATGAGAGTCTTAACCAAGACCAGCATCAAAGAGAAATCCCATGTGCATATGTGGATGGTATCCTTGTCACACATTTTCTTTCCGATTACATCCTTTCTCTTGCTTTCGTGGTCTAGTGGAGCTGTTGTTTCTGTAGTAGACGCATGTCTTCTTACAGCCGTCACGAATACTGAATCTGGTTTCAGATCCGACTTAAAGAAATCCGGATCCTGTTGTAGAGGTCTATATTTTTAAGTAGCCTTGGAGTTGCTGCTTCAACTGTAGCTGGAGTTAAGAATTTTTCTTGGGCTATTTCGATTAGACCCGGAAGCATTGGGAAAAGAGGACTATTGGAAGACTTGGGTTGCAGGGTCTCCAGTATGAGCAACACGGAAGGTTGAGGGGTATCCAATTGAATATTTAATTTAGAGGCTCCCCTCATTAGCGCATCCTGAAGGGTTAAAATGTCATCAACTGGCGAAACTCTAATTGGAGACTGTGCTGGCGAACTCGGAGTGTAAGAAGAAGTAACAATCTGGACATTGAAGATGGAGAAACCGGTCTTGTAGGTGTTGTTTTGACTGGTGATAGAGCCTTCCATTTTCTTATTGGAGACAAAGAGTCACTCTGGTGCATTGTTTTACTGAAGAAAGATTTAGTGGCTGTAGATGATCTTGTGAAGGTCTTCAGGTGGTATTACGGGATGTATCAGAGGCAAATTTGTTCAGGTGAAGGAGGATCTGAACGTGAAGAGCCTAACCAGTGAGATGAGGGTGAAGATTTATCTTTATGAAAAATATTCAACGTCGATTTAGAGGTCACTGACGTCATATGAGGTCATTAAGGCAAAGGTCTACCTCAAGGCGGTGACATTTATCTCTTCAATGTCGAGAGGGTATCAGGCATAGACATTGAGGCGGTCATTCTGACCTTGGCGGACGGCGGAGGCCGTCCGCCAAGGTACCGCCGTCAGAACACCGCACCGCGGTCGAAAGACCGCGGCGGTGATTCTGACATTTGCCCTGGGCTGGCGGGCGGCCGCCAAAAGGCCGCCCGCCAGCCCAGGGCAAATCAACCTTCCCACTAGGATGCCGGCTCAGAATTGAGCCGGCGGAGTGGGAAGGTGCGACGGGTGCAGTTGCACCCGTCGCGTATTTCAGTGTCTGCAAAGCAGACACTGAAATACTTTGCGGGGCCCTCTTACGGGGGCCCCTGCAGTGCCCATGCCATTGGCATGGGCACTGCAGGGGCCCCCAGGGGCCCGCGGCACCCCCTACCGCCATCCTGTTCATGGCGGGAGAGCCGCCATGAACAGGATGGCGGTAGGGGGTGTCTGAATCCCCATGGCGGCGGAGCGCGCTCCGCCGCCATGGAGGATTCAGACGAGCAGCGGAAAGTCGGCGGTACCCCGCCGGCTTTCCGCTTCTGGCCGCGGGTGTACCGTCGCGGTCAGAATGCCCGGCGGAGCACCGCCAGCCTGTTGGCGGTGCTACCGCCGACCTCCGCCCTGGCGGTAATTACCGCCAGGGTGAGAATCAGGGCCTGAGTGTTGTGATTGTGAGGTCCAATGGTGAGAAATTAAAGTTGTTATTAATGGCGACCTACTAGATCTTGATGTCGATGGCCAGTGTGCTTGTGTGGGCGTGGAGGTTCCCTGCATTATGGGGGGGTCTAGCTGTGGGTTTTGACTTCGAACAGTGATGTCAATGGTGTCCCATTGGCGTTGAACCTTGTCTGCAAGGTGAGCAGAATGGAGGCAGAATTTTTGAGGGCGAAGGTCCTGATGAGATTGCTGACCTTTTGATTGCAACAGCGAAGGTTTATGCAGTCAATGAAAAAGATGGCGGCGACTGTGCAGGTATGGATAGCTCTTGGAGGCACATATCCTGTGGTGGGAGTCTGTATCTTCTTTTTTCTTCTTCTTGTTGCCTTTGATATTGTTTCTCTCGTTCTACTGGAGAGAGGTATGCCAACATAGGGCATTCCCAACCTACCCCTTCCAACTGACCTCTCTGGCACACAATTGCAACTTCATTGTGGGTGAGACTCGGCCCAGTTCCTTTGGCTGGAATCAGGCACGCACCCAGACTCTGGGAGATTTCTTTGACAATAGCAATTTGCAGTGGAGGGACGACCCTCACTGGCCGACATGGCTTCAAATTGACTCAAGCCCTTCTCTAGGCAGGAAGACCCCACACACGCTTGGCATGTCAATGCGACGTCGCACCTATAGAGTCCCTTTACTTGAATAATGTGCATCGCAAAGGCATCTAGTGGCTCTAGCGATATCTTCTACAGTTGACTTCCCCCCAGAAACATGCCTGTGCATTACAGTGGGAAAGGGAATTGGCCACAGAAATCTCTGACGACACTTGGGGGGCCTTTTAGCAGAGTGCGTCTCGATCATCGATCTGTATCCTTTATAAACAAAATGCCTACAAAATACTGACCCATTGGTACCTAACACCTGTTTGCTTGGCCAAGCTGTTTGGGGGTTCTGAGTTATGCTGGAAGGGATGAGGAGAAAGGAAAATCTTTTTACATGCATGGTGTGTGTGTCCCATGCTTCTGTCTTTCTGGGTAGAGATACAGAGCACAGTGTGGACCATCACTATTGTCCACCTCCCAATCAAACCCCTAATGATTCTGTTGGGTGATTCAGGGGCCGATACAATTTTCCCCTTGATGACACCTCACAGCCGCCTTATTTCTCAATTACTCCTGGCAGCATGGCTCTGTGTGGCGCAAGTATGGAAACAGTCACTTTCTCCATCTATAAATATGTGGTGGGGGAGGGTTTGGTCCATTTATGCTATAGAAAAACTGACTGCTCTTATCTGTGATAGGGTGACCAAATTCAATGCTACTTGGCACTCCTTTACCAACTATGTCAAGCGATTACAGATGGCAGGAGGCCCCCTTATGTCAATGTCTTAAACACTGCCATCATCTGACATCCACACCATGTCTTCCTCTGAACCTTATGATGAATGTGAACACTGTGTGAGGATTTGGGCTGGTAGTTGTCTCCACTAACGATTCTTCTTTTAAAAAGCTGTATGTGATTTGTTCTCCCCTTCATGTGTGAGTCTCATTTATTATCTTTAGTGACTTTGTACGATGTGTCCTGTTTATCTGTTTTCATCTGTAAATGCAAAATAAAATTGTTTAAAAAGTGCTTTAAAGCACCTAGAGAACGTCTTGAGAAGTAAAGTGTGGATTAATCCCAACCTTACAAAACAGAAATTCGAGACCATTAATTTGCTAGGTCTAATGACCAACTGATGGTTAAAGGGGTGGTATTGTGGTAAGGAACATTGCTGATAACAAAAAGAAAGTAATGAGACAACTCATGACTGTAGAACACTACAGGAAACATCCATGGCATTGTAGCCCAGACATAAGGGTGAAGATAAATGCAATCATACAGAAAGGGGAACTTGAAGGATGGATTTTGACCAAGAAATGTGAATTAGTAAAAAGGAAGCAAGAAAACCATTAATTTATATAATACCAAAGGTGAATAAAACAACCGAATGTCCCACAGGAAGAATGACAGTTTCAGAAACTGGGTCCTTGTTAGAATCAATCTCCCAAAACATTGATCACTTCATGAAACCTGTGCTTCCCGCCATAATGTCAAATATAAGAGACTCAATATATTTTATCAACCTAATTGAGAACACACAATTTAATGCTGAACCAAATATCCTGGTGAGTTATGACATTGAGTCAGTATATGCCACCTTCCCCAGGGGGAAACATTGACAAAAATGAAAAATATACTGTATACCAGGACAGACACAAATGATGTTTCTACTGACTTTATTTTAGGGTGGGTTTATATTGCACTCTCAATTTTTTTCTTTTTTTTTCCTTTTTTGGGGAAGGGTTCTCCCAATAAACTAAGGTGGTGGGAATGGGATGTGCTTTTATCCCAGAATTGGCAAACATCTATACGTTGTACTTTGAAGA